>NW_020172591.1:4125440-4198072 GCF_003031525.2 Neophocaena asiaeorientalis asiaeorientalis
GCCTTCTGAGCCGACGCCGGGGACCGGGCGGGCGTTAGACTCGCAGTTAGAGTTGATTGGAACTGGACGTTTTGCTGGGGAGTGTGTTAAAGACAATAGAGGGAATCCTTGTAGACGTGGGGTGCAGGCAGGAGCCGGCAACTTGCTTGGGGGCTTAAACGTGAGACTTCCCATGCGGCTTGGAGAGAGGGTGTCCGTCTGCCTAGCTGCGGTGGTGAGAGGAGGGCCTGAATTGCGCTATGGCGCTGACATATAGAGATGTATAGATAGAGAGCCTATTATCTCTTAGCTGAACTACGCACGTTGTGAGGGTTGCCCGGTTGTTTGCTTGACCTTAAATGGTTAGTGTGGTTAAAGCTTCCC
The DNA here is from genome assembly GCF_003031525.2 of Neophocaena asiaeorientalis asiaeorientalis. NCBI lineage: Eukaryota > Metazoa > Chordata > Mammalia > Artiodactyla > Phocoenidae > Neophocaena > Neophocaena asiaeorientalis. The sequence goes on from NW_020172591.1 coordinate 4,125,804, forward strand.
CAAAATGCAGTGTGAGCTGAACTTCCACTTTTGGAATGATTGCAGAATTTGGTACTTATTCTGAAATGAGAAACTTAAATTCAACTCATAATGGAAGAAACACATCCACCTTAATCGCCCTTCTCAGCTGTCTCTCGTTCTGACTATGTGGGACTCCATATCACAATATTTCGAAAGTTCTACTTTATAGAACAAACACAGTTTGAAGTTCAGTATTTGCCAGGGGAAATTAAACGGGAATTATTGAGTTGAGGAAAGTCTAGTTTATTTTCTTTTTGATGTCTGGAATTCTGTTGGTCAGATCTCCAGCATCCAGTGTATAATTGGTGAGTGTACTGTAAGTGTGTGTGCATGGAATGTACAAGGATCTTGGTACATTTAGCATTATGTATTATACACATTCGTGGTGCTAGGGGATAAATGGTATGAAAAGGGTAAAAGTCCTACACGAATAAAGTGATATTATGATAGCACACATATAAGTGCCAGTATGAGAAGTCTGCGTGGGCCTTTCCCAGAAGTAGAAAACCATTTAAAGCCATCACATACCAATTAATGCATTAACTTGATCCTGATGGCCATTGATACTGCCACTTACTACTGTGTGACTTTGAGCAAATTACTGGCTCAGACCCTCTGGCTACCCTTCTCAGACACAGGAAAAGTGGTATCTGCCTTGCCTGATTGTTATGAACAATCAAAATTTTATAATGTTTGTTAACTCACCTAGCATAGTGTATCTGGTGCTAATAGGTGAATACTAAATGTTAGCCATCATTATCTTCTGACTTCAGCTGAGTAAATTAAATAATATCTGAACCAATCAGACTTGTAGGGGGATATACCAGTCTTAGAGAAGAAGAATGTAGAAACCTCTTGCCAGTTTGGAATAAGGTCTTCCCCTGCAACCCAACATGCTATCCTGATTGTGTGTGGGGATGGGGAAGAGATCACTGACAAGTACTGGGGCAGAAGACATGTTCAGGAGTAATAGGGGAGGGAAAGGATCTTTGGCTCAGCGGCCATGGCTCACGGGACCAGCCGCTCCGCGGCATGTGGGATCTTCCCGTACCGGGGCACGAACCCGTGTCCCCTGCATCGGCAGGCGGACTCTCAACCACTGCACCACCAGGGAAGCCTGGATCTTTTTTTTTTTTTTTAATTTTATTTTATTTATTCTGTTATACAGCAGGTTCTTATTAGTTATCTATTTTATACATGTTAGTGTATATATGTCAATCCCAGTCTCCCAATTCATCTCACCACCACCCAGGGGAGGGAAAGGATCTTAAATGTAGGAAACGCAAGAGGCAAAAAGCAAGGCAAGACCAAAGAACATAATTTGTTTGAGACTCAACTGAACTTGTTTTTTGTTTTCTTTGTGTTACACTATTACCATTTTCAACAAATTATGACATGCCTGTTAACTTTGAGGATTTTAAGCACAATGTACCAAGCTGTATGGGCACATAAACATTTTCTGTGCTGTGTCTTATTTCATCCTCATGGCAGCCCCAGCGTAGGTATTTTTATTATCCCCAACTTTATGGATAAAGATACCCAGGCTTGGAAATACTAAGTTGGTCAAGGTCACACAACCAGGAAGCAGCCAAACAGAGGTTCAAATCCAGGACCACCTGACTTCCAAGACTGTGCTCTGCATGGGGCTCTCTGCAAGGTGAAAGACTTGAGTTTCTTGGCTTTAAGTCAAGACTTGTTTATAAAAATTGCTTGGGTGTGGAGAGGGAGGCTTCCATTGAGGTTTTTCACATGTAAATATCAGCCATCCAACTTATAGAAGAACTCAACCAAAATTTTACAATGTAAATCCTAAAAACCTCATTATGAGTTTTTTCAAAGCTTTATAGATTAGAATTCTAAGAGATTTATGTAACAAGGCGCTCCTAAAGGCATATTTTCAGTATTAGTCATATTTAGCTACTTTTAATAGCCTAGAGACCCTAGGTTCACATTGCAAAGCACATGGAAAGAATCCGAATGTACAAAATAATCAACAAATTAAGATCACAAGGGAAATTTGGCAGCCAAGCAAACCAAAAATAAAGAGCACTGCTACAACTACTGCATACTGAATGCTTTCTCTGTACCTGGCAGTTTACACATGTTCACATCTAATCTTCACCACAATCTTGTGAGGGAGCTATTACTGCTCCATTTTCACGGATGAAGATACCAAAGTTCAGAGTGGGCACATAATTTGCCCATTGTCATATGTCTCTTAAGTGGCAAAAGCAGATTTAAATATAGGTCTGGCTCCAGGTTGACTCCAAAGTCTATGTCCTCTACATGGGTTGCCTTAGAAGATACTGATGATACTTTTTAAAGTATCACTCTTTGGAAGTGATCCTGTAGGAAACACCTAAGAGTAAATAACAAGTTACCCCCCAAGAACTGAGAAATGAGGATATTTTATAAACAAAATAGTAAAAATTCAATATGCAAATAGAAACAATCAAGACATCAGACTGTTACTACTAGAAAAGTTCTGTGTCATTAGTACAGAAAGTCCTTAATATCCTATTGTGATTAGCACTGGGAAAGCCTCAAAGTAAATCTACTTAAAACACGGACCAAATTTCAGAGCAGTTAGTGAAAAAAGGTTTGCTGGGGACTTGTCTTGAAAATAAAACTCAACATTTTTAAAACACATTTATTCTATCCTACATTGAACAAAATTGATAAGTACAACCATGTGCTAATTATAGAATGAATAAATAATAAATCAAGATGAGTATTGTTGGCTTAAATTTTTCCTAAGCATTGTGAAGCACCTTACAACATGCTTTATTTCATATTTGACTTTCAGAGAATAATAAAAAAGAGGGTCACTTTTTGTAAAAATGCTTCAGAGTTTCTTCAGTTTTTCCAAGGGTCTCAATTAGTTCTTTGATATTCAAACTGTTCTCTTCTGAAGTATCAATATAGTCATCAGCCCAGTTGATTTTACCTTCATGTGTTTAACTCGGTAGATCCTCATGTGCCAGTTTTACCAACCTCACTTTCACTGACCTTACACCTTTTGCAAGATTTGCAATAGAACTGAATGTGTTTGCATTGTGCTGTAAATGTTCACCATCATTGTGTGTGTGTGTGTGTGTGTGTGTGCGGGGGGGAGGTGTTTAAAAGAGGTGTTTGAATGGGGTATTAATTTATAAGTGGCCATATCATTAATAATACTTTCATATACCATTGACTTTTGCTTCTCTTTACAATCTTACTATAGTGGAACAAAGTGTGAGCTTAGGCAGCAGGCTTTGTATCAGAGAAAATAAGAGTGACAAGGAGATGGAGATGGAGATGCAAAAGAATGCCAAAGACTCTCTGAGAGACAGTTTGAATCTGAAAGGAAATGTATGTGGCCATACATAAAATGACATGCATACATACATACATACAACCAGAGAGTTGTTTCATGATTGGAAAAAAAAATGGCAGCTTCCTCAGGCCTCTCATGTCCTGGACAAAATATTCCTTGAGAATACACATCTCTTCTTGTTTTCATTCTCTACTTACTTTCAGCTCATAATTTGGCTTCCCACTTGTTCTGCCTGCAGAGAAAGAATGTGCTGGTTACAACCACAGGAGCCTGGTGGTCATTGTGACAGTTCTGGCTGTTTTTGTCCACACAAAGTCCTTTTAGTTGTACGTGTGTTCCTCGTGAGTTCAGTGAGCATGGGTCTGACTCCCTGGGTGTGTTCAATTTTGAGACTCTTCCATGTTGAGGTTTCTGGACATGATGGGTAAAAAACAAACACCACCACCAACAAAACCCTTTTCTCGGTGAATTAACCAAAAACTCTTGGCACGTAGCCTGCTGATCTCCAGAAAACATCCCAATCTTGCCACTGACTCTTCAGAATTCTGTGGGTATGTTATGGTTTAATAAAAACATTTATTTTTTTAATCAGATGGTAAAGTCAACCCTGAATGTTGACGTTGCATTGCAGTGGGCTATGCTAAAATGATTAAGAGGAATACCTGGGGTGCATCACCAGTGATGGGCATGTTCTGATGCAAGAAGGCAGGCTATTTATTGCTTAATAAAAAATTGACTCACCGCAATGATAAAGAGAAGGAACTCAAGAATTCAGCAAAAGTTCACTGTCAGGAACGTCCTGTCCAGACCTTAGAACGTTGGACATTTAATGCCATTATGACCTATGATGCATAATTCCTATGGAGATTAATGACAGTAGCCACATTTCCAGCCTGAGCTACGAGCACTTAGAAGTGTCAATATTCTCCAATGAAAAACAAAATCATCATCTGAATTCAATCAGTCATTCAACATATATTATGCAAAACATTCAGTCATTCCGCATATATTATGCAAAACATTTGGTCATTTAACATATATTATGCAAAGTGCATAGGTTGAAAATAGAATGGTAAACACAGACATGTTTACCACTGTAAACAATGTCAGATAGTAGAGCTGTATCTCAGAAGTTATAAAAAGCATTTGAAGTACCTAGTCCTACTTTGACAGGTCCACTGCTTCCCTCAACAATATTCCTTCCAGGAGATGCCCCGTTGCTCCAATGATGGGGAAATCCCAGCAGGCACTGGGATAAACCACTATGACTGAGTCTGGCTGGCTAATTTTTCCCATCTGAGAATAGCATCACAAGCTATTCAGGGGTTTCTGGACAAGGATTTTGGAAAAGAGACTGGTAGAAGATGAGAAAAGATTTTAAATAATAAAAAGAAGAATTCCTTTGACTATGTAATGATAGAAATGCCAAGACAGTTGTGAAGCTAGTGAGAAATTAAGTTGCTAATGTTTTAGGGATTATTGTCCTTTGCAGTGTGTGAGGCAGTTTGTAGGACTGTGTTATGTTTCATCCCGAACAATTTTTATTGTGACATGGTGAATACAGCAGAGCATTACTATTAATGTATAAATATCACTGTCAATGTTTTATCAGGATATTATCATTTTTCTTTTACATATGCCATTTCCAAAGGGTTTGGTACACATTTAATGGGATTTAACAGCAGAATGCATCTCAGATTTGGTAATGGAAATCAATGAGAGGATAAGATTGATTTGATAGAAAGTCTGGACCGCTAACTTTGCTGACAGTGACCATTCCTTTAAGTGAAGGATACCTATTCCACAAGTGCCCAATGATAAGTTTTTATGTGGATGATAGATCTGGGTAGTTTGGAAGATTAATAATGTCAGCAGCAGTTTTTTGCTGACTGGTTGCTCATTTGCATTTCACCGACTTTGCTTTACCAGAAGGATGCTTATCTGAATGGTTAGAAGAGTCAGCTGAGTCATAGTTTTTAATACTTGTTACTGCTTTTCTCAGGAGTAAGCAAGGCAAATGCCCTAAACTTCCATTTATGCAGTCCAAACGGGAGGGGCCAGAGGAAATGCCTCAGTGTCCACCTCAGAATGCTTCACAGCCCTCTCCCAGCTCTCATCATCTCCCCCTACTGCTTTGCAATGCTCAAAAATTGTTCTAAGTGATCATCAGCGTCATCACATTTTGGTCATGCCCAAGCTGGTTCCCATGTATGACATGCTCCTCTGCTTTGCTGGGAAGCTAGGGAAATCCCATTTGATGAAGACCAACAGTGAGTATAACTCAGAGAGGCTCACTCCTTCCACCCAATTTGCCCAGATGTGAGATTCAACCCAACTCCTCTGTGCCATACATTAACCTATCCTTTGCTTTTCTGCAATATCGATTCTTGATCTTTGAGGATGTTCTTATTAAACCCCTCTTAAGTGTTATTGTCCTTTCCACATGTTCATGTGCATCATTGCCCTTTTGAGATTATAAATTCTTAGGGAACATTTGTCTGATCACCCTATAGAGAATCTAATATCTATTATGATAAGCACAAACTTTTTTTAAAACTAACTTTAAAAAGATCATACAAAATATTTTTAGTAAAATTTAAAAACAATATTACTCCTTCTCCAGTATTGTTAGGACACTATTGTTTGTGCTGGCTTCTGTTAGGTTGACCTAAGCAGGAGGAAGTGGCATTACCTCAAATGATGTCAAATATGGTTGAAAGAAAAAAGATCTAAGGCTCCTGGCAAAATTCTCTGTAATTAAAATACCAAAATCTGGGCTTCCCTGGTGATACAGTGGTTAAGAATCTGCCTGCCAATGCAGGGGACATGAGTTCGAGCCCTGGTCCAGGAAGATCCCACATGCCACGGAGCAACTAAGCCTGTGCACCACAACTACTGAGCCCACGTGCCACAACTACTGAAGCCTGCATGCCTAGAGCCTTTGCTCTACAAGAGAAGTCACTGCAATGAGAAGCCCTTGTACCACAACAAAGAGTAGCCCCAGCTTGCTGCAACTAGAGAAAGCCCATGCCCAGCAACAAAGAGTCAATGCAGCCAATAAATTAATTAATTAATTAAAATTAATTTTTAAAAAATTTTAATACCAAAATCTACATAAAGTATATGAGACATGTTGTCAAAGAACCCACTTTACTGAGTGATTCAGAGATAATGTGTATTTTTAAATAAGGTACTACATAGTCTATCAGGAAACAGCCACTGTTACACTTGTTACATTTTAAGAGAGACTGTAATCTTGAATATTGTAACATTTCACAAAGTGTTGTAATAACAGACTTTTCTGGGAAAGTTAGCAAAAAGGAAGCTGGAGAATAGAATTTTTTAAATTTGAGTTTCTTTTGTAATGACCTGGGGTAGAGGATGTCCTGATGCTAAATAACCTTTAAAGATCACTTAGACAGACTAGAAAGAGATCTACTTTAGTAGCTTGAAAGTAAGTTATTTGGCAACCTTGAATTTCCCCTTTCTGACTTGTCTTTACCATGGCAACCTTCTGATCTATCATTTGGTCTTCTGAGTGGACTGACTTATTCAAGATTGCCCTTTGTAAACATGTAGTATCGATTCTATTTATTTACTTACTTGTTTATTATTTCTTCGACTTCCAGAGGAGAAGTATGAATAAAGACATTAAAACACAGGAAACGTAATACAGAAAACTATTAGCCTTAAAGAAAAGACAGAAGTACCAAAGAATAAGGGAAGAAGAAATATAGAAGGTATCCATTATCATTCTAGCTATGTCTCCCATTAAGCACTGATCAAGGTATGTTGCTATTTATAAACTACTTCCTTATAAATTTGCCTAGCGTGAACAAATGTGGAGAATCTTCTTTCTGTGAATGTAGTCATTTGGTTTTTAAACTGGCAAAACTGAGCTTCATATTTTTCAGTTCTGGTGGACCCACTGAGATGTGCCCAGGTGGTCTCATTTAAAGCCACATCATTTCATTTACTCAACAATTATTGAGTACCTATTTTGTCAAGCACTAGGCTGGGGAATGGGACTATAAGGATGAGTGAGATATGATTCTTGTCCTTCTGGAACTAACATGTTAAGTGAAGAGAGATTTAACTAAAAAGTAACATGAGGGCTTCCCTAGTGGCACAGTGGTTGAGGGTCCGCCTGCCAATGCAGGGGACACGGGTTCGTGCCCCGGTCCGGGAAGATCCCACATGCCGCAGAGCGGCTGGGCCCGTGAGCCATGGCTGCTGAGCCTGCGCGTCCGGAGCCTGTGCTCCGCAACGGGAGAAGCCACGACAGTGAGAGGCCCGCATACCGCAAAAAAAAAAAAAAAAAGTAACATGAGTAATATGGCAGACTAGATTATTGGGTCAGACTCCCTCTATGTAAAAGCAACCAAAATGCTAGGATATAAGTCTTGATGAGCTGACAAGATAATAAGGAATTATTGAGCTAAAATCTAAGCCAAAGTGAGATTCAACATCACTTCTGGTAGTGAGCACTCTTAAATTCAATATTCTCAGCACTAGCTGTATATTAGAAAGAGCTTAAAAATTATCATGTGTGCTTCCAGCAAAGGTCGACTAGCTGGTATTGGATAAACCCTGCCCTCCCCTATGCCAAAGAACAACTGGAAAATCTGGACAAAATATAAAAATTATATTATGAAGTAACAATGCAGCAATAACTCATCAAGCCTAGATCCTGCAAAGAAAGGAGACCCAAAGAGATAAACTAAAAAATCAGCATGGGGCTTCCCTGGTGGCGCAGTGGTTGGGAGTCCGCCTGCCGGTGCGGGGGACGCGGGTTCGTGCCCCGGTCAGGGAGGATCCCGTATGCCGCGGAGCGGCTGGGCCCGTGAGCCATGGCCGCTGGGCTTGCGCGTCCGGAGCCTGTACTCCACAGCGGGAGAGGCCACAACAGTGAGAGGCCCGCGTATCGCAAAAAAAATAAATAAATAAATCAGCATGGTTTTATCCCACTGGAAGTAATTACCTAAGAGAAAGCTGAGAGGCTATGAAGCTGAGCAGAAAACACAACTGAAAAGGAAGATGAGCAAAGGATTCAGTAAATTCAAAAGGCTGGAAGTATAAATATTAGAGTTTAGAGTTGACCAGGAGGTTGAGGGAGGAAAGATGTGGAGGACAGAAACAGGCTATACCTTACCAGGACTGAAGTCTGGCTTTGACATATCACAATACTTGATTGGAATAAAGTAGTCTGCCCCTAGTCAAGCTCCCTTCAGAAGAAAAGAGTAAATCCTCTCTGCAAAAAGATAATTCAGAACCTTGAACTAATCTACAAAAATTTTTATACTTAATGTCCAGCACTCAATTAAAAAGAAAGAGGCATAAAAAGGTAAAACTTCCCCAAAACCAGGATTTAAAAAATCAGATAGTAGAAATTGACCCATAAGAAATCCAGACATTGTCATTATCAGACATACAATTTAATTTTTTTTTAATTTTATTGGAGTGTAGTTGATTTACAGTGTTGTGTTAGTTTCAGGTGTACAGCAAAGTGATTCAGTTATACATATACATATATTCATTCTTTTTCAGATTCTTTACCCATATAGGTTATTACAGAATTTTGAGTAGGGTTCCCTGTTCTATACAGTAGGTCCTTATTGATTATCTATTTTATATACAGTAGTGTGTGTATGTTAATCTCAAGCTCCTAATTTATCCCTCCCACCCCTCATTTCCCCTTTGGTAACCGTTAAGTTTGTTTTCAAAATCTGTAAGTCTGTTTCTGTTTTGTAAATAACTTCATTTGTATCATTTTTAATATTAGATTCCACATATGAGTGATATCATAGGATATTTGTCTTTCTCTGTCTGACTTCACTTAGTATGATAATCTCTAGGTCCATTCATGTTGCTGCAAATGGCATTATTTCATTCTTTCTTATGGCTGAGTAATATTCCATTATATATATGTACCACATCTTCTTTATCCATTCCTCTGTTGATGGACATTTAGGTTACTGCCATGTCTTGGCTATTGTAAATAGTGCTGCAGTGAACATTGGGGTGCATGTATCATTTCAAATTACAGTTTTCTCCAGATATATGCCCAGGAGTGGGCTTGCTGGATCATATGGTAGGTCTATTTTAAGTTTTTTAAGGAACCTCCATACTGTTCTCCATAGTGGTTATACCAATTTACCTTCCCATGAATAGTGTAGGAGGGTTCCCTTTTCTCCACACCCTCTCCAGCATTGATTGTTTGCAGACTTTTTGTTGATGGCCATTCTGACTGGTGTGAGGTGATACCTCATTGTAGTTTTGATTTGCATTTCTCTGAGAATTAGTGATGTTGAGCATCTTTTCATGTGCCTCTTGGCCATCTGTATGTCTTCTTTGGAGAAATGTCTGTTTAGATTTTCTGCCCATTTTTTGATTGGGTTGTTTGTTTTTTCTGTTTCGTTTTGTTTTTGTTTTTGTTTTTTGACATAGAGCTGCATGAGCTGTTTGTATATTTTGGAGATTAATCCTTGTCAGTCACTTCGTTTGCAAATATTTTCTCCCATTCTGTGGGTTGTCTTTTTAATTTGTTCATGGTTTCCTTTGATACTTTAAAATAACTGTCATTAATATAATCATGAAATTAAATGACAAGATATATAGATATAGATAGATAGATAGATATCTATATATATATATATCTCCTGTTGGTTCTGTTTCTGTACAAAACCCTAATCCACAGTTTAACAACAGATTAGACACGGATAAAGGGAGAATTGGAAGTTGGTTAGAAGAAAATATTCAGGCAAAAGCCTGGGGATGCAAAAGATGGTGAAAAGGAAGAAGAGCACAAATGGCAAGGGGACAACATGAAACATTCTCTCATATGTATAACAGGATTCTGTAAAAGAGAAAAGAGAGAACAGGAGAGAAGGGGATAATGACTGAGAATTTTCCAAAATTAAACAAAAGACATCAAAAGCCACGGACTACAAAGAGATATAGACTCCAAGATGGATAAATACAGCAAAACTATTTCTAAGCAATTCATAGAAAAACTGCTGACAACCAAAGAAAAAATCTGAAAAGCATTTAAGTAAGCGGTATTTTACTTTCAAGAGTACAAAAATAAGAATGAACTCTTTATTCTCAATAGAAACATTGTAAATAGAAGGCAATGGAATGACATATTCAAAGTACTGAAAGAAAATAACTGTCAATTTAGATTTCTATACCCAGTGAAAATGTCCTTCAAAAATTGCTGGGGGGGCTTCCCTGGTGGCGCAGTGGTTGAGAGTCTGCCTGCCGATGCAGGGGACGCAGGTTCGTGCCCCGGTCCGGGAAGATCCCACATGCCGCGGAGCGGCTGGGCCCGTGAGCCATGGCCGCTGAGCCTGCGCGTCCGGAGCCTGTGCTCCGCAGCGGGAGAGGCCGCAACAGTGAGAGGCCCGCGTACCGCCAAAAAAAAAAAAAAATTGCTGGGGGTAGACCCACCCTAAAATATTACTAAGGAGAGTTCTGAAGGCAGAAAGATAATAGTGCCAGATGAAGATATGGCACCTCTGGCTAGGTCATCACTTAAACAAGGACACTGGGCTATTTGGCCTGACTCCATCTTGGGGCATAGATGCTGGTTCCAGGGTATTGTGGCTTCTCCTTTTGGATCCATACAAATTATTAGTTTAATAATTAATTCTAGAATTTTGCTAAGAAATGGTGTCAAGATTCAACATACAACCTGACCCAGGAGGGGATCTTGGTAAACCCCAAAATAGATTGTTATAAGGATATACATGGTGCTAAGGAAAACAGGATTCTTGGCTATGGGTCTATCTCCTGGGTACACTAGCATTGCTTTTTAAAATTTAACTAATTTTAAAATAACATTAAAATAACTTTTAAATAACCGCTCACTCCGTTCTAATGCCTTCTAGACAAGTCTATACCATTTGTTTACAATTTTCCTTGATTATATGTCTCTCCTTCCAACTTCTACACATTCTTTTAGAATCTGAGCTTATTGAAGCTACCCTAAGACAGTCAAGGCAGTATCTCTAGATTCCTTACAATTTTTTCCTTAGTAGAGTCATTCATCAATATGTTGTCAGAATTTCAGTTCTGAAAAATTCCAATCCTTTTTGGGTTCAGCTTCCTTTTCAGCGATGTAGATCTTGCTATTCAAAGTGTGATCCTTGGACCACCAGCACTGACAACACCTGAGACTTGCAGAAGGGCAAGCCATACCCCAGACCTACTGAATTGCAATCTGCATTTTAACAAAATCCCCAGGTGATTTGTGTGCATGTAAAGTTTGAGAAGCACTGTTATAGGCCAAGGACTCTTCACCTCTCTTTTTCTGAACTTGTTAAAAATGGCTTCCTGAAGCCTAGAGCCAGTACCATCTGGCTACACCCACCCGCCTGACTCCTATTTACTCTGAGATAATGGGGTTGTGCCCTGTGGTGTCACTGCCACTTCACAATTGGTGCTTTCTTGTTGGTAAGAATTAGATTTAGAGGAACCACCGTTCCCCTTTCACTTCCTCTAACTTCTAAGAGAAGTCTGTTTTGTTTCAACTTTCCTTCATTTCCAAGACATAGAAGCTGAACTACCTCCTCCTTAATTATCCTTTTATATCTGAACAGACTATTTACAACATACTATATGTAAGTTCAAAGGTACTTTCATATCTGCTACTTTACTTGGTCCTCACAACAGTTCTATCTAGCATTAAAATGCTCAGAGTATAGGTTATTATTCCCATTTGTCAGATAAAAAAGCTGAAGCTTAGTTGCTAAAGCAACTTGAAACCATTTAACAAGTAGTGGCAACGTCAGTGCTAGTGTGCAGACCCCTTGTATTCTTGCCACTGCTCAGTCAGCACGCCAAAGCATTAATTCAAATCTCTGAGCTGTGTTGGAGGGAGAGCTACCCGTCTTAGCACCACCAAGCAAATACTCTCTCCCCTATGGAAAATGCTCTGGCTTATCTACCCAATGCCCAACTTCCTTTTTAAATTTGCTGCCAGAATCCTAATGCTTTGGGTGGACTATGTTCAGCTACATACGTATTTTCCCAGCCTCCCTTGTAGTTAGGGGTGGCCAGGGGCACACTTCTGGCCAATAGGATGTAAATAGAAGTCTTATGGAATGTATTAGTTTGCTGGGGCTGCCATAACAAAACACCACAAACTGGGTGGCTTAAACAACAGAAATATATTATCTCACTGTTTTGGAGGCTAGAAATCTGAAATCAAGGTGTTGGCAAGGTTGGTTCCTTCCAAGGGCTATGAAGGAAGTATCAGTTCCAGATATCTCTCCTTGGTTTGGCATTGGCTGCCTTCCTGTTCACGTGGTGTTCTCCCTGTATGCGCATCTTTGTGTTCAAATTTCCTCTTTTCATAAAGACATCAGTCACATTGGGCTAGAGCCCACCCTAATGACCCATTTTAACTTGGTTACCTCTGTAAAGACCCTATCTCTAAATAAGGTCACATTCTGAGGTACTTGGGGTTAGTACTTCAACATACCTTGTTTAAGGGGACACAATTCAACCCTAACATGGGGAGAGTATGGGCTTCTGGAGAAGACTTTGCTTTCCCCATAAAAGGGGACACGACAGTGTGCCATCTTTCCACTGGCCTTCCTTCTTTCTGCCTTATATACTGTCTCAGTGGCTGGAGCTGCCCAGCCTTATTGGGATTAAGAGCGAAAAACCAAGAGAACTAAGGAATTGAACCAACATTAGGAACTGCTTGATTCTTCATCTTGTTACATGAGACAAATTAACCCCTATGCTAAAAGTCCTTGTAGCAGGTTTTCTGTTATTTATAGCTAAACACATCCTATTATATAACGTTTTCAAAGAACTGGCTTTATGTGATTTTATCAAATAATACCAATTAATCCAGAGTAAAACTGCTACTTATTATCAAGCTATGTTTACGAATGATTAGATTGAAAACAGGGTTGACTGAATTGAATAATGAAAGTACCATAACTATGCAGACATTCTGGAAAACAATGTCTAAGAAAAATACGTATGTTGGAGGCTATCCACCGACTGCCATCCAACTCCCTTTTGTTGCTTGTTCTTGAAGGTGACTGGGTCTTCCAGCCCCGAGTGGTGTTCTTGACAAGCCAATAAAAAAGATCCTGCTTGCTATTCTTAGCGCTTATACTAAGGCTCTAGGGTGAGAAATGAGGTCATGACTTGTAACCCTCAACAGTGGAAATTTTAGCAAGTCCCTCCATGTACTTCTTTGATGACTGAACATGAGATCATCTCTGCAGTTAAAATTTATAGTCTTAACTGCACCTCTGTTCCCTTTCACATGCCACATCCTGTAATGATCTCTTTTGGAATTCTTGGGGAAGTTAAAGAAGTCTGACAGCAGTGACTGTTGTTTCTCCAGATACTGAAAGTGTGAAAGAAACCGCTGGGGAGAGGGCAAGGTGCAGTTACCAACAAGCCAGGCGGGATGCCTCCGAAAGACAAGGACTAGAATAAGGCAGGAGGGGAACCTCGGGGGGAAAAATTTAAGGAGGCGCTTACACTCAGCACCAGGCAGTACAGGGTCAGCACCTCTTAATTTTTAGCCTGACTTTTCTCCTGCCTCACCCTTGTCCCAGCCCTACCTCCGAGCAAGAATGATCTCTAATGGACTATTACCCCCTTAAATTCATTTCAGTTTCTACGTCTGCTTTTTGCTTCTAAACTGTATATTTTATTAATTTCAGTTGAATAGTTATATTTTTCACCATAATCCTGATAAGAACACAATTACAGAAAAAGATATTTTCTTTTCTTCCTACCCAGGCATTTAATTTTTTTTTTTTTTTTTGCGGTACGCGGGCCTCTCACTGTTGTGGACTCTCCCGTTGAGGAACACAGGCTCCGGGCACACAGGCTCAGCGGCCATGGCTCACGGGCGCAGCCGCTCCGCGGCATGCGGTATCTTCCTGGACCGGGGCACGAACCCGTGTCCCCTGCATCGGCAGGCAGACTCTCAACCACTGCACCACCAGGGAAGCCCAGGTATTTAATTTTTTACAATGATAACTCCAAATAAGTGAGTACCTATGTGCCCAAGCTCTGTAGTGTATTATGTGTAATACACACTTGTTGGGAGCCAAGAAGTTTTCGCCATTAGAAGATGGCCGACATCCTGCTTCTCTTCCTGCTTAATGAGATAAAAGCCCGCGCCTAAAAACAAAAGCCCGCGCCTAAAACGAAAGCCCGCGCACGCAGCACCAATGATAATTTGCCAAATACTTCCCTTATTCTGGATCCCGCCCCCCTTTCTCTGTACTGTATAAATACAGCTACTGCAGCAATAAAAGTTTGAGGCTTGATCAGGATTTTGTCTTGCCTCCATTCTTTCGCGTCTCCTGCCCCTTCTTCTCTTTTCAACCCCTACAGGTTCCTCCTCGGACTCACAAGGATTTGTCCTGCTGGTCGGGACTCCCGGGGACGCCCGGGGCCGAGCACACACACTAAGAAATTCTACAGTCTAGGCATCCATATCCCACCTGGTACATGAGTCCCAGAGACAGTAAATGACTTGCCCCCAGCCCCACAGAAGATAGGGTCACTCCAACAGGAGTGCCACAGCTGCACCTGCTACCTGCGCTCTCTTCAGGCCTCAAAATCCATGCTTTCCAAGCTTTTCTTGTTTTAATCCCCTTAATCACCACAAGTTCTACCTCTTCATCTCCTGGTCAGATTTTTCTTCCTTGTCTAAAAGATTTTACTATTGCTTTGCTTTTGTGGTTTCTTACTCTTTTCCAGCTTAAAAAAAAAATCATTGAGTTTCAGAGTAGATCAGTATGTCAGGTTTTCTCAAAACATTCTTTAAAACCATTTTCTGACTTAAATGTCTAGAGGGCAGAGCTAAATGGGGCCACCAGGTAAGAAAGCAGGACGGCTCCACACACTTAGAGAGGATGAGGAGGGAGAAATGGAAAGGAAAAATCTTATTAGGCTTTGTAGGTCAGGGAAATCCTTTCTAGCCTGGATTTTAAAACCTTCTGAATTTTAATTGAAAGTATTTCTCCAGGGTGTTTACTTTAACATGACTGTGCACTCTCGAAAATATATTCCCTATCCATATTAGAAAAATATTACAAATCTCAGGAAGACAAGATTGCATTAGAAGGAAGAATCTGATGATGTGCCCTTTCTGCTTCAGACAGTAACCGTGAAATTGCTGGCAACTACAAAAGTTGCCAGACTTGTTTTGAGCGTCTCTGCTGGGAAAAACCTAATGCTTGTGGGTATGATGATGCATGACTATCTGGTCCCACCTAGGAATCACCATTAATTCTTAAAAGAAGTGAGCAATACTCCTTTTGAGAGATTTATCATCCACACCAGAAAGTGCTCCCAAATTAGACAGTAAAAGATTAGTTTTAACCTCTCATAATAACCTGGGGGCTATCGTTAGAAACGTATGAAAATTAATAAACAAAACTTGAAGTCATCCCAATTTCCAGCTTTGGTCTTGAATGCAAAATATTGCTTATTCTTTTTTTTAACTCTTTATTTTATATTGGAGTATAGTTGATTAACAATGTTGTGATAGTTTCAGGTGTACTGCCAAGTGATTTAGTTATACATATACGTGTATCTCTTCTTTTTCAAATTCTTTGTACAGTCCCCCCCAACACACACAAATACACACTCCAAAAGATAGAAATTCTCAATTGTTTCCTTATAACAAATGCAAAATCCAGTGACAGCTAAGTGTTACTACTCATCTTGTCTTAATTTGTGTCTATGTACATTTTTGCTCAAACTAGAAAGTACTCTCTTCTTCCTGCATATAGGAGTATCACTACAACTGTGATTATTAGTAATAATGGAGATTTTAATAATACACTTGTTTAAATAGTACTTTTTGTCTTTCAGGCTCAATATATATTTTTATAGCACATCTTCTCATCATTATCTTCCCATAAAGGAGGTGACTTATGATTTCTGATGTATAGATGTAAAAGTCAGGGCACTAAAAAGCCAGGTGACAAAATGTGAGGTCAAACAGTCATGAAAAATTGATCCTCCAATTCACTTCCTGTATTCAAATTATTTAGCTCTCTTTAAAGACAGAAAATGGAGTACAGTAATAAGTAAGAAAGAATTTTCAATTGAAAGAGTCCTTCAGCATTAGAACACGTTTCCGAATTAGGGATCTTCCTTTCCAAATTCCTTTAACCATAGCATGGAAGACTGGGTATTTTGGATGGGTTCAAGGCTGGCCCACCTGAGCCAGGGCATTTACTGGATAATCTTGTAAGGACTCTGAGTGGAGTTCTTGTGATGCTATGACTAAGTGATCATGCCCTGCCGGCTTCACCCACCTCTTATCATATTTTCCCAGCACTCGCTTATGAGGAATCACTTTGGCCCCTCCTTGGAAACATACTTTCCCACACTACTTCAGAGTTTTTGCTGCAACTCCGCTGCAGTATCCCCGCTTGACACTGTGCTCCCCGCTGTGGGATTAGAAGGAAGTTCCCCTTCCCGGGGACTCAAAGCTAGAAGTAGTCTCAGCACTGATGAAGGATGCGCAATATGTCCATTGCTCAGCCATCCGTTCTGATCCCTGCGCTCGGGTGGAAGGGTCCCTTCTCTCCAGGTTGCTGCCTGATTCATTGGAGCCAACTCTCCACCTTTAACCTTGCTTCTATTCTGCAAGTCTCAGGGATCTTTGCAGTCAGAGGAGGCTCAGAGATAACAGTATATGGGCATGGCCATGACCTCCACTGTCAGCATTTAGAATACAGGATGATTCAACCCAGCCATGAAACGAGAAGGTAGATGGGGTGGAGATGGGAGGGCAAGCATCCACTATCTGCAACCCGTGAGACTGTTAACTTCCCACCTTAGCAGGGGCAGGGTAGCAGCGGCACGAATCAATCTAACACACAGGCTCTCTGGGTTTTAACTCTAGCTTAGGTGCTTTTTCTGCTGCGGTTTTCACATTTAGACCTAACAACATTTTTTCTTGATAATGACTGTGAACATCAGGTATATGCTCCCTGCTTTTACATATAATGGTTCTAGTGGCCAGCTATTGATTTTTGGTCCTCTAGCATCCTGAGTTGTCTGCATAGGTAATCCTACTCTGATTTTCCTCTGAGAACGACCTCTTTTCCAGTCATAGCCCATGAGCTTCAGGATGGACTTCATGCATTCTCGGCTCCAGAGCTGAAGCATATGAATGAAGCGTGGCCCATCAGAATTTCATATTTCCCTGGATTATGTGAACTGAATCTCAGGACATCCCTAGAAGCTACCTGAAGAGACTTGCTCTAGCTTTATCAATCTGAGTGTTGAGTGTTGTCATACTAGGAGCCAAAGGCCACTGAGCCATATCACATAGAGGCTAACAATTTCATATTGGATCTGTATGGCAGCTTTGTTGAGGACTGAATCCTACTGACCCGAAGCTGTACCTATTCCTACACCTTTAGTAATAAAATTCCTTTTCAGCTTAAGCCAGTTTGATTTGGGTCTTCTGTCACAATATTTTGCATATTTGCATAAAGACTGATTGAGCTAATACACAATATCGTTGTAAGCAGCACACGAGGTAACGCGTATAAGGGAAATTTCAAGCGTAGGAACAGAACTATGAAAGCATGAAAGATTATTGTTGATCTACCATAAAGGTAAGCCCCTCTTGCTATTCTCCCTCTTCAATCATGATATTTTTTTAAAATCTGATTCCTGTGAAGAAATTGTGCAAAGTGATGTATGAAGACCTAGCTCATTAAAGGTTATTTGGCTGTATTTTTCTTTCATTCCTTTTGGAATTGAGCATAGTAAAACACGAACCGATGAACAAGCCTCTCATCCTAAACTCCTGTCACTCTCTAACTCCTCACCTCCTATCACCAAGTCTGTAATATACTTCCTTAATTTCTATTTAGTCCGTTCATTTTCTGCCACATCTATTGCCACTATTTTAAACAGGGTCCTCATTATTTCTTATGTGAGTTATTGAAATTAGAATGCGGTGTACACGTCTGAAGAAGGGGACACCGGAGGAGTTTTAGGCTTTGTTGGAATATTGGTTATATACTTGCTGCATGACCCCAAACTTAGTGTCCCGAAACAACAATAAACATTATTTCACATGGTTTCTGTGACACAAGGTTTGAGAGTGGCTTTGCTAGATGGTTCTGATTCAGGTCCTCTAGTGGGATTACAGTCAAAATGTTGGTTGGGGCTGCAGTCATCTGAAGGCTTGACTGGGACTGGAGATCTGCTTCCAGCTTGGCTCCCTCACATGCCTGGCAAGTTGCTGCTGGTTGTTGGTAGGGGGCATCTTCCGTACCACACAGTCCTCTCCATGGGGAGGTTGAGTTGATACCGACCGGGGGTCTTGGCCTTCCCCAATCAATAGTAATTAACTAGAGGCCAGACAAGAAATTCAGGCAAGGCTTTACTGGGATCCCTGCTACAGCAGGGGGTAGTGAGAACAAATAACAGTTGGCCTTACTTGCTCACTTGGGGTGGGGTGGGAGGATAAGCGTGTTCCTTATATGGAGTGAGGGTAGGGGTGTGTCCAGGGGTCCAGCCAGAGGGGTGGCTTAGGTGTTTTGCCCACCCCTCTGGTGGTGTTGAGTGCATGGGGCGTGCTCAGTACCCTGCTTTTGCTCCCAACACCCTGTTTTTGCTCCTGGCTCTTCAGAAGTGGTAGTAGGGTTTTTTTGGTCTTTTTGTATCTTTTGTCCAGAATTTGACCCAACTGGGCATGCACACAGTTATTTTTAGTCCCATATAGTTTCTTTGTATTTTGTTGCTGGAGGAAAGGTTCGTCCAGGTACAAGCATTGCAGCACCGCAGCAAAGGGTCCCAGGTCCCAGCCTGTCTCAGAGTGTCCTCATGACATAGTAGCAAGCTCCCTCTAGAGCAAATAATCAAGAGAGAGCAAGAAAGAAGCCACAATGTCTTTTAGGACTAAGCCTCAGAAGGCACTCTTCATCATTTCTACAATGTTCTTTTGGTTACACAGGTCAGCCCTAACCCGTGTGGAAAGGGGTACAAGGGCATAAAAATCAAGAGGTGGGAATCGTGAGGGGTCATCTTGTGGCTTGGCTACCACTGAAAACTTCAGTCTGGGATGTTCAGTTTTGAATCTAAAGTACTTATCAAGCACTATCAAGGTGGGGATGGGCAGTAGAGAGCTGGACTTCTGGGTCATGAATCAGAAGAGAGATGTGCACAATGAGTCATCAGCAAAAAGATGATAGCAGAAGACATGGGAGTGAATAAGCTCACCCAGAGAAAGGTAGAAGGACTGAACCACTGGTATCTGAGGATGGACAGAGAAGGAAGAGGCTGCACAGAAGACTGAGAAAAATCAACCAGAAAGGTGGAAGAAAAGCCAAGATAGACTGATACCACCAAAACCAAGAGAGTTTCAGGGAAGGATAATTGCTAACTTCCCACTGAATTCTAGAATTCTGTGATCCCAGTTGACAGTTGTAATGATATCAGGTTTTGCTAAGAAACTGATACAATTGAAATAGAATCGTAAAAATCCAAAGGTTTTTCGAAGTTGATACCTAACAGATTTGTTAAATTTCTAATTGTCTTTGCAAGCACAAAATAAAGAATTTTTTTGTTTCATCTTTGGTGGAGGTGACAGATTTTGTTTGTTCTGCTTTACAAGTTAGTATTTTCTTTCTCTATACATTCTGTCCATATATTTTCTCAAATTCTTTCCTGGTTATTAAAAGAGTACTCTTCATTATCTGAAATGCCAGACTCAGTTATCAACCTCTCCTATTCTCCTCCTATCTCTTGAGGCAGCAATCACTCCATTACGTTCTCTGTGATTTTGAGGGTTCCAGAATCTCTAGACCACCTCTCTGGTCTGTGCCATCGTGGGATATCAGAGTTTGTAAGAATTCTGTCAGGCTCACGGTTTTGAGTTGGTAGGTTGCTGCTCTGGTCATCTACAGTTGTGAGAAAAAAACTTTAGGAAACATACTTTAAGTAGAAATACGAACTAGTCATGAATACACGAGATATTTTTGTTTTGTTTGTTTGTTTTGCCTTTGAAAGTCTTCAGGTTGGATGTGTGTGGCTTAGAGATTTGTTCTGTTTTGTTTAGGGCTATTTTAGTCAATCTATGATCTATTTATCCTGCACCTGACCAAATATATTTGCTCTGACCCATTTCATAGATAGCTGTTTGCTGTTTACTTTCCAGGGAGAAAAGTGCTTGGTCAGTCAAGGAAAATATTGCAAATGTTAGCAAGAGGATCTGTGTGACAGCTTAGCAAACCATTGTATTTTGACCCTCTTCTCTGTATTCTAAGGAGCTCAAGTTCAGGAGGAAAATAAACCAAATTTATATTAAAGTAGAAATCAAATTCTTTCCATGAAAATGAAACCTACAAATAAATTAAAACTGGCACTCCTAAATACCTCATAATAGCACCTGACAGCACTATCCCCAATTTTCTTTTCTCTCCATCTCTCATTACAGAAAAGACACAGGAAACGTTTCATTCATTTCTGGAGTAGAGCCACTTCTGGCATGGTGAGCAACAAACTTGATTTAACAGCACACAATAAAGCATTTCACAATAGTGTATAAAGATAGTCCAGGCCAAAAATGCTACTGTTCAGTGTGAGTTTATCTGTGACTTATCTGGAAAGCTGTTGAGCTGACCTTGGCCACTATTTATGAGTTGAATTGTGTCCCCTCAAAATTTATATGTTGAAGTGCTAACTCCCAGTATCTGAGAATTACTATGTTTGGAGATAGGGTCTTTAAAGAGGTAAAATGAGAGTTGAAATGAAATCACTAGGATGGCCCCTATTCCAATATGACTTGTATGTCCTTACATCGTATATGTTCTTATAATATGTCCTTAAAAGAAGAGGAGATTAGGATATAGACACACACAGAGGGAAGACCATGTGAAGACACAGGGAGAAGGTAGTCATCTACAAGATGAGGAGAGAGACATCAGAGGAAAACAATATTATTGACACCTTGATCTCAGACCTCCAGGCTCCAGAACTATGAGAAAATGATTTCTGTTGTTTAAGCCACCAGTGTGTCGTGCATTGCATGGGGCCCAAGCAAACTGATATAGCCATGGTGTCAGGCATAAATAGTTCTACAGTTTGGATTTACTGGGGGATTGCATCTCTGAATGCCAGAAACACAGGATATGTTAGGCATGATGGTTCTCTCCACTTTTGCCCCAGTCAACCAATCAGCTCTGCTCTGGACTCTCACATCAATTCACTCTTGAATTTAGTTATTTTTAAAAATTCATCTACTACCTATTACAATCTAAGCTAGCCCCACCAATAAGTGCCTAGAGAGCTACGTTTCTCTCAGTATGTGCGCGCACGCACACACACACACATGCAAACATACTTTCTGTGTTGATAACTAATAAATATTCTAGTAAGCGTTCTAATGGCCAACAAGAGGCAAATTCTTAGCAAGCTGAGGTACTTTTGTAAATGAGCTACATGGGAGAAATTCAGAGTCCATTTACGTTATTCCCCTTAAATCATATATTAAGACACAGGGATTTAATACGAATCTGTCGGGTACAGTGAAAAGCCTCTCCTAGACATTTTTCTTGGCTTCTTAATTGAACTCAGAATATATATTTGGGATAATGCCCACAAACATGAATTAAACATAGGAAATGGATATCATTAACATATGAACTAAAATAAGTGCTATAAAACAATTTTTTAATCTGAATAAAATTACCCCAGTTAATGCAGAATGTTTATGGAATTTTTGCTCTTTAGGGCAACAGTGTTCTCCTTGGCTCTCCCAACTTCTCTGGAAGGGAGGGGGCAGAAGGAAAAGGGAGAAGAGCTTCAGTTTACAAGTCAGGAGACAGAGGTGCAAAGAAAGACTGACACTGCTCCCACCATTTAATGCAGGGGTCTTGACTGGGCACACCTACCTCAAAGAAAATTTTAAGCCTGCACCCTCGAAGTATATCTTTTTATTCATTTCTTTGCAAGTGATATATACTTGTTTCACTGCAGTAATATATTACGTACATTGTAAAGCATGCACTAAAAATAGAGATTTTGTAAGAATGACTTCAACATTCGTCTTCTTGTCACAGATTTTCCTGTGTCCTCTCTGCCTTGGAAACCACTGAATTATTGAGTGGGGCAGATCGGGCAGAGCCCCACAGGGGGCTGATCCTCGGGCTCCCTTCAGCACATCTGTTTGATCGCACTGCCTCTCACCAGTTTTCGGAAGTAAATAACTTTGTTTGTGCAAAGGAGCACGTACCAGGCACTGCTTATACTCAGGGTCACCATATCATCTCTCTAGAGACTCCCTGAGGGTCAGACATTAAACAGAAACGCATGGGCTTTCTTTCCTTTTGGCTTGGTGATAGCTTTCCCCATGGCACCAGTGGTCCAAATACACAAGTTTAACTGGAATTGCACTCTAAGGTATAGTCATGGTTGCACTGAAATATCACAGTAGAAGAAAATAATCAAGTAATGGGAACAAGTTCAGCATTAAATGTTTTGGTCTCTGTACCTCCTTATAAGTGAACGTAGATGTGTGGGATAAGCTAGGGCAGAGGCCTCCTCTCCACAACAAATATTTGGGAGTAAGCATTCATTTTTAAGTTCAGTAATTCCCTTTGTTTCACTTCAGTTTCTTTTCATTTGTATTAAATTTGAATTAAATTAAAATTGATTCTTTCTGTTTAAAATAGTAAGTATAATATGACCCAGTGTTATAAAAACATTCCTATTTATCTATTCTCAGAGTAGCTTTACCTGAGCAATCAATGATTCTGATTTCTGGGTTGTGAGATTTAGTGTGGTTTTTCTTTGCTTCTTTCCTTTTTTTGTTTTTACTTTCTGCCTTTACTTTTCCGTATTACTTACAATATCTTTGTAATATAAAAACATTATGTATATTGTATAAAAACTATAAAGGAATTTTCCTTTAAAAGAAATGTCAGATATTCATGTCTCAGTCAATGAATAAATAAATCTGAAAAATCAGTTGCATCTAAAATTGAAAGGAGACTTCGCAGATCAGAGCAAAGCAGAGGACATTGTTCTTTTGGGGTTAACTGCACAGGCTATCCCTGTGGAAATGAAAGCATGGTCAGCTTCGAGGCCCTCCCCCAACCAAGGGAGACAGGGTCCACACTTCCGCATTCTCCTGCACTGTCTACACCACAAACAACAGTACCCTCAACTGCAAGATAACTGGCTAGACTTACAAGATACACCCTCAGTCCTAAAATCTTTTTTTTTCTTTATATTTAGCTGAATGATTCATGAAAGCCCTAAATCCTAGAAACCTGGAATTTTAAAGCTGGATGCTAGTTCACAAATCACCTAAGAATTGTAATCCCTATACTTTCTAGTTGAAGTCACAGTGCAAAGAGATGCAGCATCTTGCTCAAGGCCACCAGGATGTGGCTGGACCCTAGATGGTAACCTTGTCCTTCTGACTTTCAAGTTCAACAACAGCCACTCTGCTAACCCCAGAGTGGCACATTTCTGGTTCTCTTTTCATTTGTCCTGACTTACTATTTCTATTTATGGCTTTATTATTGTTGCGATATTGTTGTCAGTTGTCCCAAACCATCTGTGGTAAGAGGTGGGGGACTAAATATTTACACTGTAAAGGACAGGACAGCTCTCCTAACCCCCAGTGCAAGTGTTCTCTCCAAAGTGGCTAGCGTGTCAGAAGCCTGGGGTCCACTGTTACTTCATGGTCACTGACAGTATCTGCTGTGTCCCTGGGGTCGTGAAGACTTGCAGTAGTGACAAGCATACCGTGCACACTTACAGGCTTCCTTTCCAGCTGGAAATTCCTTGAAAGTGATTTCTTTTAATGTTTTACTGGCAAGTCATGTATCTATTCAAGAACTTATTTAATAATCATGAATAAAATTACCAAAGGTGAGAGTAGAAATTCTTGTTAGAACAGACAGACAGAGAGAATAGACTTGTGGTTACCAAGGGTGTGTGTGTGTGTGTGTGTGTGTGTGTGTGTGGAGGGGGCGGGTTGGAGGAGGGATCGATTGGGAGTTTAGGATTAATAGATGTCGACTACTATATATAGAATGGATAAACGACAAGGTGCTACTGTATAGCACAGGGAACTATATTCAATATCTGTGATAAGCCTTAATGGAAAAGATTATGAAAAAAATATATATATATATATAAGACTGAACTGAATCATTTTGCTGTACAGTAGAAATTAACACAACATTGTAAATCAACTATCCTACAGAATCAACAACTAAACTCTATAAAAATATTTATCTATATAACACTTCAGTGGTGGAAGGACAGAGAAAAACTGCATTGACTATTTCTGACCCTGAAAACACAACTAATTAGCAATAACACCAAAAGGACCAGTAAGTTGAGCTTCCAGGTCTGGTAGGGTATTAAATTAATAATGACTTGCAAAAATTCAGTTATAATCCACTTAATTATCTCATGCTAGATGACTGCTCAAATTGGTGTCAATAATCTTTTAACCAAAGAAAATCAGAAGGAGAAAAGAACCTGCTACATTAATATTTTAATATATTTATGCCCTCTTTATTTCCTCTCTTCGTTTGAAAAGGTACAACCAAGGTTATGGATTGTATATCTTCTATAGACCATTGACATCCTGATAGGGAATAGTGGCCATCTTTGAACAACTTGCCTTTAACTTACTGGTCTTAAATCAAGGCTGTCAATCATTGTTGGAACAGAACAAAGTGAATTTAATGCAGTGAACACACATCCATTAAATTCAAGTCAAGGAATAGGAGCTGTTTTAAATAAGGCTTAAACATAACACAAACCCTTCCATGGTCAAACACAGAAATAGGGCTCTTGACTATTCACTCTATTTGGTGGCGGAGACGGGGGGCGGTTTACATACCATAAGAATCACATATAAAGAAATGCCAAACTCCAAGGCAAAACTTTTTAAACATAAGAATTATATTGAGAAGTAGCCCAGTGCCAGTTTTTATCTTGTAGATTAATATAGAGAGGTGTTCATCGTCTTGTTTGAAAAATAAAAACTTATTATGTAAATGTGTATTGATTTCATCTCAATAACAAGATCAACAGTAAAAATAAGTATTAGACAGTTGTCGCACAAAAATTAAAGGCTTTATACTCTGTGTGTGTTTATAATAATAATAACAGAACCTTAAGGTGTAGCAATGAAGAATTAGCTTATTTTAAAGCAATTGTGTGGGAGGCAGCTAATAAAATTACATTGCCATTATATACACTTGTCTTTCCACAAGAATAACAGCAATCAAGTCAAATTAAATTTAATAGAATACACTAAAATACTCACTGCTCAAAGGTGATCAACAGATCTTTCTTAAGCATCTAACTGTGATAATTAGGAGGATAATGTTTGATTTGCCCATAAAACTCATTATTTCTTTTTCTATTTCTGGGATTCATTTATCTCAGTTACCTGTGACCTGTTTAGTATGGATCTGGGTCACTTTTAAATTAAAGAGTATACATCTTAGTGTAACGAAAAATCTACGAAAGGACTGCGGATATAAATAAAATGCGGGCATTCCCTAAATTACAAATATCCAATTTATGAACACACATGCATATGAGCAGAGACCTGGGGAATAAAAGGTATAACCAGTCTTGCCAACCCCAATGCCTACAGCCTCACGCAGGTAAAATAAAATACATGAATGGAGCCACTCTTTAAATGGAGGCAGCCTCTATGCAGGCTGCCAAATTATTGCTACATAGGAATAAGGGGCAGCAAATCCACTTTCTTACCTAAAATCTCTAAATGTTTGAATATTGGACATACCAATTCAAAACTTTAAAAAATATTTTGTAGGCCACACAAAAGACTTCTATAAGCCATTATGAATCTTCTTCAATGGAAAACTCATGGTCAAGAGAAATAATTCTCCAGTCTACATTTATTCAAAATGTGAAAATCTTGTCTGTTCTGCTTTAAAACATGTTTTCAGAATGTAAAAGAGTGGTGAATAAGGGAACTGTGTTAATAGAACATAAATGACACACTGCAGCTTCCCTGGTGGTGCAGTGGTTGAGAATCTGCCTGCTAATGCAGGGGACACAGGTTCGAGCCCTGGTCTGGGAGGATCCCACATGCCACGGAGCAACTAGGCCCGTGAGCCACAACTACTGAGACTGCATGTCTGGAGCCTGCGCTCCGCAACAAGAGAGGCCGCGATAGTGAGAGGCCCGCGCACCGCCATGAAGAGTGGCCCCCTCTCACCACAACTGGAGAAAGCCATCCCACAGAAACGAAGACCCAACACAGCAAAAATCAATTAATTAATTAATAAACTCCTACTCCCAACATCTTCTTAAAAAAAAAAAAAAATGACACACTGGTTTTTCACAGTTTTCTCCCAGCACATTAATGTTTTGTGTCACACAGTAATGGCAGCTGGATGCAAAGTATATTAGCCTAGCTCAATGCAACAAGTCACAGAGGAATACAGTATTGGTCCGTCCACCCTGCTCTGTCTTAGAAGTGATTATTGACTTCTAAGACAGAGCAAAAAAAAAATTATTTACACAGTTTTCCTCAATCTTTTTGTATTTTGGCCTTGTACCATTATCTACAGACTCAATACTTCCTTGAACATCCCTTTCGTCAAGCCACCTTCATTTTTAAAGTCTTATATTTGCTGTAGTGTATATTTATTAAGAAAACAGTATGACTGATTTACAAAATACTAAAATTTGATTGAAGTTACTGTTTTATTAATACTTCGTTTACAATGTTACCTCAGTGTTTAGTCGGTCTGCCTCAATCTTATTTTTCCCAAAAGTGCTGCTATTTTGGGTATGGGCTTCTACAGAACACAAGTTCTCTCTTAGGAGTACATATATCACATTATAGCAAAAATATTACCCATTGTTGACATATGGATGTGGGATTTCAAGTTAGATCTGTTCACTAATTAATGTCATTAAACTAGCCTTTCAAAATATGTGATTCACTTTTGGCTAAGCCCTTTGTTCTTAATCGGTTTACACTGCTATAATATAAACACTATGGACTGGGTGGCTTAAAACAACAAACATTTATGTCTCATAGTTCTGGAGGCTCGGAAGTTCAAGATCAAGCTACCAGCAGATCTGGTATCTGGTGAGAGCCTGCTTCCTGGTTTGTAAACAGCTGCATTCTTACCGTATCCTCACATGGCCGAGGAGAAAGAGACTGACAGGCATCTGGTCTCTTCTTCCCTTTATAAGGGCACTAATCCCATCATGGGAACTCCACCCCCATGACCTCATCCAAACCTAATCACCTCCCAAAGGCCCCATCTTCAAATACCATCACATTGGGAATTAGAGCTTCATGAATTTTGAGGGGACATAAACATTCAGCCCATAGCACCTTTCCCTATATGATTTCATTTAATTTTCTCAACTACCTTACCCTCTCAGCAGCTACAAACTGATTAGAAATGGTACCAGGCAGCCTGCTCGACTCTGGGGACATGGTGGTGAATAAGACAGATCTGGCCTGTAGTCTCACAGAGCTAAGCTCCCTTATCAGGTAGATGGAATAGTCCCTGTTATAAATGCTTACTTGGCCGACTAAAGGGTAGTCTATGTCAAGGGAGCACTCTAGTCCCCAGAGGCCAAGAGCATGAAGGAAGCCTCCCGTCACTGTGTTCCCTGTCACTGCCCTTGGGAAGGGGCTGGGGGTTGTCCCACATCACATACCTTTCACCCCCACCACCACCATTAAAAGACACCATCAGCTCCCAGGGACTCTTTGTTGCTGACTGACTCTCGCCTCACACCTCTCAGCTGTGTGACCCTTGCCCTCTGACCTCAGGGGGCAAACTGTTGTTGGGATACAGTGTTTCTGGGGTTTGAGCATAGGTTTTCCCTGTACCTTTTTAGCTTAAATTGCTCCCCTGCTCATGGTTCTCAGCTTTTGGTCTTGCCTGAGGCAAGTATCCTCTATTCCTTCTCAGCCCTGCAGAATGTCTGCATTTGGCCAACACCGGCTCCCTGCCAAGGAGGGGGTGGTGCGGGCGAGGGTTGGACATTGGGCTCCATTGTTGCCATGTCTGGGGCTCCTACACAAGCATTCCTCAGTCCTCCATGATCCCTCCTTGTCAGGCTCTGAAGCCATTGTCCCAGGGAAACAAGGTGTCTAAGTGCATAGCTAGTTCTTTCAACCACATTAAATTTATAATCTAAAAATCCCTACGCTTTGAAAGGTGTGGCTTGGAAGGGAGATATCCACTTTTGAGCAGTGGGATATCTCATGGAAAACCACAGAAGACAAAGAAACGAACTTTACTTAGGAGATAGCAGAGAGTAGAGAGGAAGGAGAAATGCTGATGATTAAAGAGAGGGGTAGATCTAGGGGTTTACTTGCAGTCAGAGGGCATTTGTTAGGGACCTTGATATTAAAGTGAAGAATGTGGACCTTTATTGTAAGCAATAGGAAAGTCTTGATCAGAGGAGTAACATGATGGTTTCTGCACTTGAGGACAGTTGCATTCCAGCAGGTTTTAGAATGGGTTGGACCAAAGAGAGGCAAAAATTAGAATAAACATCTAAGAGGTTGTTGCTATCTATCTATCTATCTATCTATCTATCTGGCACAGAGAATCCAAACAGCCAGGGGAGTTTGAGAATTAAAGGGAGGTACAGGGTTTCCCTGGTGGCGCAGTGGGTGAGAGTCCGCCTGCTGATGCAGGGGACACGGGTTCGTGCCCCGGTCCGGGAAGATCCCACATGTCGCAGAGTGGCTGGGCCCGTAAGCCATGGCCACTGAGCCTGCGTGTCCGGAGCCTGTGCTCCGCAGCAGGAGAGGCCGCGATGGTGAGAGGCCCGCGTACTGCAAAAAAGTAAAAAAGGGGGGGGAGGTACAAACTCAAGGGACATTTTAAGAGTTTTTAGGAAGGAATTAGGAGGAACTTTGTCCACCCAGATCATCGCTTTTCAAAATGGAGATCTCAATAAAGTGAAATTTCCTGCATTTCTGCCAGCTTTTAAGACCTTCAGAGAGAGGAGTCATGGGAACAAAAGAATTTCCATAATGAATGAGACTCTCTGGTCCTTGCACTCAGTGTCCCATTGACCACAATAACCTGAGATGCCCTGAGAGTACCAGCTTCTCCTCTAGGAGTCCAGATGTGGGGTCAGAGGACCACTAAGTGTCTATATGTACACACACGATCTCGAGCCATTGATGTGCTGAATACAGAATATATCAGAATGCACTTCAGGAAGGGATGTTCAAGAAAGTACTCCCATACCAGTTATAAAACTCCACTGCAAATAACATGAGCATCTTAGCACCCGCTCTCCCTATGCTGTGCAGTATCCACTCAGGAAGGAAATAGAGACTTGATGCTATGTTTTTCTACTTTGAGCGTGTAGGAGAGTTAGCCTTCTCTAAAATCACTACCAACTCATGTCCTTCATTTTCAACATCTCATTTAAAATTCAATTAATTGAGGAAACTTTCTAAGGTTACTCCTAAACGTGGTGTTTTTCCTGGCCCAGGAGCCCAAAGTATATAACCCACATCAAGGAACCCATTCACACACTTTAGAAATTTTAGTATCAATAAGTTAGGCTATGAAAAAAATCACTTTACCATAAAGGACTCCTATAAATAGCTGTTTTTTTCAGCATTTCGCAAGATTTAGTACCCATTCATCTTTTCAAGAATATAGCTATTGCACTGTTTGTGACACAACTATGCCTTATTCAGGCACTTCCTGTTACTAGTTTTGTAATTATATTCTTTGATCATTTTATGAACGCCTTCTTTCTGATTATATTATAAATTCCATGGGGGCACAAACCGACTGTATTAATTTTTTGGTATCATTTGTAGCTCCCACTGTTATTTCTTGGTACACAGTGGGCATTCAATAAATGCCTTTCCCATCAGATCAAGTTGTTAACTCAGAAGAGAAGTCAATGATTTATAGTTAGGTCTAAATCTTTTGTGACTGGAGAAGAAAGGAAATGGGCAGGTATCTCAGCTTTAAAATGGCATGGGAAATTTGGTTTTTTCTCTGTAGCAATTCAAGTAGATGATATTGGATTAACCATGTAGCAGGGATCATGGAAGTGCAATACAAAACCCAGATGACAGTATGAAATGTATTTTGTGTGTATTCACAAAATTCCACAGAATCAATCACCCTCCCTTTGACCGAGTTAATATGAACTCCAGTGGCAGTAACCCACGGACCTCTAATAGAATTCACCGATGGGAAATAGTAACAGTTCCCATGGAGGCATTACTTTCGCTGCCGACTGTGATCTATGGATGACAGCCTCCCAGAAAACACATTGACACAATAGGCTGTAATGGCTCAGATGGGGCCTTTATGCTATATCGGGCCAGTGATCCGCAGACAATGTCTCGCCAGGAGGTTTCTCAATTGCCTTCTCCAAAGCTTTCCCTCATGCTTTCAGGGCCTGTCCATGTTCTTTCTGGAGCTCAGGGATGTCTGCCTGTGCTCTAAGGCTACCGAAGCTTGCCTCAAGGCATCTCCATTACACTAATGAGCTGCTGAAAAGCCAATGAGAATATGAAGAATAGCTACAGATGGAAGATTTTCTCCAATTTGCAATGATGTAGGTGTAGATGTGCTTGCTTATAAAGTGTAATTAAGCTCCAACAGTCAGATTTGGGCTTTATATCTTTTCAAGCCCTGTTAACCAGTTTGAAAACTGCTTTGTCCACACCTAAAGAGAACTTGTTACCCATAGGCCAGTTGGTCAATCAGTCAACAAATGTTTGGTAAATATGCATGTTCATAATTGTGCAAGGCATTGTTCTATAACATGTAGAGAATAATTGACTTCTGCCCTCAAGGAGCTTCTGATTGAGTTAGAAGAGGTGAAACTGACCCATGTGAACCCATGTGTAATTATGGCCAAATTGCTAGGTTGGTGTATTCTTTGATCTGGACTGTTTTGACAATTATGCACTCAAAGCTGCCTAATAAACACCTGTACTTCACTCGTCAATGCTTTAATACAGTGACACAATGGGCACATGACCTGGCACTGAGCAGTAACTCAGATAGGTAGTACATGGCAAAGGAAAGAGTAGATTCACCTGAAAAGACCTGAATCATACATTCTTAGAGTAAATCAAGGGCATGTGGGAAGTAAGATTGGGGAGAAGGGAAGAGGGGGAATTACTAACATTTACAAACACGAATTACACCCCAGACACTTAACACGTTGCCTCATTTTCCCTTAACAATTGCCCCGTGAGGTAGAGATTAACATCATTTTACACATGAAGAAATAGCAGCACAGGGAGATTGCCTGTCTTGTCCCATGTCACACAACGAGAAAATGAGCAAACCAGGACTCAAATCGAGATCTGTCTGCTCCAAAGCCCACACCCTTTCCACTCCCTCAAAATCCCTTTCACACCTTCTGTCATCTTGACCAAAGCAACTGTATAACTGCTGTCTCTTCCACCTTACTATGTGAATAGTATTCTTCAAAATAATTCTGGGCCCCTGATTCTGTGTTGGGTGGGAAAAGGGAAGGATGGAGCACAAGAAAACCAAGGTGAAGAACAGATTTCAGAGACTACCTTCTGCCAGTTCACAAAGTTAAGGCCAGGGCTGGTGTTCCACCAGGATGCCTAGTCTGGCATACTAGCCAGCATCCATTCTAACTGGTCAGTGCAGAAGTTATTGAGGATATGACATATTTTTAAAATATCATCCTCCACAACTCCTTAATGGGTTTCTGAATTTGGAGGCACTGAATATTGGTTTTTGAGAGGAATAATGTCAAATGTGAATGCAGCTCTAAGGTTAAAGGAAGGCAATACAAATAACACTTATTGTTGGGAGAAACTTTATACTGAGAAAAAAATCATTATTTCAGTCATATACTTTATATATTTTTAAATACCCTTAAGATTATTAGAAAACAATCATAACATTTGTATATAAAATTTTAAATACATATTACAATTGGTCTAAATTTATGACATAGAGGACTCAGATTTTTATTTGTTGTATAGATTCTTAAAAAACATAACTATTCTTCTAGCTACCCCAATCCATTTCAAATATCTAACTTCTCAGAGATAAGCACTTTTAACAGTTTAATGTATATCTAGGTGTTTTCTATCCATAGAGGAACAGAAAATATATTTGAAATATGTGTTTGCTTTACAAAAATTTAGTAATAATTACTACCCTGCAGCTTGTTTTTTGTACATAATGTACCAAGGACATCATTCCTTGTCAATATATAGAGATCCATTTTGTTCTTTTCAGTAAGTACATAGTCTGCCTGTGTATGGATGTATCATAACTTCTCAAGCTTTACTGACATATATTTAGAGTGTTCTCAATGTTTTGATAAACAATGCTACCAAAAATATCTTTGTGCATTTTTCCCACTTACATGAATATTTTAATAAGAAAAATACACTCTTTTAAATACCCTGATCTCCTTTTAGCAAATTAATGTCAGATATTCATCTGTGCCTATTTTATAGAAATACATACATATATTTAGTATGACTGTGTATAATTCACTGATATATTATTATGCCAATATGATAAATTCATGTTAGGATAATATATGAGATGTGTTCTTGATTAGATACATCACCAAATATAACATTGCACTTATAATTAACAACAATTATCTTTCAGTTACAGTCAATGGGTGCCCAAAGCAGTGAAAATCGGGCACTATCCTAACAGGTTTCAGAAACACTGTCAGAACTCAGAATAGTAACTCAGCGAGGACTGGAATAATCATAGAAGGCTTCTTGGAAGAGCTGGACGCTCAACTGCCTTGAAACATAAGGAGGATTTGGAGAGCCTAAGAAGGGGCAGGTGAGAATATGAACCTGAGAAGTCAGGACCACGGACAGAGCAAAGATGGGCCAATGGAAGTGTACAGTTTGAGAGGAGCTGTGAGAAGAGGCGAGAGGCAAAGTGAGGCTTCATGACGAGGATTTTGAAAAACAGATCAGAAGGTCTGGATCTGATGTGAAATAAGGACCAATGGTCAGTTTGGGAGAGTATTTAACAAAGCTGACAGCCATAGGAAGTAGGGCTTGAAGAGGAAAGAAAGTGACATATTGAAACAGTGGTAGATCCAGGGCCTACACTAGGGTAGTAACCCCACAAATAAAAAGGGTTAGTTAAGTGAGACATTCCACAGGAAAAATCAACATGATCCACAATAGTGGTTACTGCTTAATGAGAACTTACTCTGTGCCAGGCCCTGTGTTAAGTGCTCATCATCTCATTTAATACTCCTCATGATGACCCTTTGAGTCTATATGATAACTAACCTCACAGATAAGATATGCTAAGACTCAGAGAGGTGAAATGACTTGCCCAAGGTCACAGAGATTACAAATTACAGAGCTGGGATCCCAATCCATCTCCATATCCAAAACCAGGAACCAGAGCTGAAATGCAGATTTATATCACAAACATTATGGAGATTCCATTCCATATTAGCTCATAGCTTCAATAAAGGAGATGGTCCTTTATTTTCTACAGTGTTTCCCTCCTTCCAAGAAAAACTATGAAAAGATAGTTTCCTAAAAAAAAAGGTCTGAGTTCAAATCATTTCTGGGATAGTTCCACTCAAGCTTATGAAGTGCTTAAGAAGCAAAATAACCTAAATTCTAATACCAGCTTTGTCAACTCACTGAGTTACCTCACCTAACTTCTTGGAATCTCACTCTCCTCATTCACAATGAGGAATAGCAGATGATATAACAGGTCCCTGCTAGCTCCTAAATACACCAGTGTTCCTATTCTTTGTGTTTTTGTTGCCAAATGAAGCTGGATAGAGGACTGAGCTAACAAAATCTAAATCTTACTTGGCCCCCAGGACTGGATATAATCTCTTATAATTCTCTTATGCATTCCTTAACTTAATCATTTAGAAAATAAATATATCTTGAGTACCTACTATATGCCAGACAATTCTCTAGATGCTGTAGGTATAACAAGGAACAAAACATTGATTTTATCTTTTTGGTAGAATAATGATAGCTAACTTTTATAGGGTGTACGCTTTGTTCTTATATGTGATTCAAGTATTAACTCATTTAATCTTTACACCCACCTTATAAGATATTTCTTTATAAGAATGAGGCACAATAAGAGTTAGTAACTTGCCCAAGATTACACAGCTACAGGCAGTTGGGCTCCAAAACCCCAAGTCAACCTCAACATTTTGCTCAATAATCATCATGCCCTGTTCCCCAGGAAGTATCCTATTACCTGTAAGTAAAGCCACTACTTGGCCAATGCTGAAATAAAACCTTCAAGAAAAGTCATAAGATTCTATGGCTTGAGTCTTTGTAATTCCAAGACTATGTTTGAATTCCAGTTTTCACACATGCTGGTCAAATTGGCAATTTTAATTTCTCTGAACTTCAGTTTCCCCGTCTATGACATGGGGATAAAATAGCATCTACCCCATAGGGCTGTCACAAGGTAAAGGACAATGCTGAGTACCACAAAAGGAGTCAGAATAAGTACCCAAATTACTTTAAGAAAAAAGCTAGCACTTTGGATGTTGGAAAGTATTTATAGATATAGAACCCATCTTGACTTCAGTCATCCGATCACCTACTTTGAAGAAACCTCTAGAGTCTAAGATGTGCTAATTCAGAACTGTAGGCATTTAAACATTGAAGTGCATTTTCATGGAAGAGCAAATTCTTAGGGGTTACCCATGCATCTTATAAACACTATAATCACCAGGAACAAGGGTGGAAATATGAAAAGCCACGGAACATTCTAGAAATATCCACATTGAAGGGAGGTTAAGTTTCCTCTCTGATGGGGGCTTGCTGAATATTAAAGATGCCTTGTGTTTTGGGTACCATTGATTGTATAATGATCTTCAACCCCTCAGGATCATTGTGTTAGCACCAGAACAGCCCCATAAGGGAGGTTAGCAGGACCATTTTGCACTTTAATTGATTCCTTGAAACATTTCCTAGATGAGGCCATTATTTGCATTTTCCTAATGGCTAATCCAAATATAGAGCTTCTAATGGTTGGGATGTGACACACAATAAGTTTGTGGCCGTGTAAAGTAAAAACAAAGAGGAATCACAATACTTAGTCCCATTTCTCCAAATGCTAAACCACTTTCTCTTCCCAGTAACTGCCTATATAAATAAATAAATAGGCAGTCCCATGGAAATAC
Organism: Neophocaena asiaeorientalis asiaeorientalis; assembly: GCF_003031525.2. Taxonomy (NCBI): domain Eukaryota; kingdom Metazoa; phylum Chordata; class Mammalia; order Artiodactyla; family Phocoenidae; genus Neophocaena; species Neophocaena asiaeorientalis. The sequence goes on from NW_020172591.1 coordinate 4,161,334, forward strand.
AATTTCAGAGTACGACAAAAATTCAACTAAAGCTACCTGTAATGGATGAGATATACTCAAAACTCCCCATACTAGAATAATATATACTCAAAACTCCCCATACTAGACTAATACAATACAGGGCAGAATCTAAATCACAAACATAACTGCTATTTGCCTAACCCTTATAACAGTCTTCAGTAATACAAGATCCAGAGCCAACAGATCAGGGTACAAATCCTGATTTTCCAACTTACTAGCTGTGGAAATCACTTCTCCAAGACTCAGTTTTCTTATCTGTCAAATAGGGAATAAAAATGCTACTTACTGCCTTGGCCAATTATGAGAATCAAATGATATAATGCATGTAAACTGCTTAGCATGGGGCCTGGCAGATAAAAACTCGGATTTGTTCCTATTACTATTTTATATACATTTAATGTATTCTATGCAATACATCATAGCATATACAAATAATGTCTTTTATCCATTGTTTTTTTTGACACTTTGTGTGTGTGTGATACGCGGGCCTCTCACTGTTGTGGCCTCTCCCGTTGCAGAGCACAGGCTCTGGATGCACAGGCTCAGCAGCCATGGCTCATGGGCCCAGCCGCTCCGCGGCATGTGGGATCTTCCCGGATCGGGGCACGAACTTGTGTCCCCTGCATCGGCAGGCGGACTCTCAACCACTGCGCCGCCAGGGAAGCCCAACACATTTTTTTATTATTATTATTTTAAAATTTTATTTATTTTTGGCTGCATTGGGTCTTCTTTTCTGCATGTGAACTTTCTCTAGTTGTGGCGAGCGGGGGCTACTCTTGCAGTACAAGGGCCTGCGGTGGCTTCTCTTGTTGTGGAGCATGGGCTCTAGGCTCACGGGCTTCAGTAGTTGCAGTGTGTGGGCTCAGTAGTTGTGGCGACCAGGCTTAGTTGCTCCACGGCATGTGGGATCTTCCCAGACCAGGGCTCGAACCTGTGTCCCCTGCATTGGCAGGTGGATTCTTAACCACTGCGCCGCCAGGGAAGTCCCTATACGTTGTTTCTGATCTTTAAACAACCCTTCAAAAAAGGTGGTGTTAACCCCCTTGTATAGATATGGCAATGCAGGTTAAGACCAGTCATGTGACTTGCACCAAATTAAATAGCTGCCAAGTGTCAGAACCAGGTCTTTCTGACCCCAGAGCTCAGGTGTTTCACATGAGGCATTCTGTCTCTCAGAGTTACCTTGGTCCCCATGCAAACCACCATCCTGACTGAAATGTTGAAGTAATTCCTGTCCTAGGTCAGTTTCCACTGCCAGCCCAGTACTCAGCTCGAAGGATGATGTTCCAGCGAGGCTCGCCTACCAGACAAAGACACACCACATGAACATGTTTCAAAATGTCTTTCACTATAGAAACTGGCCACTTTGACAGGCATATTTTAGCAGGAAGCAAAGTAGCTTGCTTCCCAAAGTGCTTGCTCTCGCATCTCATAACCAAAGGAGGAGAGCAGCATCTTGTTTTTTTTATTGGCCCAGAAGCTTTCAGTTACGTGAGTTTGGCACAAAATGACAGCTGTTAACCCAGCAGGCCATCTCTTGGCATTCCAGTGATGGCTACATTAGTGCCACCACAGGCCCAGGCCTGTCATAAGCCTTTCGTGAACCAAAGTGCCACTAATTTTCCTCTCATAAAGACCGCAAGATGGTATCCGGGCTGTGCCTTTCAATTTATACTGTTCTGCCATGCAGCAGCAAGGTCATGAATTTTAAGTGCCTGCTGTGATTTGGTCCTATAACTCCACCATGGGCCTGATGCCATTACAGAGAGAACAGGGCAAAATAAGTATAATATTATTTTTATGGTGAAATCTACTTAAAATAAATCCTGAGAATTGAGAAGAAATTTTGTTGAAGATCCTCATTAACTACGAATTCCCCCTTCTCCCCACTGCCCTCACCTCACCCTCTCACACATTATATAAGCCTTATTTTATAGGACTCAGCATAGGACTAAAACAAGCGTCTTACTGCCTTCCACAGATGCTGGTAATAAAGGGTAGAGAGATTGGAGATAAGATAGAGGAGAAGGATAGAAGAAGAAAGAACGGGAGGCCAGTGTTGATTGCTGTTCGTTAATAATTCATAATCTGTCTCTCCAAACCCAGGCTTCCCCTTAACTCTTTTTCTCAACTGATGTTACCAATATTCTCCTAAACATCCAGGCTCAAAGCAATGAAACCGAATCTTTGCCTTGTCCTCACTTTGCCACTCACACCTAGTCACTAAGTCTGTGGATACTCCCTTTACAATATCTCTCACCTCCAACCATTGTTTCCATTCCCACTGCCATCACTGTAATAGCGGTAATTATAACCTAACAACAGAATCATTGCAATTGTCAGTTTATTGTAAAGTGGATAAGAATTCAACTCTGGATGCAAACAAATCTGGATTCAAATTCTGGACCAGCCACTTGCCAGCTGGGTGATCTTGGACAAGTTACTTAGTATTTTCAAGCCTCATCCAAAGAACAGAGATAACAGTGAGTGACTACCTCTAGAGTTCTTAAAAATAATCAAGATAATACGTCCAATGTGCTTACGTTATCTTTTAATTATTTTGCATAATCAATTTCCTCCCTCTGTACTTCACTCTACATGCCTATCTTAAGTTTCTCTTACTAAAATAAAGCAGTAACAGGTCATCTTCTGTTGCAAAACCTAAACTCTACTCCCAGCACATAAGACAAATACCAAATATCTTGGCCTCTCATTCAAGGCCTTTTTCTATCAGAAGTTATCTTCCCATCCTACCTCCACGTTGGCACCTTGCTCCTTCATCTGATACTCACTCCATCCTGCAGCCTCTCCTTTAGGTAGAGAGCAGCTTCAAATTAGATGCTCCGTTAGGCCAGTGGCCTTGGTGCCCACTCCCAGCACCACTCTAAGGATGCCTCTCCTTTAGTCACACTTGTATCATGATCAGCTCAACTGAAACCACAGTGGGAGGGACAGTAGAGCATACCAAGGGGGAGGGGGCAGAAACCACCCACCTTCCCTACCTTCTCCCCTCTGCCTACCTTCTTGAGCTCCTGGGTCTTCTTGACAACCTTACTCTGTAACCAGGCAACATTCAGAACAATTGAAAAAGCCATGATCCCCAAGGGATGTATCATCCAGAAGCTTCTCCAAGTTTCATGGTACCCAAACTCTCTCCCTCAAGTGGACAGATCCTTTTGGAAAATAAATACCTATTATTTGAGACTTGTTTTCTCCAAGTATTGATTTTCCAGAATATAAACCTAGTCACTTGCCACATCTATTTCCCTTCGGACTTAAGTGTTCTGAGAAGTAAGTTGATTTCTTACACTTGAACCTACAAAAACGCAGTTTGGAGAGAGTAGAGTGTAGCGAGGCTAGGAGAACGAGAAGTAGTCCTCTTGCTAACGTGTGTGAAGATCTTCATTTGACTACTGTTAACATTAATGAGGGTGATCTGCCAAAATCCCTGTGCGCTGAAATGAAAATACGTCCTTCGGTATAGAGATTTCCTGTTACGCTGTTTATAATTCACTGTATGAGGTGATCAACGTGTACTATAATAATGGCACTTATACATCACACTTGGAAGATGCTTTTTATTGACTTAATGTGAATATTATTGCCATCGTTTATTACAGACATGTTATCTTGTAGTAATTGAAATACAATATGGTGTCATTAATCATCCTGAATACAAAATGTTAACTTTAAACTGGTCACACTGTATTAAGTGCTCCTTTACCCATAAAGCAATTCGATTTGCAAGTCTGTAAAACGCTGGATGTTTAGGATTTAGTGGGACTAGCACATGGAACACGTTTCTCTGTTAGACTTCTCAACAGTCTGCTTTAACTGAAGTAAGTTTTATTGTTTTGTTCGGGTAGGTTTTCCCTTTGGTGAGTACTTTATTGGATAAAATGATTGTTTGAAGTCATTTTCACACAACGTAAGAACAGGACTGTTTTCCCATCTCTTTGAATTGACCCTGAGAACTAGTTACCTACCTTCTCCATATCTGCAAGATTTAACAGACTGGGACCTTAAATAAAGTAAGTGATACTGTCAGATGAAAATAATTCATGGAAAGTAGCGGGATGATTGCAGATCTCTGCCCACACATCATTCTGGTGTGCACTGTTGCAAAAGCCTCATTTCTTATCAAATAGTGACTGAGATTCTATAGGTTAAATGATTTTGGGGTCTCATGTTTCTTTTCATACGACTGAGTGTATCTAATTACAAAAATCACTTACATCCTGCAAACCACAGGTACAGGTTTAAAAAAGTCTTTTTTTCTTTTGGCTGAGTAATACACAAAGGGAGAATTATTTGGTTTTGGATATAACATTTACCTTATAATGAAGAAACATTTCAGTCTACCTTTAACTCATCTTTTACACCAGAAAATATTTCTTAGGCATATGACAATTTATCTACATTATTAAATAGTTCAATGTGTAAGAAGCCGCTTTCTTTATTTCAGTCATTTACAAAAATAACTCACCGGGTGGTATTTTTATATTTTAAAAATTTGTACCGTAATTCCATTCTGGTTGAAAGTCTTTTTGTGGATTACAGAAGTAATGCATGCTCATTAGAGATAATCTACAAAATACAAAGAAAAAATTAAATCACCCATAGTGCCTCAATGCAATATTTTCAAAGACCCATGTAACCATCTGAATGGTGCAAAGATGTTTAAAATACTCTCTGAAGACTGTTGCCTTTCCTTTTTATTGGAATACGGCCATAAGCAGTTTAGGACCCTCTGTGTCATAGGTTTCGGAGTGATTCTATGTCATTTTAAATTCAACTTTTGTCAGTAGTGCTTCTCCTCATAGAGACATTTATTTCTGACCACTTTGCAAAGAGATTAAAATGAAAATGTATGAAGAGTCCCAGAAGATAGCCTGCTTTGAAAAGCTGTTTACTTGCCTTGGGCATGATTTGGGAGGGTAAAGGTCAAGGATGAGTCACAGGAAAGCCCCATTCAGACGTGCTCAATACTCTTTCATCTCTCTCTGTTTTTGTTGACACCAGCTGTGTCTACCTTAGTCCTCCTGTGAGTTTACATTTTTTTTCTTAATAATCTATAAGCAAACCATAGAAAAGGGGCATGTGCTATAGAAAGTAATGGTGGTGGAGCAGGTGATGGGAAGAAAAGGCAAAGGAAAAAGAAGCGTAATGGGCCGTAAATTCCTTTTTATAAAATGTCAGAGAAAACAACAGCATATTTGACAAGACTTGATTTGACCCAGAGCATCAGTAGAAGCTGTGATTCTTAAAATTACCCAATACCTGAAACAAAGGAATGTTAACATGCTAATTTCTTAAAGAATCTCAAAGTGCTTCCTACAGATAGTCTTTTTTGTATCACAGGTGACAAATATGTTTCATGATTTGAAGGCTTTGGTAATCATCAACTTTAAATACAATTAGCCTAGAAGATTATATGCAACGCTGGTATTTTGCACGTATGTTTCCAATAAACAGGACTATCTAAGTAAGATGTTTTACCTTAATCCGCCCTTTCCTACAACATAAAAGTAAGGGTGACATGGCATTTAATGGATTTCTAAACCCTTCAGTGTGGGAAGTGTGGGAAGTAGGTGGTAGAAGGAAAATTGGTTCCTCTTAGTCAAAAGAAATATGTGAATGCATGGAAAAGATAAGAGAGGAGAGTTTAAAAGAGGAAGAAAGGAAAACAAGAACAGAGACAACAAAAGTCCTGAAACTACACTGTCATAGCCAACTATGTGATGAATCCAATTAAGAAGACATTAATTGCTTGGCTCTAGATTGATACATTTATTGATGGATAATGACCAGTTGTGGCCTCACCTGTGGAAGGCAGCTGTTGGAACCCTGAGTTGAGGTTTATAGAAAAAGCGGTGTTGATGCTGTGATCTACAAGGAAAAACAGAGGGCAACAAAAGCATCGAAGACAGAGAGATACCCTAGGTGACATCTAGGGAATTTTCAGCATATTATTATTTCATTTTTCTTTCAAAGAAAAAAAAAATCTTTAATATGAACCACCAAGGTGGGGTGTGACAGGGAAAGGAAAGAAGAGTCATCTCTCTGGAGAGATGGGGCTTAGCCTGGAAGTGATGGGTAAGGCTGAGATACTGAGTGCCCTGCAGTAACCCATGGCAACAGCCATTCCCAGAACAGCTGTCAAGCAGTGACTTAAGTGGATGACCCAAGTGCTGCGTTTGTTTTTAGTTGGTTGCTTGTTTTTTAACCCTGATATATGGCTTTGAACACTGAGAGACTCTCTTTTTTGGAAGAAATAAGCTGGTAAATATTTTAGGTTGAGAATGTACGTTTTCTTAAATACCCAAGAGAAACAATTTTACTTCCAGGAGCACCAAGGAACTGGTTAATATATTACCCTTAAAAGGCCAAATCCCAAAAATGCCTTGTGCAAATACTATCATTCTAATTAATGCTTTCTGTGGTCTTAAGAAAACAGTGCTGCAAGGGCTGTCTCTCCCCTCCTATCCTAGCCTAGCAGAGGCACGCTACCTGGACCTGAGCTCTAACTCCTCCACCAGTTATTAGTTCTCTAATTCAAGGCAGCATGGACTCTTTCCACACCTCAGTTTGTACATCTACAAAATCAGGGTAATCACAGCAATGCTATGAGAATTAAGTGAGTTAAGGCAGGTACAGCACTCACACAGTGCATGGCTCGTGATTAATGTCCAGGAAAAGTGAGCTAGCTATTGTTACCCTATTTTATCAAGTGCAAAATGCCATCATCGTACGACACCCCATTAGTTTATGTGCCACTATGAAAAACAATTGATGCCAATAAATTGCAACACAATGCTTTCTTAGCTTTTTATTTTATCCTTTTGCAAAAGTTCTTCTAAAATTATTAGATATGTATTTGATCACACATCACTCTTGTGCCTACATTAAAAGGGAAATGTACATTAAATAAATACCTTTGTATTCCTGAAGTTTTTTAGCACTGAAGCTGATTCTACTGAATTCCTTTTTGAATTATCAAAGCTCTGTACCAAGACCACCTGGGAAAATTGCTGATCACACAAAACTGGGTTTATCAAACTGCTGAACAAGAGAAAGCACCACCTTCATTGAGTCTCAGCAGCATTTTCTAAAGAGGAGTTAGGGTAGCTGTAGGATTTCATAGGGTGGTTTGGAGCAGAAGACCATAAGCGAGGGCTGGGCAGGGATAAGTCAGAATTTGTAATGAGATGAGTTGCCAGAAGTCAGTGGTCTTATCTTGGAATGAATGGGTCTGAACAAGCTGATGTTAAAACACTTGAGTTTGCTGTGCATATCACGGTTTGTATAGTTTATCTGCTTTGCGAATCATACTACAGTCATGCCAGCTGTGGTTTCTGTTTCATTTTTGACCCTTTGTCATCAGTGTCCACATTTTTCCACCCAACATCATGCTCTGTACCCTTAAGACTGTCGGCGATGCAGTGCTTCTTACTGCCTCCAGGATTTCCTTTGCAGTAGCTGGCACCTGTTGTGAAAGTTTCGATGCCCGTGTTTAGTATTGACAGCCATGTCGTCGAAATGGCTGCCCTGCTGACGGTGACGTTGATATGCCTCCTGATTTCAGAATTGACAGAATATGAAAAAATGTGTGTCTTAGAATCAATGAAATACAGTAATAATTTGATGACAATAAAATCTAATTCTCATCTTGGAGAGGAGAACCAACTATACATTTATGTTCCCATTAGAGAACTAGCCACTTACGAGAGATAAGTGAAAAGATCTATCATAAAATTACAGGACAAGAATGCTTATCCCTGTAGATAAGCCCTTCTACCCCCTCAATGAGGCTAAAAGGGAGTTTTTATTGTTTGTTTTGCTCTGATCCTCATCATTTTAGCATTAATTTTGTTTCCTCAATTTAACAGTTCACTAATTTTTCAAATGTTTTTCTAGTGAGAAAGTATCTGATCACAGAAGAAATAATCTAAATCATGTAGAGAGGAAAGTCCGAAGTGTCTTGCCTATAGAATCGTTGTGCCATAGAATGAAACTAGAAGAGATATAGATACCCAAAGGTATGTTTTTGTTTGTTTGTTTTTGGCCATGAGATCTTAGTTCCTGGACCAGGGATCAAACCCAGGCTCCCTGCAGTGGAAGCACGGAGTCCTAACCACTGGACCGCCACAGAATTCCCTCAACGGTATGTTTTTAATTGGATTTTTAAAAACTGGGTGGATTTGAACTTCGTTCCACTGTAACTTTCCCAATGGCAAAAACTAAAAATGAGCACAATGACAGCTCCCAAGAAGATAAGTCCACAGGAGCAAACAATCCATCGGGACCCTGACCTTTGACCTCACTGTGATTTCCAAGAAACAGTGAGTATGTGTCTGTGTGTTCCTGTTCATATGCTGGATGGGGGTGCAGAGGGAGAGAACTGAAAATCCATTTCTAATGTCAATATTATGTTTTCCTCTGAAAGATTACCCAAAGTGTCCGGCTCACAGATAACAGCCATATCACCTTATGACTGGAAGGGGTCAAGAAAGAAATCTTATCTATTACCAAGGGGCCCACGAAGCTCTTTGGAGATCCCATATAGTGAATGGGGCTCCATGCCCTTCCAGATCTGATAGGAACTCAAATTAAAATAATACTGAGTCAGAAAATAAGGGTAAAGAAACTCAAAAATATTCTGATTTCTCCATGACTATCTTGATACATTTTTGGAGATTTGAGAAGTCTGGGTTTTTTTTCTTTCTCAACAAAAGAAATACGAGCTACCCCTGCACTGCTAATGTCCTGCACATATGCTTTGTCTCTCTGCTGGGTAATCCACACTGGCTGGAATTGCTTCTTGGCTTGCTTCTGGATTAGGAAACGCTCTCAGCTTTAGGCTGTGCAGAATGGAGACATTCAAATAAAAGCGCGAACATTTTTCTGTGTTCATTTGTAAGCAAACTCCCTCCCCTACCCCTTTCCTAACCCAGTGTCAAATGGGTTGTTTCTCCAAATACGATCCAGGTTTTCCTCACTGCAGATTATTCACCCTGTAGGGTTTCTTTATCTGAAATTATCCCGGGGAATCTTTGTGTTTGAAGCACAAAATGATATGAAAAGTCGAGTTAAGAAAAAAAAAAAAGGAAACCTAAAAGCCGAAGGCAGATGTTGGAAGCAGGAAAATCATTCCTTGAACTCCCCAGGAGTTGATCAAAGAGACAGCCATAAATTGCAACAAAGGCAGAGATCTACTCTGCTCTGAAAGCCAGCCAGAAACACTGGAAATGTTTCATTATTTATTTCATTAATTCTGTGATAGCAATCTCTACTGACAAGATTTGCAAATCTAATCATTTATTAATGAACCGTGTCTGGTGGATTGTGCCCAAGATCTTCCTTAGGTCCCAGCCTCTGAGTGGCTGAAGCCCTTTGCTAGCTGCCAGCTTGCTCTCTTGCCACAATATGACATTGGGATTTCCAAGGTCCTCACCAGGGACTTCCTCTCTGAGCTCACAGGCATACTCAAAGGTGGCTGCCTGCACAGCCCTGCTCTGAGGACCAGCACGATGGCCATTATCCAGTATGAGTATAGGAAACCTGGTTTCATCTATTCATAGAAAACCTTCTCCGAGAGTCACAACACAGCGTGTGTGGTTTTAAGTCATGGTGCAGACACGAATGAATCTTCCAAGCTGTATTTGCATTGTTGCTACTCACTCTGATGCAGAGAAGGCTTAACCTGACTCTTGACTAAGACATTGATTTTTCCTGGAAATTTCACCGTGGTTTCAGATATTTCCAAAATCTCAGCCTGTTTCCTTGGCAACTGTCTAAGCTTTATTCCCTATGAACCAATGCGGCATGATTCATCAGTAAACAGTGAAGCAGCATCCACCCAACTTACAGGCTTCCTAAAGATTCCCTGGAAAATGATCCTTGCCCTGAACTATTTCACAGGCACTGTTGTTGATATTTCACAGAGCGCAGCTAAAAAAATAATAAAAGTCCCATAATCTTATGCATGGGGAACAACAGCATTGATGGAGATAATGAAATGCAGAAATGAAAACCCCTCAGCAAAGCCCCTTTAGATGTGCCTAAGCTATGTTCATTAATCTGTGATAATTAGACTTATTTGCAGAGGTTAACAGCAGTGGCACATGGTAATTAAGCACTCTCTCTCTACCAGAGGGATAGAAAATGCTTCCTGTGTGACGCGTGTCCAGTCATCAAGATATTTTATGTTTGCTTTAGGACTCAGGTTTCCTATAGGAGAAAGAAATTGTGTTCTAAACAGCCATGACCAGATATTACTTCCTATAATGTGCAGCAACATCGAATTCTCGTTGTAAGCTCTGGAGTAAGAGTGAGCTAGGGTTAGAACCATTGTCTCCGTTACTGACTGGTTGTATCAACTTGGACGAGTTGGTAAATCCTTTTGCCTCAGTATCCCCATCCTAAAACGGGGATGAAAATACCTTCTTCGGAGTGTTTTTGTGGTAATTTAGTAACGACAATGGTGATAACTGTGAACATTCACTGAACGTTTACAATAGCAGGCACTGTTTTAAACTCCTTACATAGATCCATTAAATCCCATTTTACAGATGAGAAAATTAGAGCACAAGAGATTTAGTAGCTTGCCTAAGACCAAGCTTTGGGAGCAAATAATTTAATTCACTGTGAGGCATCTAAGTCCCTTATGAGCAAACTTCCCCCAAATGAGCATGGACTCGTCACTTTGAAAACTCATTCTCCCTCTTTCCTTTAGAGTAAGAATAATATTTATGTACCGAAACAGCTTTATCTTTAGCAATAGTCATCACGTGGGCTTCGGCTAGGTGTAGTGGCATAACCCTATCTATGAAGGAATCCATTAATAAAGAGTTACTGGAATGCAGAAAGGAGATGTTCCAATTCTCCCCAGTTTTAGCAATTGCACCAAATAAGGGAATATATGCAACGCTCTTAGTGTGGTGCTTTGTGCATACTAAGTACTCAGTAAACAGTAGCTACTATTATGATAGAAGTGAATGTGCAGAAGAGCTGCACAAAGGGTGATCCATATTTTTCACTCCACATATGCACATGAATGTGGACTTCCTCAAGACTGCAGTTAGCCCTAAGTTCATACGTGGTGGGATTTTGATCCATTTCAGTCAAATAGTAGCTAGATTGCTTGTAGCATTTAAAAGGATGAAGGAATAAAACTGGACCCCTATCTGACGCCATCTGTGAAAATCAACTCAAAATGGATTAAAGATTTGAATTTAAGACCTGAAACCATAAAACTCCTAGAAGAAAACAAGTGACAAGCTCCTTGATATTGGTCTTGGCAATGATCTTTTTGGGTTTGAAGCCAAATGCAAAGGCAACAAAAGCAAACAAAACAAGTGGGACTGCATCAACTAAAAAGCTTCCGCACAGCAAAGGAAACCATCAGCAAAATGGAAAAGCAACCTATGGAATGGGAGGATATTTGCAAACCACATAGCGAATAGATAAAATGTGAGTATCCAAAATATATGAGGAACTCATGCGACACAATAGCAAAAACCCCACAAACCACCCAATTAAAAAATAAGCAAAGGACCTAGATAGAAATTTCTCCAAAGAAGATGTATAAATGGCCAACAGGCACATGGAAAGATGTTCAACATCACTAATCATCAGTGAAATGCAAATCAAAACCAAAATGAGACATCACCTCACCCCTGTCAGAAAGTACATCATCAAAAAGACAACAGGGGGCTTCCCTGGTGGCACAGTGGTCGGGAGTCCGTCTGCCGATGCAGGGGACGCGGGTTCGTGCCCCGGTCCAGGAAGATCCCACATGCCACGGAGCAGCTGGGCCCATGAGCCATGGCCGCTGAGCCTGCGCGTCCGGAGCCTGGGCTCCACAACGGGAGAGGCCACAACAGTGAGAGGCCCGCGTACCGCAAAAAAAAAAAAAAAAAGACAACAGATAACAAATGCTGGTGAGGTTATGGAGAAAAGGGAACTCTTGCATACTGTTGGTGGGAACGTAAATTTTTAGAAGCACTATGGAAAACAGTATGGAGTCTCCTCGAGAAGCTAAAAGTAGAACTACTAGGACTCCCACGGTGGTCCAGTGGTTAAGACTCTGCGCTACTACTGCAGGGGTCACCGGTTTGATCCCTGGTTAGTGAAGTTCTGCATGCCCCACGGTGCGGCCAAAAAAAATAGAACTACTGCAAGAGCCACCAATGCCACTTTTGGGTATATATCCAAACAAAACAAAATCACTATCTCAAAGAGATATCTGTATTCCCATGTTAATTGCAGCAGTATTCACAATAGCCACGGTGTGGAAACAACACAAGTGTCAGTCAGTGTATGAATGGATAAAGAAAATGTGAGATATACACATACATATATCACACACACACACAATGGAATATTATTCAGCCTTAAAAAAGGAAATCCTCTCATTTGTGACAACATGGGTTAAACTGGAGGGCATTATGCTAAGTGAAATAAGCCAGATGGAGAAAAACAAATACTGCATATCACTTATATGTGGAATCTAAAAAGCAAAGTTGAACTCACAGAAACAGAGAGAGTAGAATGTTGGTTGCCAGGGAGGATTAGGGAGAGGCTGATAAAAGTGTATAAACTTTCGGTTACAAGATGAATAAGGTCTGAAGATTTTAAGTATAACATGGTGACTGTAGTTGATAATACTGTATTGTATATTTGAAATTTGCTAAGAGAGTGGAATTTAAAGATTCTCACCAAAAAGAAAAAAGAAAGGTAAACATGTGAGATAATGGATATGTTAATTAACTTGATGGTGAGAATCCTTTCACAATGTACACAAATCATCATGATGTTGTGTACTTTAAATATATTATAATTTTATTTATCAATTATTCATCAATTAATCTGGAGAAAAATAAGGGAGGGGAGAGGGAGGGGAAGAGAGAGAGAGAGAGAGAGAGAGAGAGAGAGAGAGCCAAAAAAAGTAACCAAACTTTCCAGTCCTCAAATCCTGGAAAGCAGAGTTTAAAAGCTCTTTGGTCCTGAGAAGGAGGGAGGTGTTTTGCCTGTATTTTAAGATGTTATCAGACCAAGTCTGAAAGTAACAATGGGATTATAGCTGCTTTGCCTCAAGACAGAGCTCTTCTTTAATAGTTCACCTTTGTCACCATTGCTCTTTATTCATGTGGTGGTTGAAGCCGTGCTCGTTTCTCACACAGTCTAGAATAAGGATCTCAGCAGAGAAATGAAAGCCCAAAGACTGAGCTTGGCTGATTTTCCACACACAGCTGGTACATTCATGAGCAGTTCCTGATTCCTCTTTCTACACAAGGGTGCAAATGGGCAGCATGGCACTTGTTTTTGCAAACCCTCTTTTTTCCTTTTTTTTTTTTTTGGCTTTTGAAAGACAAGCGTTGACACTTCCCACAAAGAAAGAAAATCCCTTGCAGCACTAAGGAAAGAATTAAAGGCGCTCTAAGGAATGATCTGGGAAGTCCTACCAGTCCTCATTCACGTGGGAAACCAGCCCTACACCTTCCTGCAGCTGATAAGAACAGAAGGCGGCCTCCAATTTACTCTTGGTTTGCCCATGCCTCACCTTTGTCATCTGACCTGAATTTCCCCTGCAAAATCAACCTTATTCAGCTTGTGGCATGCTGACACTGCTAATAGAAAACAGGCCCCACCGACACCAACACGGCCCGATTGCTTCAGCTCCTTTTTTTTTTTTTGAGGGAGGGGCAATTTTCTAAACTGGCAACAAAACAGCATCTTTCGGTGGGGTTTTCCATTTGTATACTGAAAGGAGACACAAGACTTAACTAAGTAATTGTTCAAGAGTAGGCCTTCCTACACCACTGTTCTATGACATCGACTCAATGTGGTGGAGCTTTAGAAAAAACATTTGTAAAGCTCTTCAGCTTGCCAAATTTCCAGCACAGGCAGGATTCCTTCTTTTCATTAATTGGACCAGACTTTCCAAACTGTCTTCTCATTTGATGGCCGCTTTACTTAAAACTCCTTTTCCTCCCCAGTTTATGACAGTGGATTTCATGATGCAAAATAAGAGATACCCTGAGTCTCCCTGATAAGGTTCTACATGCGATTATTCAAGTAATTGTGTGTCTTGGGTTTGAATTAAGAGAATCTAAACTGAAAGGACAAAGATTGAAAGAGATAGAAAAAGATTCCTCTTGTTAAAGTAAATTAATTAGTTGGATTTATATGAGGAGACAGAAGGGAAGAAGCCAAGCTGTGTCCCATATTAATAACTCACTTGGGAGAAGCCAGATTGGATTGAAAGCAAAAGATGGGGGGAGGGGGAACACTGAGCCTCCTTATACAAGCAGCAGCCTCGGTTTTCCTCTCTTTGCACTCTATAACCTTTACATACACAAACACACAATCTCATTCTTGACCTGAAAATGATGTCATCTTTCTTTTTGACTCACCAACCAGACTACATTAATCCCCTGCAGCGTGAGGGCCCGCAGGAGGCTGCTTAAGGGACTTCAGGCCTGTGAATAAATGATGACCCAGTGGTTAGGGGCGGCAGCCTAGATACATTCAGGATGCATTAAAGCAATTAGCTGGAAGAGGAGTGAGCACAATTTCCAATCCCCAAGAAGGACCAGGCCGTGCTTGGACCAGGGTGAGGAGCTTTACAGCCGAGGGCTGGTAAGAGCCACTTAGCAAAATGGCTACGCATGAAAGGAGTGTGGGGTTTTCTCCCTTGGCCTCGTTTGATACTAGAGCCATTTAGGGGGGATTTCAGGATCATGGGAGCTACGAAACTAATTACTTTTGCAAATTGGTAGAGACAACTGTAGTGACAAATTGGTAGAACCAGCCTTATCACAGATGATTCTAAATCATGGTTTGCAAACTGGCATGCCAGTGGTTGAATCTGTTGCATGGATGCTTTTTGCTTGGCCAGACCGTTCATTTTAGGCCAATATTAAAAAGTCAAGAGATTTCACCAAAAAAACCAGCAAGTCTAGAATGGATGTGCCAGTGTTCCTCTTTGACACTATAATTTGCTGAAGCTCAGTACCAGCTTTCCTCTTATACCAGCCATGCGCTCTCCAGTTCACCACAGTCCTCAGCACCCCCTATGACCTTACTCTCAATCCACTTCACTCATTTACTTGATTCATTTACATCTACCTGGGCCCTGCAGGGAGTTGAGCTGTCACCTCTACTTGAAATGGCTTCTGAGTTAGACTCAACCAGAAATAAAAGGTTAAATTCTAGAGCTCCTAAGCACAGTTTGCACATGGACACTCCTCAGTCCCTGCTCCTGGAAGGGTTACCTCTAGCCTTGCATGGGAGCCTAAACCGTTCATAAGGCTGCCATGCTCCCAGATGCAGAGCTGCAGCTTTGGAATACACACACTCAGCTATTTCAGCCTGGTCAGGAACGGTGGCCGTGAAGTGGCAATTAGAACAAAAGGGCATCTGAATACGGTTTTAAATTCAGTGACAATCACAGGTTTGGGCAGTTTCCATGCCCACCAAAATCTGAACAGTCAAAAATGTCACAAGCTAAATAAAATGCCAGCCAAGAACAGCCTCAGAGATCCAGAAACCGCTTGGCATGTTTTGTGACACTCATGTCACAGAGCAGCGAGATGTAAGAAATAGCTCCTAACAGGTAAGAACTCCCTAGCCAAGGTCCACAGTGCTGATTTCTCTGAACAGGCACTAGCCTCTTTCCATGATGTTCCCTGCTTCCTTAAGTCAATACAGCTTTGTCTATATTTTTCCTTGTTCAGATGAGCTTCCATTTGGAAATGTCACTTAAAGACAAAAGAAAGAGCTCCAATGACTTAAGGAAACCAAATCATGCATCTTCTCTGAAATTTCTGCCTCCTTCCCACTCTCCTCCAAACCTTCAGATGCTTTTCTCACTTCTTGCTTTTAATCTCTTTTCTCTTCCCTCACAAGTCACTTAGCCCCAGTGGGAATGAAGTGCTAAGTGGCTGCCCCCTCCCTCCTCTCAGCTGGGACACGTTTTGGTGCTTCTAAAAGGCATCTTGCAGACTGCTGTTGACACAAGAGTCTATGTCAGCAATCCCTTTGCTTAAAACTAGAGGACAAGCGTGTTTTAAAAAGATGGCTGAAAAATGCATGTGACTGTAATGCCCCAGAAGAGACTGTAACAGACTGCAGTAAAAAGTACCTGGTACAGGGTCAGAAAATGAATAATTCAAACTTTCCTCACATGCTGAATTAACCTTATTTCATGCTTCCCCACCCCCATCCCCTGCTTTTGCTTCCTTCCAGGCTGGAGTTGGCTGGACTCATTCAGGTGTGCGATTTAATCCCTCTAGGAAACTTCTTCTGCTCTATTTGGATCACAGGAAGTGAGAGCAGTTGGATACGCTTCTCGCCCTGCGAGAAGGGGTGTCATGTGGAAGCTTGCAGAGAGAGACGGAGCCCTTGGGGCGTCCGCCACACCCGTGGAAAATGACCACCAAATGTCCTTCCACTAATACTGATTACCAGAGGCTAAAGCAACTTGGGGTTTAGAAAATGTCCCTCTTTCTAATTTCACAACACTCATTTTTCTTCAAAGATTGCTTTTTCCCGCAACTTCCTCACTCACATTACCAACAACAGGAGCAACGACCTCCTTCACTCCACCCAAAACAATTAAAATCCTCTTTTCTCACTCAGCTCTGGAAAGCAGGCAGAAGCAGGCACTCCTTCCTGCTTTAATGTCACCTCTCCCATTCCCCAGTCCATTACAGAGTGTGGCATCATCTTCCCATCGTTTTCCAGCCACAAAGCCATACAGGGCAGCAAGGTCTATGAAAGCTCAATTTTCACCTAAATTGTACTTGCAGGCCTTTTTCTCTGATAAGCTTGGCAGGAAGAGTGGAAGCTGGTTAAGAGACACATGTTCACATGTGCAGGGCTAAGAGGAAGATGTGAGCACGCCTGTGCATAGAGTGTGCTTTCTTGGTTATGGTTTGAAATAATACTGTGTGTCTTATTGAGGATATGGGGAGAGGGAAGGGTAAGCTGTGACAAAGTGAGAGAGAGGCATGGACATATATACGCTACCAAACGTAAGGTAGATAGCTAGTGGGAAGCAGCCGCATAGCACAGGGAGATCAGCTCGGTGCTTTGTGACCACCTGGAGGGGTGGGATAGGGAGGGTGGGAGGGAGGGAGATGCAAGAGGGAAGAGATATGGGAACATATGTATATGTATAACTGATTCACTTTGTTATACAGCAGAAACTAACACACCATTGTAAAGCAATTATACTCCAATAAAGATGTAAAAAAAAAAATACTGTGTGTCTTAAATGTAATGCTATTGAGAGAAGATGGCATACTCCAAGGTAAAAGGAGATCTGGGTTTTACCTTAAGAAACTTGTTCTTGTCATTATGGTAAATTCCATAAGAATTCTTTCAACATTGTCCAGTAGAACTTTCTGCCATGATGGAAATGTTCTTTATCTATGTTGTGTGGTATGACAGCCACCAGCCACACGGGGCCATTGAATACTTGAATTGTGACTGAGGAACTGCATTTTTTTTTTTAAGTGTGTGAATATGGTATTTTTTTTCAAATATAATCCCAATTTTCTTTTTTTTTTTGAGTGGATAGTATTTCATTTTTTAAATAAGCTTTTAAAAAATTAAGGTATAACATGCATACAGAAAAGTGTGCAGATCCTAAGTGTACAGCTCCATGAGTTTTCAAAGTAAACACACCCATACAACTAGTAACCAGGTCAAGCAACAGAATATTAACACCATGAGGAACTGCATTTTTACATTTTAATTAAATAGCCACTTGTGGCTAGTGGCTACTGAATTGGACAGTGCAGGACTAGATGTCAAGACATATCCTATTCTCTGTTCCATTTTTTTGTTGTTGTTGTTTAGCCAGCCTTAAGTATATCTAACTCCAAACAATTCCTTCAGAAATTCTTTCAGTATTAACAGAAATGAGGAAGGAAGGAAGCAAACTCTGGATCAGTCTTCCTCCAGGCCCAGACCTGGGAAAGGTGCTTTCACACATGAACCTCATTTATGTTTGGTTGAAACTTTACAACTCTGTTCTGAATGATAACTAGCCCCATTGCACAGCTGAGGAATCTAAAGGTGATGAATTTCAGTAAATGGCCTACAATCACAAGACAAATAGCTTGCAGAACTGGAATTTGAGTCTTTGGATCCAGTCCAGTACTGGTTCCATTATAAATAAGTGGTGTTATTCTCAATGCTATTCCCATTTCACAGAGAGGGGGAAAAAGTCATTAATTATAGAAGAAAGTCCAAGTAATTTCTCTATGACTGGTAGGCATGGAGATTTGTGGTCTTTAGCTACAAGTTTCATGCAGACCCAAGTACACATTGAAAGTATTCAATAAAGGAGCATACAATGAACTTGCACTTCTTGGTGCCAATGGTGTGGTCTGAAATGACCAAAGTCGCTCTTATTGCTACTGAAAGATTTTTGAGAACTTCAAGGAAGAGGAGGTGTGTATTAGGCAAAACCAGATCAAGAAATTTGGAATATGTCCAAAATAAAAGGTCCTAAGAGTCAGGGAGAAAGCACCCTCCATCCCAAAGAAATCAGTGCCTTGACTGCAGGAGAAAGTAGGAGAATTACCAAGGTTTGGGCAAGTCCTGTTGAAAGAGGTGTTTTTTCTCTTCCCGGGCTACAGCTGGAATCCCTGGCTACAGTACTAACCAGGAGGGTGGTGAGCAAAAAGCTCTTCTCTGCTGGTAGCCATTCACCCAAGAAGTTTCCTAGAAGGTGATGTTGGCTGTGATTAGAGCCTCCTCTCTGAGAGGGGGAGTTGTCTCAGTTCCCAGTCCTGCAAATGCAGCTGGTGGCTGGGAAGCTGCCGCCTGGCATTCTCTCCAGAGAGAGTCTCAGCTGCTCTTGCCGTCTAGAATCATCACTTGGTTTAGTTTCCCAGGGTAGGGGGTGAGTATGTCAGGGGAAGGGGATGGCAGCGATCCGCCTTGGAAGAAGCCAGTGACCCCTGTGCAAGCAACTTCTCACACGGTGTGCCTGCCCCCAGCGGGGCAGTGGGCTTCAGTTACTCTCCGGTCCCTTGCCGGCTGTTCACTTTCTACACCAATAGGCTCTGAGGTGACAAGTTCAATTCCCAGTTCTGTCAAACCTGCATTTTCTTCCCTGACCTACTTTTCCCACTCTGCAGTGTTGGAACAATGCCTTGCTCTGTTCCCTGTTTAGACCCATCTTTTGCCTGAGCTGGTGCAGAAGCCCGGGCCTTTGCCAGGCTTTTTGCCTTGAATCCCTGACAAGTGTTGATGGGAAAAGAAAAAAAAAGAGAAGGAAAAAAAAATCCTCACTACAAAACAGAGTTCGGCTCTCCCACAGATACCCCAATTCCAGCGGGAGTAAATGCTCTTGCTGGTAAGGAAAGAAAGCAAAAGGTCAGGCTTCTCCATTCACCCCTCTCCCCTTCACCCCAAGCTCCCAGGCGCAGTGAGAAGCAACTGAGGCAATGCCAAGAACACTCCTGACCCCGTGAGTATCAAAGAGGCGGCTGCTGCATTTGCTGGCTCTGACTGAGGCTCCATCCAAGACGGCTCTCAGCAGCACTTGCACAGCACGCCCTCTGTGAGCCGTTCCTGCAAGGAGCCCAGGGCAGCCTCTCACAAAGCCCTCCAGTACTGTCTATGGGGCAAGCACCACGCAAAGTTTTCTCAGGCTTCCGGCCACGAGGGGCTATAAAGAGAGCGGTGTGACCCAGCAGCCAGGGAGGCAGCACAGTGAAGATTCTTTGTGATATGTAAAGGAAATGCGAAGATCGTCAAACAAACGCAGGATAATCTGACACAGGAAGAGGTGAGAGGTAGAGAGTAACAATAAAATCACAACCATCCTTAGGGACTGCATGCCGTATGCGGGATTGTTACTAAGTGTACTAAGTGTCTGTTTGTCCCAAGATCCTATAAGGCAGGTACTATTATCACCCCCACTTTACAGATGGTGAGGTAGAGGGTGGTGCATGGCTAGTCAGCGGTCAGGCTAGGATATGCACCCATGGGGTCTGCGCCTGTTCCATCCAGCCTGGACTCTGCCCAGCTAACACCATCCTCCCCTCTAGCTCCTACCCGCCCCCCTCATCTTACACTCAGGACAACTTGGTCTGCGGTGTCCTCTCTAGCACCCCAGCAGCCTTCTAGTCCCTCCTCACCCTCCGAGTCTAGGCTGCACACCTAGTCAGTCCTGTTCAGGGAAGTGTGCATGGAAATCTCCTGGTGGATTCTGGAGGAAGGATTTCCTCTCAGAGAAAAAGAGAGCGCTCCACAAGGAAAATGCTCTTGGTTGCATCCCCTTTCCTGCTGGGTCTGCTGCTATGTGAGGACACAGAGCTTAGAGCTGTGGCATCTTTCTTGCAGCCATGAGGGAGTTCACCTCTAATATACTGAGGATAAAAACGAGGGAAGAAAAGTGCTAGGAACTTGATAATACCATTGAACTACTGTACCAGCCCTGGAACTGACAGCTTTCTGATATATGGTTTGATTTTAAAAAAACTTTAAAGTTCATATTATTAATCTACCACTAGTTAGGTATTCTGTTACTTGCAGCCCAAAGCACCTAACTAATAGAGGTACCTAGAAGCAGCCCTCTAGAAAGGGTGTGAATGACTTTCTGTTCTCAGTGTTGGTCACTGTGTGCCCCACTCAGACTCACACATCTGTTCCCCTCCCCAGGACACTCCAGGAAATATAACCTGGCCATCATCCTGCCTCACTTCCTGGCTTTGGCCCTCACTACTCCTTCTGCAGGGAAAACCTCTCCCCAGATCTTCACAGGGCTGCGTTTTTCTCTTCACCCAAATCTCTGTCCTATACACTGTGTGTTTCCTTCATGAAACATCTCATGCTATGTAATTGTTTGTTTAAAATCTCTCTGCACTTGACAGTTTGCCTGTCTTACCTAGAACATCTCCTGGCTCATAGCAAGTGTTCAGACATTGGTGTGCAATCCCCAGCTAATTCTGCTGTGTTTGCTAAGGTGTCGCAGTGGGTCCTTCTCCTCTTCGTCCTCCGCCTCCTGTTCCTCCGTCCTCCTCTTCTTCTCCTCCTTCTCTTCCTTTTCCTGTTTCATTTTTTTATCTGCTTCTCTTCCTTCTTCTCTTCCTTCTCCTTGGTCAAATCTGACTGATGCCATTTATGCCTCCTTTGATGAGACAGATGAACTCTCTTCCGAGTTAATCTTCTCAAATTTTTAGAATCACTGCCCATGTTCAACAGCTGAAATCTCAATTTGATCATTTCCAGTGAGTCTCAGTTTTTACGCTCTCATTGCAAGTTGGGGTGCTTTGATGGAATGACAATGTGAGGATGTTTTTAAGTTTCTTGTGTTCATTTCACTATATCATTATGGTGGTTTTCAGCCTTTTAGACATTTTAATCTATGCTTAATTATGCTCATTCCCAGAGGCTCCTTAAAAGCAAATGACACAATTTTTTTAATCAAATAAATAATACACATGAGGCCTGTTAAGACTTGATAGAAGCCTGTACGATCAGCTGAAGAGAATGACTGTGATCAGAGGACCTGAGAAATAGGGGTTGTTAGAGAGTCATCACCTTCCTCTCTGGCATTTCTAGCCACTCAAGAAAAGTCTTCGAATCCTGGGAAGACAGAGTTTTTGCCAACCCTGTATCCTAGCCTGTCCTCAGCTGGGATGGAATCTGCTAAATCTGATTCTTCCTGGTGATCAGTTTTCTCTGCAAAAGGATAAGTGTGGTTCATTCCTTCCCTCCAAGGTGGCAACATGGAGTCCATGTGGCTGCTTTGAGAAAAGGTGAAAGAACCTCTGTCACACTGAGTCCCAGAGGCTATAACAAAATACCAAAACCTGGGTGGCTTAAACAACTAACGTTTATTTCTCACAGTTTTGGGAGAGTCCAGAGACTCTTCCAAGGAGGCTGGGGAGTCCAAGATAAAGTTGCTGGCAGATTTGGTGTCTGTTGTGAGCCCTCTTCCTGGTTTTCAGATGGCCATCTTCTCATTATGTCCTCACATGGCCTTTCTTTGATGTGTACACACGGGGAGAAAGAGAGATCTCATTTCAGATCCTCGTTTTATAAGGGCATTAATCCCATCATGAGGGCCCTACTCTCATGACATAATCTAACCCTAATTACTTCCCAGAGGCCTCACCTCCAAAAACCATCACATTGGGGATTAGGGCTTCTACGTACGAATTTGGGAGGAGCATGAACATGCAGTCCATAGTGGGCTCTCCTGCCACTTTGTAATGATGACAAGAATCGGTATAAGGTTAGGACATTGGACATCCCTTTCTAGAGCAATCTGGAACCTTTCAGCTTGTGATGGGCATCTGCTGATTTAGCCTGTCCAGAGCTTAGCCGCCCTTCTTCTGCTACACTTTGCACTCTTCCCTTGTCGTGAACAGCTTAGGACTATCAGTTAAGTCTCCTCACCCTTATCTAACCACGAGGTTGACACGAGGCCCAAGCCGGGATCAAGCAGATTCTCTCGGGAATTTTAATCTTGAACAGAACAAGGACATAAACTGAAGACAACTCAGAACACTGGTACTTCCCCAGAGAGACTGTCCATTACTTCGTGCTACCTAAATTCTCTGGTTCTAGTATATTCTTACTTGGTCTTCAGCTTTGGCTTTTACTAAATGACTACTACATATCCTTCAATTAATTGCTTTTTTCCCTTGTGAGTTGCCAGGTTAATATGTGTAGCTTACAATAAAGGGACCCTAAATTATAGACTTTTTAAACAATGAAGCCCAGAGCTCTACACCTGCTGCCACGACTGAGGCCTCCGAATGTGTTTTTGTTATATGTCCTCTTCTAACTCTCGTAATCCGTGTGAAAAAGGCCCAAATAATTGGAAAACAAAAACCCTGGGTCACTATCTCTCTGGTCTGCCATGTCATTGTCAAGTAGAGAACAAAAGCAGCAATTCCAGAGGCTAAGGATAAAAGAGTCTTAAAAAAATCTTATCTGTCTTAAAAGCCATGAGTGAAATCAAGGAAACTGTTCAACGCACCTGACTCACATGATTACCGTGGGTCAGCCATCAATATGTAGATAGAAAGAAAATAATTGGCATAAGCTCCTTGAAATTTCTGCCTACAGCCTCCCCAAGGAGGCCTTGGGGAGATTCAGATACCATTTGAACAGCCAGGGCTTCATAATGAGAAGTGACATTCTAGTGTGTAGTACAAAAGACACTTCCCTCCTGGAACACCGGAAAGTACTTTAATCAGCCAAAAAGTTGCTACTGTAAAAAAAAGTGAGGAGGGGATAAAATAAACCCCTCATTTATTGCTTCTATTGCTATGCCTGCCTCCTTCTTACTGTCCAAGCCCCCGGGGCATCATCTTTGCCTACCTCATTAATGCCACTTGCTCATTGCTATGCCAGAAAGCCCAGCTGATTACCAGGAAACCCTGAATTGAAGGTTGCCTGGGTTTCAAGTTGCTTATGCACACAATTCACTGTGTTAGCAGTTCCCTCCTTTCCTTAAGTCACTCGGTGAGTCTGGAAAGTGGGAAATCAGCTTTGCATTGTCTCTGGCTCCTCACTGACCGGTCAAGCCTCAGGGTGCCTGTGGAATATTTGATTAGTTGTAAACTCAAAACAACCATCACAAAGAAAGATAAAAGGTTAAAACCACAAGGAAGGCACCCCAGAGTGAAGAGCCTGAAAGATTGGAAAAGGTAAGCTGAAAAAATACTCAGACTCCCACAGCAGAAGCTAAAGATAAAATGGGGCATGTTTCATGCCCAAGGCAGAAAATTAAAAATTGAGCAGGTTCTATTCTGGGAGGTGTATTGTGAGGTGAGGTCTCCTTCCTACCCCACCCCCAGCCCCTGTCATCCTCTCTGGAGTCCAGTCTTACCAGCTGGCATGCTGTGTTTTCTTTATTCCCTCACTCCTAGCTGAGAAAAATGCCCTATTACTAGTAAGTGCGGTCACCAGTGTCGTCAACAGGCAATATTTCCTTTTTTCTTTTTTAACATCTTTCTTGGAGTATAATTGCTTTACAATGGTGTGTTAGTTTCTGCTTTATAACAAAGTGGCTATACATATACATATATCCCCATATCTCCCCCCTCTTGCATCTCCCTCTCACCCTCCCTCTCCCACACCTCTAGGTGGTCACAAAGCACCAAGCTGGCCTCCCTGTGCTATGCGGCTGCTTCCCACTAGCTATCTATTTTACATTTCGTAGTGTATATATGTCCATCTCTCTCACTTTGTCCCAGCTTACCCTTCCCCCTCCCTGTGTCCTCAAGTCCATTCTCTACCTCTGCGTCTTTATTCCTGTCCTACCCCTGGGGTTCTTCAACCAATTTTTTTTTTTTTTTAGATCCCATATATATGTGTTAGCATACTGTATTTGTTTTTCTCTTTCTGACTTACTTCACTCTGGATGACAGACTCTCAGTCCATCCACATCACTACAAATACCTCAATTTTGTTTCTTTTTATGGCTAAGTAATATTCCATTGTATATATGTGCCACATCTTCCTTATCCATTCATCTGGTGATGGACACTTAGGTTGCTTCCATGTCCTGGCTATTGTAAATAGAGCTGCAATGAACACTGTGGTACGTGACTAGTTTTGAATTATTGTTTTCTAGGGTATATGCTCAGTAGTGTGATTGCTGGGTCATATGGCAGTTCTCCTTTTAGTTTTTTAAGGAACCTGCATACTGTTCTCCATAGTGGCTGTATCAATTTACATTCCCACCAACAGTGCAAGAGAGTTCCCTTTTCTCCACACCGTCTCCAGAATTTATTGTTTCTAGATTTTTTGATGATGGCCATTCTGACTGGAGCTGTTGTTGCAATGATAAATGAGAGTGTTTCCTTAATTTCTCTTTCAGATATTTCATCATCAGTGTATAAGAATGCCAGAGATTTCTGTACAAAAGGATAAAGTAGTATCCTACTACTTTACCAAGTTCATTGATTAGCTCTAGTAGTTTTGGGGTAGCATCTTTAGGATTCTCTATATATAGTATCATGTCATCTGCAAAAAGTGACAGCTTTATTTCTTTCCTGATTTGTATTCCTTTTATTTCTTTTTCTTCTCTGATTGCTGTGGCTAAAAATTCCAAAACTATGTTGAATGATAGTGGTGAGAGTGGACAACCTTGTCTTGTTCCTGATCTTAGGGGAAATGGTTTCAGTTGTTCACTATTCAGAATGATGTTGGTTCTGGGTTTGTCATATATGGCCTTTATTATGTTGAGGTAAGTTCCCTCTATGCCTACTGGAGGGTTTTTATCATAAATGGGTGTTGAATTTTTTGTCGAAAGCTTTCTCTGCATCTATTGAGATCATCATATGGTTTTTCTCCTTCAATTTGTTAATATAGTTTATCGCATTGATTGGTTTGAGTATATTGAAGAATCCTTGCATTTTGCTAGTATTTTCTTGAGGATTTTTGCATCTATGTTCATCAGTGATATTGGCCTGTAGTTTTCTTTCTTTGTGTCACATCTGTCTGGTTTTGGTATCAGGGTGATGGTGGCCTTGTAGAATGAGTTTTGGAGTATTCCTCCCTCTGCTATATTTTGGAAGAGTTTGAGAAGGATAGGTGTTTGTTAGCTTTTCTCTAAATGTTTGATAGACTTCACCTGTGAAGCCATCTGGTCCTGGGCTTTTGTTTGTTGGTAGATTTTTAATCACAGTCTCGATTTCAGTGCTTATGATCGGTATGTTTATATTTTCTATTTCTTCCTGGTTCAGTCGCAGAAGGTTGTGCTTTTCTAAGAATTTGTCCATTTCTTCCAGGTTGTCCATTTTATTAGCATATAGTTGCTTGTAGTAATCTCTCATGATCCTCCGTACTTCTACAGTGTCAGTTGTTACTTCTCCTTTTTCATTTCTAATTCTACTTAATTGAGTCTTCTCCCTTTCTTTCTTGATGAGTCTGGCTAATGGTTTACCAATTTTGTTTATCGTCTCAAAGAACCAGCTTTTAGTTTTATTGATGTTTCCTACTGTTTCCTTCATTTCTTTTTTATTTATTTCTGGTCTGATCTTTATGATTTCTTTCCCCTGCTAACTTTAGGGGGGGGTTGTTCTTCTTTCTCTAATTGCTTTACGTGTAAGGTTAGGTTGTTTATTTGAGATGTTTCTTGTTCCTCGAGGTAGGATTGTATTGCTATAAACTTCCCTCTTAGAACTGCTTTTGCTGCATCCCATAGGTTTTGAGTTTTCGTGTTTTCATTGTCATTTGTTTCTAGGTATTTTTTGATTTCCTCTTTGATTTCTTCAGTGATCTCTTGTTTATTTAGTAGTGTATTCTTTAGCCTCCATGTGTTTGTACTTTTAAAGTTTTTTTCTTGTAATTGATATATAGTCTTATAGCATTGTGGTTGGAAAAGAAACTTGATACAATTTCAATTTTCTTAAATTTACCAAGGCTTCATTTGTGACCCAAGATATGATCTATCCTGGAGAATGATCCATGAGCACTTGAGAAGACAGTGTATCCTGTTGTTTTCGGTTGGAATGTCCTATAAATGTCAATTAAGTCCATCTTGTTTAATGTATCATTTAAAGCTTGTGTTTCCTTATTTATTTCCATTTTGGATGATCTGTCCATTGGTGAAAGTGGGCTGTAAAAGTCCCCTACTATTATTGTGTTACAGTCAACTTCCCCTTTTATGGCTGTTAGCATTTGCCTTATGTACTGAGGTGCTCCTATGTTGTGTGCATAAATATTTACAATTGTTATATCTACTTCTTGGAACAGTCCCTTGATCATTATGTAGTGCCCTTCTTTGTCTCTTGCAATAGTCTTTATTGTAAAGTCTATTTTTTCTGATATGAGAATTGCTACGCCAGCTTTCTTTTGATTTCCATTTGCATGGAATATCTTTTTCTATCCCCTCACTTTCAGTCTATATGTGTCCCTAGGTCTGAAGTATGCTGTCTTGTAGACAGCATATGTACGGGTCTTGTTTTTGTATCCATTCAGCCAGTCTATGTCTTTTGGTTGGAGCATTTAATCCATTTACATTTAAGGTAATTATCGATATGTATGTTCCTATTACCATTTTCTTAATTGTTTGGGGTTTGTTATTTTAGGTCTTTTTCTTCTCTTGTGTTTCCTGCCTGGAGAAGTTCCTTTAGCATTTGTTGTAAAGCTAGTTTGGTGGTTCTGAGTTCTCTTAGCTTTTGCTGTCTGTAAAGGTTTTAATTTCTCTGTCTAATCTGAATGAGATCCTTACTGGGTAGAGTAATCTTGGTTGTAGGTTTTTCCCTTTCATCACTTTAAATATGCCCTGCCACTACCTTCTGGCTTGCAGAGTTTCTCTGAAAGATCAGCTGTTAACTTTATGGGTATTCCCTTAGATGTTATTTGTTGTTTTTCCCCTGCTGCTTTTAATATTTTTTCTTTGCATTTAATTTTTGATAGTTTGATTAATATGTGTTTTGGCGTGTTTCTCCTTGGATTTATCCTGTATAGGTCCCTCTGCGTTTCCTGGACTTGATTGACTATTTCCTTTCCCATATTAGAGACGTTTTCAACTATAATCTCTTCAAATATTTTCTCAGTCCCTTTCTTTTCCTCTTCTTCTTCTGGGACCCCTATAATTCAAAAGTTGGTGCATTTAATATTGTCCCAGAGGTCTCTGAAACTGTCCTCAATTCTTTTCATTCTTTTTTCTTTATTCTGCTCTGTGGTAGTTATTTCCACTATTTTATCTTCCATGTCACTTACCCGTTCTTCTGCCTCAGTTATTCTGCTATTGATTCCTTCTAGAGAATTTTTAATTTCATTTATTGTGTTGTTCATCATTGTTTGTTTGCTCTTTAGTACTTCTGGGTCCTTGTTAAACGTTTCTTTTATTTTCTCCATTCTATTTCCAAGATTTTGGATTATCTTTACTATCATTGCTGTGAATTATTTTTCACGTAGACTGCCCATTTCCTCTTCATTTGTTTGGTCTGGTGGGTTTTTACCTTGCTCCTTCATCTGCTCTGTGTTTCTCTGTCATCTCATTTTGCTTAACTTACTGTGTTTGGGGTCTCCTTTTTCCTGGCTGCAGGTTCATAGTTCCCATTGTTTTTGGCGTCTGCCCCCAGTGGGTAAGGTTGGTTCAGTGGGTTGTGTAGGCTTCCTGGTGAAGGGGCTGGTGCCTGTGTTCTGGTGGTTGAGGCTGGATCTTGTCTTTCTGGTGGGCAGGTCCACGTCTGGTGGTGTGTTTTGGGGTGTCTGTGACCTTATTATGATTTTAGGCAGCCTCTCTGCTAATGGGTGGGGTTGTGTTCCTGTCATGCTAGTTGTTTGGCATAGGGTGTCCAGCACTGTAGCTTGCCGGTCATTGAGTGGAACTGGGTCTTAGCGTTGAGATGGAGATCTCTGGGAGACCTTTCGCTGTTTGATATTATGTGGAGCTGAGAGGTCTCTGGTGGACCAATGTCCTGAACTCGGCTCTCCCACCTCAGAGGCAGAGGGCTGACACAAAGCCGGAGCAACAAGATCCTGTTAGCCACACAGCTCCGAAGAAAAGGGAGAACAAAATGAAATAAATAAATAAATTAAATAACATTATTAAAATAAAAAAATTTTTTAATTATTAAAAAGTAAAAAAAACTGGACAGAGAACTCTAGGACAAATGGTAAAAGCAAAGCTGTACGGACAAAATCACGCAAAGAAGCATACACATACACATTCACAAAAAGAGAAAAAGGAAAAAATATATACATATCTATATATTAAAAAAAAGGGAAGAGAGCAACCAAATCAATAAACAAATCTACCAACGATTAGAAACTCTAAATACTAAACGAAGATAAACATAAACCAGAAACAAATTATTTGCAGAAAGTAAACCCCAAGTCTACAGGTGCTCCCAAAGTCTACTGCCTCAATTTGGGGATGATTCATTGTCTCTTCTGGTATTCCAGAGATGCTGGGTACATCACGTTGATTGTGGAGATTTAATCCGCTGCTCCTGAGGCTGCTGGGAGAATTCTCCCTTTTTCTTCTTTGTTCGCACAGCTCCCGGGGTTAGCTTTGGATTTGGCCTTGTCTCTGCGTGTAGGTCGCCAGAGGGCATCTGTTCTTCGCTCAGACAGGATGGGGTTAAAGGAGCAGCTGATTCGGGGGCTCTGGCTCACTCAGACGGAGGGAAGTTGTCCCTGAATCACTGGACCCTGGCAGTGACAGGCTGCACAGGCTCCCAGGAGGGGCGGTGTGGATAGTGACCTGTGCTCGCACACAGGCTTCTTGGAGGCGGCAGTAGCAGCCTTAGCATCTCATGCCCGTCTCTGGGGTCCGCGTTTTTAGCGGCGGCTCACGCCTGTGTCTGGAGCTCCTTTAAGCATCGCTCTTAATTCCCTCTCCTCGCGCACCAGGAAACAAAGAGGCAAGAAAAAGTCTCTTGCCTCTTAGGCAGGTCCAGACCTTTTCCCGGACTCCCTCCCAGCTAGCCGTCGTGCACTAGCACCTTCAGGCTGTGTTCACGCCACCAACCCCAGTCCTCTGCCTCTCTCCTACCAAAGCCTGAGCCTCAGCTCCCAGTCCGCGCCCGACCCGGCGGGTGAGCAGACAAGCCTCTCGGGCTGGTGAGTGCCGGTCGGCACCATCCTTTGTGCGGGAATCTCTCCGCTTTGCCCTCCGCACCCCTGTTGCTGTGCTCTCCTCCGCGGCCCCGAAGCTCCCCCACTCCGCCACCCGCAGTCTCCGCCCGCGAAGGGCCTTCCTAGTGTGTGGAAACCTTTCCTCCTTCACAGCTCCCTCCTACTGGTGCAGGTCCCGTCCCTATTCTTTTGTCTCTGTTTATTCTTTTTTCTTTTGCCCTACCCAGGTACGTGGGGAGTTTCTTGCCTTTTGGGAGGTCTGAGGTCTTCTGCCTTTGTTCAGTAGGTGTTCTGTAGGAGTTGTTCCACCTGTAAATGTATCTCTGATGTTTTTGTGGGGAGGAAGGTGATCTCCGCGTCTTACTCTTCCACCATCTTGAAGGTCTCTCCCAGATTTCCAGACAGTATTTTCAAGGCAATAATCATGGAAAATCTTAGTGAGGTATCAGATCCTGAGGGCTTTGTGTGTGCACCTGTGGCTATATATGCAGACCCCTCTGCATAAGTGGCCAAATGCATCCTTTAACACATCTTCTGAATCTAAAGGCTGGAATATGACCAAGGTCATGCCACATTCCCGAGGGCACTCTATATCACTTTACTGGTTGATGTGGAGTATAAAGACCTGGCCCCCTTGCTTTGATTTGAGACATCTCTGGAAAATCTATTCCAGCTCCAGAGTGCCCTATAAAAAATGGTAGAAAAATACTGTAATTGCACTGCAGTTCAACATTTCCCTCTGCTCAATCCTGTTTTATTCACTCCCTCAACAATATTATCCTGAGAGTACTCCCCCAATCAACTTATTGCATTAAAATTTTTTTAGAAAGGTAATAGACTGAAGGGGTCTTGAAATCCAACCTCCTACCCAGTCACTTTAGAAATCCCCTCAGTGATATCCTTAAGAGAGAATCAAGTGGCCTTTTGTTGAAACTTCTCAATGTTTGGGGTTCCACATTAACTCACACAGGAGTTAAGAGGAGGTGGTGCCACATCAGGGAGGCCAATCTCTGACACCAGGGTAGCCATGGAACTTGGTAAGGTGATGGACCGTGGGTCAGAAAAAGAGTACAACTTCTTGGAAGGGACAAAAGGATGGTATGGAAACATATTAAAATATGATAGTCCAGTAAATATTAGTGTCCAAGAGCTAGCAGGAAAAAACCACTGGATAGTATGGCATCGTTTTCCTTGCAGAGCCAAGCTAATAAAGGAATATAGTGGGTCATCCTGCCAAGAGTGGTATAGAAACAACACAGAGAATTCATGATAAAAGGCCAAGGAAATGGGCAAGTGAAAAGGAGTTAAGAATACAAGGACACTACAGAGAGAACTGTTAAACAAGCATCATGTTCCTGGTTTATCTCCTTTGCACACCGAGCTCCCAGAGGCTTCCAGCAGAGCTCAGTACGGAGAAGACTGACACAAAGAAAGCTTGGGCTGTCACATATCTAGCATGGCAGGGAAAAGTAGAAGGACAGGCTCTGAAACATGCAGTCAGCCGATTTCTAGGAGTCAATCAGGATGGTAATTTTTGCAGTTACTGTTGGCAGACATGGTCATCAAACTTCATGATGATGGTCTAAATTACTCTGGGCAAAGCCAAGATGAAGGGTAAGGGAGCTGGTGATGAGTTGGTGTAGGTCTTCTTCTGGTGGGAGAACCTCCATACAGGAATTTCAGGTGACATCAGAGAATGTATGGATTGTTCAAGTAAACTCCAAAAAGGGGACAGGTGATTTGTATAAGTGCGTTACATGTCCGGGACAAGACAATAGGGAGTGATGAGCACCATGGACCTCTCTTACGCTTTACCTAGCAGGAGCATTTTCAAACACTTTGCTGTCTAAAGTATTGTGTTTATGGCTGAAATTGACTCCCAGGCTGCGAATGTGCAACCCCCATTGTGAAAGATGAAGACCTTCCCAGATTATCTCAGGCAATCCCCTGCTGCTGCCGTTGCACCCACTCACAATTGAATTGGTGGTCTCACAATTAGGTTTACGTTGTATTCCACATCAGAGAACAACCTCCCACGTACCCGTTTCTGTGTCGTTGCTGCCACCATTGCTATCACCATCTCTAGCTAATTAAAATAAGTCAGTGCAACCGCCAAGATGGAGGGGAAGAAACTGACCAAGTGGAAAAAGAATGTTGAATAACATTAAGCAGAAAAAGTGAAGGGCACAGCGAAGACCTCCAAGACTGTTCAGATAGATGCAACATCCCAGCTCTTTATATAGAATCAGAACTCAGCATCTAAAATCACGTTCTCCCTCTTGAAGAAAAGGAAGGCATGGACATCTGTTGAATACCTGGACGGTGCCAAGCAAATTCCAGCTACCTTTCCTAGAAGGAACCAGAAGAAAGTAGGGTGGGGATGGGACCATAATTTTTCCTGTGGGCCATGCAGACTCTGATTCTCAGGCCACGTAATCTTAGCTGCCCAGCTGATTTTTGTTATTTTACAAGTCATCATGCTCTTGAAAGCAGGAATGCAGGAACCGAAGGAAGAATCCATACATTAAATGTTTGTAACTAATAATAATACAGAATAAAATGAAGAAAACATAAAGTGAAACTGAAAACCTGGATGAGAAATTTACTTCTAAGCAAGGCCTTGTTTGACTGATGCCGTACAATGCTCAGTTCTCTGAGGCTGTGATCAAAGGGCCATCCAAGCACCAAGTGGAGATGGAAGTGGGAGGAGAGGCAACAAATTCAAAATCAAAGCCAATGGAGCCATTGCCAATGGGACCACCCTTACCTCACACTGGAAAAGAATGGAGGGTTATTTTTAAAGCAGAAAGATCTTCCAGATTGTTTCCCATTCACTTTACAGACAAAGTCACTGAGGCCTGCCGTGGTTACATGATGAGACCAAGTTTACATGCCGATTATCTGCTGAGGACACTAAGCTATATCGCAGCTTCTATTTCAAACTTCATCTCCAATTCATTACATAATTTTGCCTCATTTCTGAGATTATTTATGCCTCAGCCTCCCCCTCATTTTAAAAGACCCCTTCAACTCCTAAAACTCTACATTGATTTATTTCACAAAGATGTACTAAGCACTTAATGTGCACCCAGCCCTATTCTAGGTGCTGGAGATAAAGTGGAGAAGGGTCAGTGGAGAACAAGGCAGATAAACCAGGAATTTATGTTCCAAAAGGAAGATGTTTGGTAACATTAGTTGGCCAAGAATATCAAATTTATTAATATTCTTTCATTCAAGTTAATTTTTCTTTCTTTTTTTTTTTTTTTTTTTTTTTTTTTTTTCTTTTTGTTTTTCATAATTTTTCCATGGAACTTAAATTATCTTATTTCTTTACATAGGAGTTCTTATATAAAAATAATTAAGGCTTTCTTAGAAACCAAATCTAGACTTATGAGTTCTAATATGTATCAGTATTATTGTTATCACAGTATTAAAAATAATAATGCTAGGGCTTCCCTGGTGGCACAGTGGTTGAGGGACCGCCTGCCAATGCAGGGGACACGGGTTTGTGCCCCGGTCCGGGAGGATCCCACATGCCGCAGAGCGGCTGGGCCTGTGAGCCATGGCTGCTGAGCCTGTGCGTCCGGAGCCTGTGCTCCGCAACGGGAGAGGCCACAACAGTGACAGGTCCGCATACCGCAAAAAAAAAGATAAAAATAAAATAATAATAATAATGCTAAAATAGATCACTGTCACTGCTTGCACCCACCCCATGACCCCTGGACACCAGCCTACATTAGAATCTAGCAATGCCTGGAACCCATCACTGAGGGGAAGGAGATTAGAGACAGACTGGTTAAAAAGGGAAAAGAAAATAAAAGGAGAGAAAAAATAGAAGCAGCCAGGAGGGAGTAAAATAATACTAATAAAAAGAGAGAGAGAAGATGGAGCCAGAGAATGAAATAGAGAGAACACAGGTGTGTCTGGGTAATGGGACTAGGTTGAGGTCACAGAGGCATCTAGAGCACTAAGTTGAAGGAGGTCACTCTCAGAGTCTTACAAGTGCCTAGACCTCTTGCTTTCCCTCCCCAATCCCAGCACTGGCTCCCAGAGCCCTTTAGTAACCATATCAGTGCCACTGGTACCTAACACTGGCCTGTACACGTGCAATACCATCTTTAGTTTACCCCTCTTGGAGGTAGGGGCAGAAGAACTGCTGGGACTCGAGTTCTTTCTACCTCTTGTCCCACCTCCTTCCTGAAGCCGCTCTCTTGTTCCAGGACTCGGCCTAACTCTCTTCTCTGTTCAGGTTTGTTGAGCTGTTGAGCACTTCCTAATTGTGTCGTGTTACTTCTGCATCTCCAACTGGTGTGTGAGCAGTTTGAGGACAGGCACCATGTTTAATAGTCCACAAGGCCAAGGAAAGTGATGGACACACAGTAGGTTCCAATTAAGTGACTAAATGAATACGCGATTGGTTGGTTAGTTATGCTGTTGCTGCTCAGCTGTAGAGCTAGAAAGAGAGATAACGACCCTCAGCTCCTATTTCATAGGCTGCCCAAATCACACCTCATCCCCTAAAGTACAAAAAGTTGCCACTATCACGTGTCCCCTAAGCAACCACATTGTCACACACAACAGGTGTTGTGAGAAGAGAGCTGAGGGTGATATTAAGGAGGGGTCAGAGGCCCCAGTGGGCGGCAAGAGAAAAAGACAAGTGGGATATAAAGCAACTTTCTTTGTGGAAAGGAGAATGAAACTTGAGAAAACTAAAAAACTATTATCTTTACCTCAATAAAAGAACGCCCAGGGGCTTCCCTGGTGGCGCAGTGGTTGAGAGTCCGCCTGCCAATGCACGGGACATGGGTTCGAGCCCTGGTCCAGGAAGACCCCACATGCCGCGGAGCAACTAGGCCCGTGAGCCACAACTACTGAGCCTGCGCGTCTGGAGCCTGTGCTCCGCAACGAGAGGCCGCAACAGTGAGAGGCCCGCGCGCCGCGATGAAGAGTGGCCCCCGCTCGCCGCAACTAGAGAAAGCCCTCGCACAGAAACGAAGACCCAACACAGCCAAAAATAAATTAGTAATTAATTAATTAAAAAAAAAACCGCCCAGATTGCCATATATCTCCACTTATTGAGGGGAGTGGGAATCTACTGTGCATGTAGCTGAAATTCAAAAGAAGTCAATTTCCATAGAAAATTCCCAATTTCTAATCCAGTTAGAATATTGTTGAGATGTTAATTCCAACACTACAAAGGAGTTCTAGTCGTTGGGTATCTTTATGTTTATAAGTAATCCTCTAAGCCCAAGGAGGGGGTTTAACCACTGCATAACGCTTATCTGGGGTGTGAGATGCCTGCCCTGGGTCCTGCAAGCCAGCCCGGCCCACTGGCAGAACAAACACAATCTGGCCTGTGCAGGTGAGTCATAAACAATTACAGTTTTTTAGGACAATCGCCCTCAAACACCATTTGCTTGATCTCAGCACGCCTGGATCTTGATCCTACCTAGGCACCACCTCCAGAACACTGGATCTACATCCCTTTTTAGGGCAACCTCTTTAGCCGCCTGTTTTGACAAGGTCTCACTGATCCCGGATCCTCAGTTTGCTCCCCCCACCCCCTGGCTTTTCCTCGGCAACACAGCCCTTGTCCCGTGGGACATGCCATGGGGCTGGTATCCTGAATGAGCCAACCCGAGTGGCCCTGTGAGTTCAGGGACTCAGACACTGGGAGCCATGTACAAGCCACCTAACAGAAATGGCATCACTTATCAAAGTCGCATTTGGGCCGTAATGAGGTCTGAATTCGGCTGGCTGATAAAGCTAGGCCAAACTCCCCCCTTTGCTGTTATCTACTTCAACTCCTTTACTGGGGGCTTGTGGGGACCCCGAGAGAATGCACAATTCCTGGGCACCATTGGGGTTCAAACACATGAACACATCTAATGGAAAGGGAAGGGAGAAGGGGAGGCAACCTGAGTCAGTTTGCATGGAGGGAAGGCAGGCCACCTGAGAAAGTCCTCACCATGAGGGAAAGAGCCTGGAGTGTGAACCGGACCCAGCATCAGGCCCTGAAATCCGAGGGAAGTCATGGTTCTGGCTGAAGCTGGTGGCAGATATCTGAATGCTCCCATCTCAGCTCTGGAATGTATTTCATTGAAAGGGGGAGGGGATGGAGGAAAACTTTGCAAACTTTTATGGAGTTGGTGGGGAGGTGAGTATCAGAGGCAATGGGACTTTATTCTTACTCACCAGCTAGTAAAGCGTGGGAATCTGTCGGTTACAACAGCACCAAATATCCTAGTTTCCTTTTAAGTCTGTCAGGAGATATCTGATCTGCCATAACCAGTCCTGCTACCCTTTCTCTGACCCAGCGATCAGAGGCCAGAAATGTGGTGCCATCAAGCATCGGAGCCTCCATGGTTACAGAGAAGTGGGCTCTCCCTGTGCAGAGGAATAGGAAGCAGTTCATAACCACCATGTCCGCTCAGGTCCTTCACCCCATCATGAAAGCCATGTCTGCTATCCAAAGCCATCCCTTGCTCTAGCAAAGATGACAGGAAGCCTTTACTCTATTTGTATATCCGGTGTGAGCCTTGGCATCCACATTCAAATGCTGTCTTTATTGTACTCTGCCCTCCTCCAGCCAGAGAGCATGACAAGCACAGCCTACCATGGGGATCTTTTCATGTTTCTAATCATCCCAGACATGCCTCTGGTTTTCCTCCCTGGCCCTCCAAGCTTACGATCTGTTTCCTTCTGTGGTGAAGTTGGGTAAATCCCGCGGCCTGGTGTGGAGAGCCGTGAGTCATGAGTCTCTGCTGCTTCGCCCGTAAGTCCCAAACAGCCCAGTGGGATACAGCTCTGACCGCCCTACCCCCCAGTGTTCTTCATCCACAACTGGTGCCTTCAGGAATATGTCTGTGGGAAGCAAGAGAAGTTTCAAATACAGTGGAACAGAGTCATTGACATTTTTTTCTTTCTGTGCCGGACTGCAAGAGAGTCCCAAAGGCTGGTTGACTCCCCAATTAAGTAGGCACAGAGAGAGACCTGAGTCCAACTGCTGAGCCATTTTAATCTGTTTTAGATCTGGTTTGCTCAGGATATGGAAAGGAACAAGGCTCCCAGTGGAGCTATCATGTAGCCAAGGTCTAGAAGTACTTTTTTTTTTTTTTTTTTTTTGGGGGGGGGGGGG
>NW_020172591.1:4198090-4206309 GCF_003031525.2 Neophocaena asiaeorientalis asiaeorientalis
ATGTAGCCAAACAATAGAAGTTCTTTTTTTTTTTTTTTTTTTTTTTGGCGGTACGCGGGCCTCTCACTGTTGTGGCCTCTCTGGCTGCGGAGCACAGGCTCCAGACGCGCAGGCTCAGCGGCCATGGCTCACGGGCCCAGCCCCTCCACGGCATGTGGGATCCTCCCGGACCGGGGCACAAACCCGCGCCCCCTGCATCGGCAGGCGGACTCTCAACCACTGTGCCACCAGGGAAGCCCTAGAAGTATTTTTTTAATACGTGAAATTTAGAAAGAATTTGAGTATTTTATGCCGGAGAGATAGATGGTTGAGTGAAATGGTTGGGGAAAAGAAACATTCAGTTCAAGTGATAGCAAAGGACATTTAAGTGATCTAAATATTTGTCAAGCTGACTCACTACGTCCACTCTCACCTGCTTGAAATCGATACGTTCAAGTCAAACACAGTCGTCTGCATGAGTGTGGAGAAAGAAGTGAAACCTGAACTGGCAGCTGGGAAGGGAGAGAAGAATCGGACAGAGAGGCAGGACAGGGAAGCTTTTTCCACTCAGTGAGACACCTAAAACTAGTTGTTAATCCCCCTAGAGTTAGCTTTTAAATTCTGTGATCCAATGGCAAGCTTTGGTTCATCGAGACATCATGAAAAACGGCTAAATACTGATGACAGTGTATGCATTTTTGGCAAAAATGTAAGAACGTGTCTGTTAGAACAAATGCTTTCTCTTTTTGCTTAACCTTGAATTTCTCAGGATGCAGACGTACTACTCTGCACAGAAGGAATGGACAAGGCCGAGCATGCTGTTTTCCTCACTTTTTAAGGCGTTCCCTTAAGACACCTGTGTCAAGCCCTTTTCATTCTGAGTCATTTGAGTTCTATTCCAAAAACAGAAAAGAGCCCTTTGATTTAACATCGTTTTTCACCAGCTGCCTGCAAGTTGGGAGCTGTCTGGCGCTAAAAGTACTCCTGATGCTTGCCACCTTCTCAGGTGGGTTCACAGAGGCGTTACCACCTCATTAGGCCCTGCCCTGAGTGCAACATGGAAGTAGGTGCCGTCCCAGTGAGAGTGAAGGGTTGGAGATCCACTGGCCACAGGTGAGTCTGCACAGCTGTGTGGACAGCAGTGTACCCAGGGGCCAATTTCTGCCACCCCTCAGTCACTGTACGCGGACACGCGTACAACCGAGGACACGTTGGGTCTTGTGACCAACTCCATGCTTGTAGACAGATGGAAAGGATTCATACAGGCTCTTTACGATCTCCTCTGGAAAGGGGCTCATGAGCAGTGACCACTTCTGTTGTCATCCTTAATGCGGCAGAGGGATTACAAACATGCCCCCGGTCCTTGCCCTCTCCCTGTGGCCACACCTTTGCAACGTGGATTTGCATTTCCTCCTGTTGATAAGTGAAGTTAATTTCCCCACCCTTTAAATGTGGCCTGGCTCTATGACTCACTTTGACCAACAGAATGTGGGGTAAGTGATGATGTGCCAGTTGTAAGCCTCAGCGTGGAGAGGCATTGAGCATCTGCACACTCTCCTGAACTCTAGGACCACATGAACAAGCTGGGACTGCTGAATGCGAGAGATGCACAGCCCCGTCCCACGGTCACCCTTGCTGACAGACAAACAACTGCCAGACTTGTGAGAAAGTGAGGCCTTCCTAGACCAAGCAGCCCTCGGCCAACCTGCTGGCTGACCGCAGATACACGAGTGAGCCAAACCAAGATCAGCCAAACTTGGCCCTAGTCAGCAGAACTACCCAGCTGGCCTGTAGACTTGTGAGCAATAATAAATGCTTGTTGTTTTAAGTCACTAAGTTTTGGGGTGACTTGTTATACAGCAATAGTCAGCTGATGTACTTATTCATCTAAGGGAGAGGACATGTGCATGACAGGGTGGTTCAACTCTACCCTTCATGCATTCACATACTCATTTATCCTACAGGTATTGGTTAAACTCCTACAGAAATCAGGTACCATTCCAAGTTCTGGGGACGCAATGTCCCTGCTCTCTTAGAGTCTGCATTCCAATGGGTGAAGACCAACTACAAATAAGTAAATAAATGAGCAAATAAATAAAAATATCAGCTAGTAGTAAGCAATATACAGACTATTTGAAAGGGTATATGATAAAGAGTAACTATGTGGTTACCTTAGGTTTATGGCCAGGGAAGTCTCATTGCAGAAACATTTAGATTGAGATCTGAACACCAGCATAGAATGAGCCATGTGAAGATGGGGGGAACAGCACTCTAAGCAGAGGGAAGAGCAAGTGCAAAAGCCCTGAGGCTGGAATATGGGGTGTCTCGAGAACAGCGAGAAGACTGTGTATCTAGAGCACAATGGGAAAGGGAAGGCGGGTGGGTGGGGGCAAAGAACAGAGCATGTAGGGCTTTTAAGCTGGGAAAAAGAATTTGGATTTTATGCTAAATGCACGAAGCAAGCCATCATCGTTTTTTAAATCAAGAGAGAGCAACACAATTTGATTAATGTTTAAATGAATCCCTCTGGCTGATGGGCATAGAGTGGTTATTAAGGAGCAGAAGTGGAAGAAGGGAATCAGTTAAGAAGTTCCTTCAATAATTTAGCCTGAGCCAGAGTTATAGTAATGGAGATTAAGAGAAGTATGTTTTAGGGGAAGAAGTGACAGGACTTGGGATGAATTGGATGCGGGAGATAAAAGAGAGAGAGGAATCAAGGGTAACATCTAGATCTTTGTTTGGTAATTAAATGAGCTGAAATGCAAGAGGCTAGGGGAGGGCAGGCTTGAGGGTCAGGCAACTCGAGTCTGAGACGTCTACTAGGACAGGAAAGAGACCAAGCATGTGAGGGCCACGTGGGCCTGGAGTCC
The DNA here is from genome assembly GCF_003031525.2 of Neophocaena asiaeorientalis asiaeorientalis. Taxonomy (NCBI): domain Eukaryota; kingdom Metazoa; phylum Chordata; class Mammalia; order Artiodactyla; family Phocoenidae; genus Neophocaena; species Neophocaena asiaeorientalis. Next base: position 4,200,940 of record NW_020172591.1, read on the forward strand.
TGGGGAGGGGTCAGCACTGGAGAAGTAGGTTGAGGGTCACTAGCATGAAGATGATATAAGCCCTGGGTGGCATGAGTTCACCTGAGGACAGTGATTAGAAGAGACAGGAGCCCAGGACAGAGACCTGGGACAGGCCAACATTTACGGGTTGAGCAATTGAGAAGAAGCCAACAAAGGAAGATGAGAAGGAACAACCAGCAAAGTCAGGGGCAGATGAGAAGGTACATATAGTATCACCAAAACCAAGAGGGTAGTATGGGCAAGAAGAGATTGTGGTCAATAGTGTTGAATGTTCCTGACTGATACAGAGAGCAGAAACCTTCCTGCAACCTGAATGTGGCAAACATTCAAATACCTTTTTCCCCTTTCAGGACAATAACACATCCCAGAACATAAAATGGATTGTATGGATTGGGCTCTCTGTCTCTGCAGGCTTCTGCTCCTGGATACCTGAGATTACTTAAAACCAATTACCCCCATTTTTCCTAATCCCTGTGCTCCTACATTCAGTTATTCCCCAAACTCCACCACTCTCCATAGGCCTGGAAATATAATGGTCCAGCAGGTTAGTTCATATAGATTCTCTGGAAACTCTAAGCTTCATGCGAACAAAGTTGGCATCTGTCTTGTTCACACTATATCCCAGCCTAGTACTGTACCCATCCACAAATAAATTCAAACGTTGAGTACGTGAAGGAATGTCAGATCCCATTTGGTCTCCTACCCTCACTGCTGCTGCACTTGGCTTCTTCTGGTAACCATGCTGTCCCTACCATATCTCCCTGTGGACAGATATAAGGCTTTTTTTTCAACATTCCCCAAAGAGGTTTCTAAAGTCTGGGATCCTATCTTGCTTTTCGGTCTTTATAGGGTAGGATGTTGCAGCTGAGGCCAGGTCCCCAGTACCATTGCTGACTTCTCTGATGTGGACTTCTCATTGGCTGGTGGGACTCTCCTGGTGGCCTGCCCATCCCCATAGCTGGGACAAGTCATACCCTTAATTATCGATATGTTTAAGGGTCTCATCTCCCCAGGACCTTGCCTTTAAGATTTTTTAACTGTTTTTTTTGCTGTGTAATTTTTCAGCTGCTTTGTAGTCAGTTCACACACATGCAAGGTCTGTAGGGCTGGATGCTAAGATGAGTCTGTGTCAGCTTGACCCAAAATGTTGTCTAAAAGTCAAGGTTAAAATACCTGGCACTGATATCTGGGAACATCCATATGACCTCTTGACCGCTGAAGGTGCATTACTTTTTGCCTCCAACTCTGACCTGGATGCTTATGTGTGAATTAGTATCAACGTTTACACTTCCAGTAGTTCGTTTGGACCCTCTCTCAAAGGAGGGCATTCAGTAAACATTCCAACCGAACCTAGAACAACTTACCTGCTAATTCCAGTGCAATTCTGGTTTCTGGGACGGTCAGGTGTTAGGAGGCAGAGCACTGAAAAGTTAACCTCCTGTGACCTGAGCAAAAGGTCATCCTTTTCACCTTTAAAATAATTTCACCTTTAATCATGAGGGGTTTTTTCAACGTTCAAAGGCTTTAGTAATTATTTGGGGCTTAACCCTGTAACTATTCTACTACCACCTTCTACTGTAAGGAGCTCATATTTCTTTGGCCCGTGAGAGGAAATTACCAGAGAAGCAAAATCAGATTTTAGCTGAAGTCAAGACACATATTAAATCTGATGCTTCACAGCTGAATACAAGCCCCTCCACCTCCAACAGGCTTCTCCTGTTGGGTAGACACTTAATAAGTGCTTTTGATGAAGGTCCTTCTGTCTTAAAAGGAAATTAGATTGTTCTGACACTATCTCCCCATCACTAAACTGTCGGTTATTATCCAGCAGCCTGTGATCCTCTGGGTGTTTGCAAATTGATTGTTTAATGGTTTGCATTCCTCTATGTCCACATTTCCAGGGTCAGCAGCCACATCCGCGATTCCCAGTGTAGGTGATGTGTTTGTCCTTGGCTGGTCTTTGGGCATTTCACTGAATACACACACACACACACACACACACACAAAGTTTTGTTTCAGAACAATTTCCCAAGCTCTTCATTTATTCCCTTCTTTGTAGTTATTGAGTACTGAACATGTATGGACTAGCATTGGGCTAATTAATGGCTAGGGATACACTGGGATGCAAGACAGTGTAGATTCTTGTCCTCATGGAGCTTAAAATCGAGTGATTGTAATTTCATATCATAGTTAAGACTGTGGACAAAATAAACAGGTACTATGATGGAGAATAAATGGGAAGGCCACTGAATAGGAAAAATTTAAGCTGAGATTTAAATAAAATGGGAAAGGGTAGCCTTAAACAGTAGGTGGAAGGAAGTGATGAACGCAAAGGTCCCAGGGTGAGAGTTTCATTTGGTCCAGGACCTAATGGAGGGCAAAGGGGAGTGAACTTTGGGAAGAGGGTGACAGGAGGGAGAGGGGCTGTGACAGCATCAGGAGCCTTACAGGTAGGGCAAACATACATCCCAGTTTGCCAAGAACAGTCCTGGTTTAGACCTTTGCCCCTGTGTAATTATTGATAAGGCCTCCTTTGCCTCTCCAAAGTGTTCTGGTTTGCACAATAAATTCTATGGTCACCCTACCTAAAGGCATGTCAAAGAGTTGGGACTTTATAATATGTAAGATATGAAATCATTGAAGGGTAGTAAGCAGAAGTATAATACGACTGGATTTATGTTTCCAGATTGTTCCACCTTGAGTCTGAAGGGGGCCAGGCGTGGAAGTGAACTACACTAAGGCTGTTTATTATAGGGGCCCAGGAAAAGCAGCTGGTCAACACAGCATCACATTTAGAAAATATTTTATGTTAAGCAACATTCTATCATCTTCTCTCTTTTCAAGCCCCTGCTGTTGCCTCCAGTAGATTAGACACTGTGGTGCTCTGGGGAGACTCCCCACCCCTTTAGAACTGAGCCACTCAGTCCCCCAGCTGCCAAAAGTGGTAGCTGTAGGTGGTTCACAGCTGAATGCCTCCCCAGGGATTGCTGAAGGGAGCTGCCTTGCTCAAAGATGCACCCCTTCCCTGGGGCAGAACACATCTCTCTAATTGGTCAATATAGGGGTACAAAGGCCCCATCCCCTTGCGTCAATTTAGGATATCTCTGAAGGGCCATCCCAGCTCTAGGCCTCTGTTGCAATTTCTTCTCCACCCCATCCCGCTTCCTTCACACCTCCACAGGGGTTGTTTCCCAGACCACTCCCCCCCGAAATCACCTGTATACAAATATGCACTACAGAGTCTATTGCCTGGGTAACCTGACATACAATTCCAATGTTAGCACAACTTTCCATTAAAACGCATCTTTGGCATTATCTATCCTGGCATCTCCACATCTAATCAAGAGATAGAGCTTCCCCTCTGCTTTTCTGTTGGGTATACAAAGGATCTTTTCCTATTGTCTTTTACGTCCTTTGTAAATTGAATCACCTTGTTTGTTTTGACCTGGATAATTTTATCCATAAATGGTTGTATTGGTTCATGACACTGGTTCTCTGTAAGCTGGCGTCCTTCCCGCTTTTCATTGCATTCCAAGTGGTTATTTCAGATCTTGTAAAATAATAGCTCATCTTTAAACACCTTGAGTTTTGATTACCTACATTTAGTTTCTTATTTTGGTACGTGAATTATTTCCTTAGAGAATGTAAAGATGTCATAAATTCCCCCTTTATTTCTTTTATTCATGAGATTATTCCTAGCACTTCTATATAGTAATTTGAAATTTATTGAAATAAGTGACAATGGGACCCCATTCTTTATAGCTTGTTATCACCAAGAATGCAATATATCATGGATTAAATCATGCTCTCCCAACACATAACTACAATAGCAAAAGATGGATGCTGGGTCATTAAGATATAACAGGAGAGAGAGTTGGTAATCTTTGTAAAGTAACCCATCAAGTCTTCACTCCCTTACAGGCGTAAGAGGGATAAATGGGCATGGAGGTGATAGGATGGGGACCCAGAAGCAGGAGGAGAATGTTCACACACTTGTAGCACTGGGGCTGACCTATGCATCCTGGGGAAGTCTGCTGACTGATTTCCAGCCACATAGCCACGTGAAGTCTCCCTGTTCTCACCTCTGCTCATAGTAAAGGGCACATGGGAGAGGGAAAGAGTCCTACATAGACTTGCATACTCTAATTCTCTCATTCAGGCATTCAACAAATATTTTTGAACACCTACTATGGTGCTATGCCTGGGTAGGACTGTACTAGGCAAAGAGCATCTTAGAAAACCATTTGTGTCCCCTCCACCGCCACCAATCATGACTTACATTATTCCTCTTGGTATTGAATCTCAAAACAGGATAGTAAAAATATTCCACTGTTTTTTTCCCTTTTAAAAACGTTCCTTTCATTAAAATTTAAAACTTCTATTTTAAGCCATCTGCTCTGAGCATACCTTCTATTGTGGAAATCTTTACCCCTTCTATTAATTTTTCTGGCTATAGAAAGATTAGGTCAAAAAGGGTATCTTCCTTAGTTGACCCAGAACTAAACATTGTTCTTAATACTTTTCAATAGCTTGCTTGCACTCTTATTTCTAAAATATTGGCTATATTACGTACATATCATCTCCAGTTTGTGTCATAGTAGAAAGTATGTGGAAACCAGTTAGAACTTCAGCTCTGTAATTTATGAGCTGTTGGATTGGTCTCCTTATTTAGTCTCTCAGAGCCTCAGTCTCCCCACCTGTCAAATGGGGACAATACCTAACTTAAAGGATTTTATGAGGATCAAAATGAATACTGGTGGTAAAGGCTTGAACCTCGCCTGACACATTCTAACTGCGGGTTCCTCTCACTTTTCATGCTCAGAAAGTCTTTGTTCGTTCACTTGTCAGATACACACTGCTGCTTAAATTGGGCAAGGCACTGCTTCAGGCCCTAAGGATACAAACTGAATAAGCAGGACAATGTACCTGGTGGTATGCAGGTTCTATTCTATGTAGACAGACAGTGAATAGATAAAAAGAGAGCAGGCAGTGATAAGTGCTAGGATTAAAATCAATCAGAAAAATATAATAGGATATAACTGGATATGGATAGGATTGATAGAAAATAATTATATAAAAATATATAAACAATAATAATTTATTTTGAGTAGTCAGAGGGCCTCTCTGGGGAAGTAAAATCTGAGCTGAGACCTAAATGACAAGAAGGAGTTAAGCCAACTGAACATCTGAAAGAAGAGCTTTCTAGAAAGAGGGAATAGCTAGGAGAGCCCTAAAGCAGGAACAGAGTTAGAGGGCTTTATACAAGGAGCGGGAGCGTGGTGGGCAGATGCCCATCCATTGTAGGCCATTTGGTCAGAGTAAAGAGCTTTTTTTTTTTTTTTTTTTTTT
>NW_020172591.1:4207441-4217990 GCF_003031525.2 Neophocaena asiaeorientalis asiaeorientalis
ACGTGGAGCTGTGGAGAATTTAAAGCAAAGCGGGGGAGCAAGATCTGACTTAGCTGACTCTGAACACCAACAAGAAGGATAGTTGTGACGGAAAGAGTAGAGGGAGAGAGATCATTTAGAAGGCTATTATAGTAATCCAGGTGAGAGATGCTGATGGCCTGGACTGCCATGGGGGCCACAGGGTTGGTGAGAACTAAACAGATGCTGGAGAGATCTTAGAGGAAGAGTCAACTTGGCAAGATAGGTGAAGGAGGTACAAACTACTAGGTATAAAATAAATAAGTGACAAGGATGTAATGTACAACACAGGGAATACAGCCAATATTTTATAACAACTTTATATGAAGTATAATCTATATAACTCACTATAAAAAATCACTTGGGGCTTCCCTGGTGGCGCAGTGGTTGGGAGTCCGCCTGCCGGTGCAGGGGACGCGGGTTCGTGCCCCGGTCTGGGGGGCTCCCAACCTGAAACTAATATTGTAAGTCAACTATACTTCATTAAAAAAAAAAAGAGTCAACAGGACTTGCAGCTGTATTGACAAAAGGTAGGAAGTGAGGAAAAGCAAGTGATTCCAGTGAGGACTACAACGATTTGACTTGAACAACAGAGGTGTCATTTCCTGAGAAAAACAAAGGAAGGAGCATACTTCTGGGAGAAAATCAGGATTTCAGTTCTAGAGAGTAAAAGTTTGAGATGCCCATTAAACATCCAAGTGAATATGACAAGAAGACAACATATAATTAAATATATGAGCATGGATTTCAGGGGAGGGATCAGGGCTGAAGATACAGAGAGATAAATTTGAGAGACATCAGCCTAATAATACTACTTAAAACCACAGAACTGGATGAGATTCCCAGAAGAGAGGGTGTAGATGGAGAAGAAAAGGGGTGAAAGTGCAAACAAGCAGAGGATTTTAAGGGGGAAAGGCCAGTATAGAATAAACAAGAGAGTATAAAATTACAAAAGCCAAGAAAGTATTAAGCAACGAGGGTATAATTCACAATTTTTATAGTCACTGGGCTTGCTTTACAAATACTCCATTAACAGCAAATGACATTAAGCCCAGTCACCACCCCGTCAACCCCAAGAGCCATTTCAGTGTTCACTTCTCAAATATCTCAGTGTTATGGGTTGAATTGTGTCAACACAGTAAGTTATGTTGCAGCCTTAACCCCCAGCATCTCAGAATGTGACCTAATTTGGATATAGGATCTTTACTGAGATAATAGAGTGAAAATGAAGCCGTTAAGGTGGATCCTAATATGACCAGTGTCCTTACAAAAAGAGAGTACAGACACACACACACACACACACACACACACACACACAGGGAGGATGCCATGTGAAAATGAAGACAGAGATTGGGGTGATGGAGTAGAATCCAAGGAACACCAAAGATGGCCAGCAAAGCACCAGAAGCTAGGAGAGAGGCATGGACAGATTCTCCTTCACAGCCTTCAGAAGGAACCAACATCTTGACTTCAGACTTTTAGTCTCCAGAACTCTGGGACAATAAATTTCTGTTAAGCCACCCAGTTTGTGGTACTTTCGTTAGATGGCCCTAGCAAACTAATACTGTCATTATGCCAGAAGGGCAACGATAGGTCTGCAATACTCTCGTAGCTGAGGTCTCCTAGCCCCATATGCAAAGAACAAAATAGACTTTGGGACAGTGTTAGCTACTGTGGGACACATCCATGGCCTTTGTTCTCAGTGTTTGAAAATGAAACTTTGCTGCCAACACTTGTAAAAACTCTTGGAACAAAATCACCCACGGTGAGTGCTGTCAGATAGTGGGTTGATGGTACAGGAATCCCACTTTTGCCAAGAAGTAAAGGAGAGAAGGCTGCAATATTCAGGGAATAAATGAAATAATATGATGGAACGAAACAAAAAACAAGCATGTTTATTCAATATAAAGTAGTAAGGAGAGCTTTCCATAAAGGAAAGCATGGCCCATGTGGCATTCAGACCCAGAAGTAACCCTAAGGAAGGGAAGGTGCAGGCTGCTCTCCTCCCCATTTGCCCAAATTAGAGATGGCTTGTTTTGACAATGTACACTCTTTGAAAAGCTCCTCTTTCACTCTGCCTATTTCTGTTCCCACAAGGCACACACTTGGTTTCTATTTTTATCCTAAATTTATAAAGTTCAAAAGAAAACGTGACTCGTTTTTACATTTAAAATTTGGAAAGTACCCTTAAGGTGTTACAGTTAAGCTGTTTTTGATCATAAGGAGCAGATATTCACAAATGTGTTCAACTCAGATGGAGTCTGGGGGGATGGTGACTGCTGTCAGGACCTGCGTGAGGCAGTACGAGAGACCTTCAGTAGAAACCAAGAACTTTGATAGTAAAAATAGATCACACTTACATAGTGTTCCAGGCACCCTGATAAGTACTTTACATGTGTTAACTTATTTGTTTCTCACTATATCCCTATCAGGTAGATACTGCACTTATACCCACTTTACAGATGAAGAAACTAAGGTACAAGGAGATTAAGTACCTTGCCCAAAGTTACAAAGCTAGTAAGTGATGAGCCAGGATTTGAACCAAGATGAGCTGGCTCCTTTGAGGACTAGTCTATGCTATCCCATGGGAACCTGAGCGGAACTGAAGTAGATTAGGGATTCTCCCTCTCGTCATCCTTCTCTCCACCTTTCTTGTATTCTCCTTCTCTCGGTCCTGCTCTTCCTCACCCTTCTCTTTCCACTCTTCTCCCTCCACCTCTCTCTGTTTCAGCATTTCTGTTCCCCCTCCGTGTGTCTACTCCATTCTCTTTTGGCCCCTGACTACCGTACTTTTTCTGTATGCTCTGTGTCTCCTTTCTCTACCCAATAGATTCTACTTACTCCTAGTTTCTGCTTCCTTACACCTTCAGCCTGGACATGGCCCGTTGTGGCTACACCAACCTCCCATTGCTCACTCTATCACTGAGATTTCTTGAGTTCAGCATCTCAGTGGACAAAATCCAATTGGGTCACTCCGTTAGGCGCCCCCCGATCTCACCGGCTGCAACTACGTGTTGAGTCATAAGGAACTAAACATGGCGGCCACGTAGGGCCAGGCCCAGAGCAGCCACGGAGAATGATGCCTGGTAAGAAGACTGTCACCTTTGTTTTTGTCGGGAAAACCGCCTACTGATAAATTCCGTCACAGATAAGCCTGCCGGTCCAACCTCTACCCCGCCCTGGCCCGTGCCGGAGCATCGATGTCCCTGGTGTAATAATGTTTGTGCTCCGTGTGTCTCTGGGTGATGGCAATAGCTGATTGCCAGGGAATAAATGAGAACCTTGTCTGGCTCCTCCAAGAGAAGACAAATGGGCTGGAGTTGCAAGGCATATGTGATCGAAGGGGAACCCAGGCATCTGGTGGCAAGAGACAGTGAACCATATCATTTCATGCGGAAACTCAGCAGAGACCAGCCTCTTCAATAAACCAGAGTTCTCCGTCTGTGTTGGGGGTAAAAGCTGGAAACTAGAAAAGAGAAGCTGCCTGGGTAAAGAGACAAAAGGAACTCAGCCTAAGCCAGGGGTAAGCCCCTATTTGAACTAGGAAGAGAATCCTGATTTCTCTGGGAGAAAAGAGAAGAGATGCTGAGCTACAAGGAGGCTGGGCTCACGGAACCAGACTAAGACATCTTAGAGTCATTAGAGCACGTGGAATCTCTCTATCAGGCTTGTGCAGTCACTGAACAATGAAATAGGCTCTGCAGTATTTATCTGCACTTGCTCACCTGAATATATAAAGGAGTTTAAAGAGCAAGTCTGCTAGCAAGTTTTTTTTCTGACGCTATTCCAGAAATGTACTTTAAATGATACGTTACTATGTTTCCACATATATTTAACAGCAGATTTGTTACAGTGCTGGACAAGTGTTAGTATCCTAGTGTTCCCAGCCTTTCAAGATCACTCAGCCTTCCTTCTAGAAATGTTGCTCTCTACTTTGATACAGTAGATTGACTGAAAACAGGTTTTCCATATACTTAGAGAATAAAAATATTTTTTGCATTAAAAATAGAATCACGGGCTTCCCTGGTGGCGCAGTGGTTGAGAGTCCACCTGCCGATGCAGGGGACGTGGGTTCGTGCCCCGGTCCGGGAGGATCCCACGTGCCGCGGAGCGGCTGGGCCCGTGAGCCATGGCCGCTGAGCCTGCGCGTCCGGAGCCTGGGCTCCACAACGGGAGAGGCCACAACAGTGAGAGGCCCGCGTACCGCAAAAAAAAAAAAAAAAGAATCACAACAGACACATAGACCGATATTTAAACAAAGGATACACCAAATCTCATATGCTGACACTAATCCATTTCTCAATATTTTCATAAATACCTAACAAACAATCCTACCACTAAATCGGAATTTGTGGAACTAGCATAATACGTTGATGACTAACCTTGTCAACTTATTTTTTAAATAACCTTCATCGTGTGTGTCATGTTAGTAAAGGGTTTCCCTCTCCCATGCGTGAAGTTCCAGAATGAAAGTGGGTTGTTGCCATGGCAACAGAATACAAGGCAGAGAACTTCAGAGAAGGGGGAGGTCTCTATACCCAAGGCCACAGCTACAAGAAAACCCTGGGCCCCAGAGTGGTGGCAGCAAAGAGAAGCAACCTGCTATGACTTCACACAGCCAGATGGCCCGCTGTTGACACAGAGTTCCCCCAACTGCTAATTATTTGCATAACTCTGGATCTTTCATTCAGGAAAATAAAGACTTTACAAGTATGCATTGATATACTTATCAAACAGTTTTTCTCTTTGAACAGCCTGGTATTAGAAACTTTCTCCAAACACCTAGCATAGTGCCTTACACATAGGAGCTACTTAAGAAGTGTGTGCTTAGCTATGTACTGGATCCCTTCTTGAAGCAGGTATTGCTTAGGACACAGATATGAAAAAGACAAGTTCCTTCTCCTCAGAGAGCTCACTGTTCAGGGCGTAGACAAGCATATATCAAGATCCATATCACATTACATGTCAGCTTAATGCTATAGCCTTGCCCAGATTATCAGAGGGGAAGAATCCAGAAGACAGGCACACCCCAGAGGAGAAAGAGGGGAAGGGGGGAAAGGGGGACAGGGTGCGTGCCACATGATCTGAGTTCTGAAGGGTGAATAAGGAGTTATGGACGCTCCTTGTCTGTTTGTCTGTTTTTGTCTGCTTGCTTTGAGATAGTCCTGGCAGAGAGGGCAGCAAGGGTAAAAGTTCAAAGGCAAATAGCAGCACTGTCCATGGCGGGAAAGGACATGCAGTTTGCTTTCGCTGAACAAGAATCTGTAAGGCAGGGAATGATGGGAGCTGAAGCTGGAGATACAGGCGGCTACGGTGTGAACACAGCATGGAAGTCCCTCCCCGGGAGGACCTGGACTGTATCTACTGGGCAGTGGAGGCTCCAAGAAGCCAAAGCCTTCTTTTAGGAAGTACTGTCAGCAGCAGTATAGAGGATTGCTTAACAGATAACACTAGAGTCAAGAGGACCACTTCCAAGGCTGCTCCACACATCCAGCAAGAAACAATAAGATCCTGAATCAAAACGGTGTGTTAGGGATGGAAAGGGTGAAGACAGATTCTACAAACATTTAGTAACCAAAATCACACAGCTCCTCAGCAGGAGTCGTCTCCCCAAATCCCTGAGACTCAAATCTTCATTCTCCTCTCTATACCAATTTTAACACTAAGAAAACCCTGGGCAAGGAAGGATAAGATTGTCAGCAACTGAAGCTCCTTCAATAGTACATAGCTTATACCATCACTGAACCACTTAAAGCGATCGTAGTCGCTTTAAAACCTATTGGTTGGGGCTTCCCTGGTGGCGCAGTGGTTGAGAGTCCGCCTGCCGATGTAGGGAACGCGGGTTCGTACCCCGGTCTGGGAAGATCCCACATGCCGCAGAGCGGCTGGGCCCGTGAGCCATGGCCGCTGAGCCTGCGCGTCCGGAGCCTGTGCTCCGCAACGGGAGAGCCCACAGCAGTGAGAGGCCCGCGTACCGCAAAAAAAAAAAAAACAAAAAAACCCCCCTATTGGCTGAGTTGATAAACAGGCAAAATTATTTCTTTCTTGGATTTATTCCAGTACACTGTTTCCCATCATTATTGGTCATGGGGTTCAGAAAAAGAAGGGAGATTTTTAGAAAGATTCTGAACAATATATCATTGCCGACTCAGAGTGGCAGGCAAAACAAAACTGATAATGCTTTGTACTGAGATAGGATCATTCCTCTGAAGCTCTCCTGGTTTCACAGTGAATATTAATTTTTAGAGCATTCCTATAAAGTAGACAAGTGGCAAAAGGGGTTGGCTTCATTTCAGTGGGGGGAGAAAAAAAGACACTAGTGCCTGGAGAGATGAACTGACTTATCAGAGGTAAGGCTGGTTGGAGACAAGCCTGAGGGCAGACTTTGGGCTTCTTGGTTTCTTCCCCTGCTTTAATCATCTAGACCCATCCTTAATTAGGTTATAGAATTTAACACAGATCTGTCCAGATCTCATCTGAAAAGAGGAAGCGAGGACCTGGGTAATTTTCCAGATAATTTCTTTAAAAGAAAAAAGCAAACCCTCCTTCCTCCAAATTATTTATAATTGATGCAATACAGGAAGTCTCGCTGCTTTTTAATGAGTTCCCAAACGCAAATTCTGCCATTTAATTTTTTTGAAAACTGCATTTGCCTAAAATATCTCAGTAATTCTAGTGGAAAGGGAGGTTTTGCCTCAGTTATGAAAATGACCTCGATTTACTTCTTGGTGTAGCTATGGGAGAGGTGGGCCCTGCATGGTATGTGGGCCATAGGGTCCAAGCCCTTCCACTGTGGCCAGGGGTACATGGATCCCCTTTGGTGCTGAAATGGGGACGGAGGGAAAACCCCACGCTTCCATTCAACACTATGATCCTTTCTGTTTTCCATGAGAAAAATGTGGGTGTGCCTCATTTACTCAGACTGCAATAGACACCACCTGCTTTGTTTCATTTGTATGCAGGTGAAAATATAGGACTTAGACTAAGAATTGGAAGAAATGATTTAGTGCTTACTAAAGGGTCAGCCTTGGACTCAATTTATTTTTTAATGTATTTATCTGATGGGTAAATTGAGCTAGCAGTGATGAAGCATGGAAATGACTGCATTCCCTGTTTTTTTTTTTTTTTTTTTTGCCAAAGCACATGTCCCATTTCTTTGTCTGACTCTAGTCCCTGTTATCTGCCACGCTGCTTTTGTCTTTCCCTCATTCAGCCACTCTTCCCTTACTCCTGTCTTCTAGTATCTCTTGGGAAGAGTCACATGTCCCTAGATGCTTTAGTTCAGTGAAAACCTTTGATTACGGTGTGGTTCATGGGCAACAGTTCAGGTGAAAAGAAGGAGTCCTATCCTGCAAGCTATTCTGGGGGCAGGCCATGAATCTACAGGGGGATCCCAACAGTTTGTCGTTTTACTGGGGCTCGTAGACAAAAGCTTCAGACCTTAAGGACGAACAGTGGGCTGTCCTGCTGCTTCCAGCAGTCAGAGAGCCAAGAACAAAAGATGCTCACCAGGCCACCTCGGTACCCAGCTGGAGCCGCTGGGTGTCTGACACACGCTTCTCTCCTGAGCATACACTCACCGCCCCCCTGCCCAGCTCCCTGCACCCACACCCAGCATGGAGTTCTCTCTTCTGCGTTACACATCGTCCAAAAGGAGGGCCCGTCTCTGAGACTGTATCACTTCATTTTACACCCTAAACAATTAGACAAGATTTCCCAAAATGTAAGAGCAGTCAGCAGACTCTATCCAAAAGATCGGCTCTGAGAGGAGAGAAAAGGAGGGAGCGGGCAGAGGAGTCGGGGACGAAGGCAGAGGCTCCAGTCTTTGTTTCTCTCCCATCTGGCTGGAAGCCAGAGGCAAAGATCGAAGAGACCTATCCTTTGTCCACTGATCTGACAGTCATCCCAGTTCCCAGTCCGCAAAATCAAAGTGAAAGGCAGTCACACATTCATGTCAGTAGCTCACAAGGTTACTGAGAAACCTAAGTCTTCCTGTGCCTGGTGGAAGCAGCATTTCTCTTTTCAAGGTCACGATAAAATTAGGAATTCCACTTTCTCACTGTTAGCCTGTCATTGTTAGCACTCTCCTAGTCCTCCAAGGGACCAAAAGCATGTGCTCTGTGGCTTTAAGGGAAGAGAGAATCCTTCTCAGGCTCTCTCTATCAAGTCTGGTTAGGTTTTAGCATGTAATGTTCCAGGCCATAAATAATTCAAAAGGCATGAAGAAGATTTTCTTCATTCTACATCTATCCCTGCACACAACACCCTCCCCCTTTCCTTTCTGGCTTATAACAAATGCTAATTTAATCAACTGGCAGTAAATTGTACTGGTTGCTGACTCATGCCAGACACATCCCCTATGGACTTCACGGAGGTTCGCCATCTCATTTGGAAATGAACAATAAAGAGGTGCAGTCCTGAGCTGCCCACCTTTCTTCTTTTGTCCTCCTTTGTTTCCTCCTATCCCTCCCCCCTCCCCCAAAGAGGATTCTTCACAGTGTATCCGTGATGTACATGCAGGGAATTCACATCTCAGCCACGCTGCCTGCAAGGGTCTGCACTCCCTGAAAGTTGCACAGCCACCTGACCCTGATGACGGGGATGGGGATGTCCCCAGTGCTCCTGAAGGCTGTTCTCTAGATAAAGCATGTGGCAGGGGAAGGGAAGGCGGTGGGGGTGGGGGGGACTGAGAAGAAGGGTGGGAAGGGGAGTGAGGCAGAGCCAGCCCTCGTTATCCAAGCTGTGAAAGCATGTGTGTCAGAGAGGCTCCTTGATAAAACCATGCACGGGGATGGAAGCTGATTAAAGAGATGGAGAAACAGCTCCCATCAGTGGGCCCTTTTTACCTCTCCAAGCCAGCAGAGTGGGGAATCCTTCCCCTGCGGACAGCTGTAATGGAGGGTGGAGGGGAGGAATTTCCCTGGAGACAAGCCAGGAGCAGCAGGTAAAGGGGCTGGGGCTGGAGAGGATGGGACAGAAAGAGATGCTTCTAAAAAAAAGGACCAAGAGATGGGAAAATATTTATGGGAAGCCTAGGGTCTATTTCCTTTTCCTTTTGCTCTTTTATTTTAGCTATAAATATTTATAAAAGCTTATAAAGAAGCATTCTCCGTCTCTACCCCAGAGGGATTACTTGAAAACCCTCCCCATCGTGATTATCCAAGTATGTGCTGCGTACCAATATATAAGGAGGAAATGGAAGCTCACTTACCCTCTTGTCTTCAGATGCCTTGTAAAGCACTTACAGTGTTCCAAGCACCAGCATGCACTATTTTGTTTGCTTTCTCCTCCTGGCCACCCTGAAAAGTACACAGCTGGTAGCATTAGGTCCCTTCTACAGACAGGCAAGTCTCCATGCAAGGGCTGATAGGTGGAACAGTCCTAGCTGACACTATTTCCACTAGACAGCCTGCTACCTGGGGGGTTGCACACAGTAGGTCTTACTTCTTAGATGTTAGGCTTATCGTTTACTAAGCAAATGGGATAACAGCACAGCATCAGAACTTCTGGAAGGGTCTGCTCCCCTGGTCATCAAACCCCACCCCCAGTGTTGACCATTTGTGCTTTTGGTCTTGAACTACAGAAGAGCTGTTTTTTGTTTAATTAGTACCCATCCACCTCACTGGATCCTAAAGTCCTCCTGGCCAGGTGTGTGGAGTTTTTGTGTCCCTCACAAGGTGAAGAAGCAGGCCTGCGTCACAGAGAGCAAATGCAAATTTTCTGGCTGGTGGCAAGCACACCTGAAGGCTTTTCAAGTGCGGAACCCTGCCAGGGCCACCCTGATTTTCACATCGCCCCACTGAGGTTGATTTCTCCTGTGGTCCTTCCTCCAGTTTGGCAGCTCCACTCCTTTGGGCTCTGTTTTGGATGTGCGTGCATGTGTGTGCTGTGTGCACGTACACACATACATGTCTTAGACTGACTGCATTGTTTCATGCTCCTCTTTGAGGGTTTTTTTCTGAAAGGCTTCCTGCTGCCAAATAGGACATACACAATGGCAAAAGGACTTTTGCCTTAGAATGAACAATCAACTTCCTGCAGGAAACTCAGAAAGGGGAGCAAACAGGGGGCCCTCTTCTCCCCCAGCACCGTCTGTCCCGGCACAATATTCCGCCCTTCTCTCTTCTAATTCACGGCTCTACGACTTTGGGGTCGCTGGGGAGCCAGGAAAGGACCAACCTGCACTGGGGGAGGCTTCTGCGCCCAGCACACGGCATGCTGAAGCACACACTTCACTGGCTAAGAATGGAAGGCGTGGTGCACTTTGTCCTTATTTGACCAGAAAGCTCGGCATGGAATCCTCCTCAGTGCCTCCCTGTGACTCCCTGGGGGGGGGTCGTAAATAAGCGCAAGGCCTGGTATGGCTTCTTGGCTAAATAACTCACAGTAACTCAAATGAGGCAGCAGACATGAGTCAGAAGGGAGAAATAAGCTCAAGAAGGGGGGCGTGGGGAGCTTCAGCTTCTCAAGCCGACAAGATGGTACTTTACCCATTTACCCAGAGACGCTCGCCAAGTCTCCAGGGACAGAC
>NW_020172591.1:4218110-4259393 GCF_003031525.2 Neophocaena asiaeorientalis asiaeorientalis
CACTGCAGCTGGTAAGAGCAGCTAAGTGAGCGAGCCGCACGTCCATACTGCATGCGCGAGGCCAGCCAGGCCCTTGCGCGTTGCTGAGAGGGGCAATAAAAAGATATTAAATATTTTATCTATTTTGAACACTCACAATTCAAGCCAGGGCTATATACAAAGTGAGGACATAAAGTTCAGGGATAACACTGGTTCTGCGAGATCAGGTTCAGTGAAAATATGAAAAGACAATAGTTATTTAATTCCAGTGGTCATGGTTATGTGTGCAGTGATCGGTGGATCCCCAGATTCATCCTTGCCTCCCAGAGACAGGGCACAGGTTATTAAACCTCCCTGGTATGCTTCATTTTCTCTGCTGGGGATGATGAAAGGGAGGGCTTCTTCCAGCTGCTACGTGCCACCCTCTAAGGGTCTGAAATAAAAGTGTATACTGAAAGGATGAACAGATTCCTTCTTTTATTCATTCATAATAAAACTCAGGGCTGCCCCAAAGCTGTGCTTTTCCATTTTAAGTCTGTTTCTCTCTCTCCCTCTGCTCTTTCTTGACAGTTGTATCAGCCTGCTCGTGTGGCCATAACGAAGTACCGAACACTGGGAAGCCTAAATAACAGAAACTTATTTTCTCACAGTTCTGGAGGCCGAAAGTCCTAGATGAAGGTGTTCACGTGGTCTTTCCTCAGTGCGTGTCTGTGTCCTAATCTCCTCTTTCTATACAGACACCAGTCACAGTGGATTAGGGCTCACCCATATGACCCTTATTTACTCTTATCATTGTACATTATTTACTCTTTTAAAGGCCCTATTTCCAAATGCTGTAACATGCCGAGGTCCTGAGGGTCAGAGCTTCAACATATGAATTTGGGGAGGACACCATTCAGCCCATAAAAACAATTAGGATTTTTTTGTGTCGCAGGACCAAATATGTGAGTCTCTGTGTGCATAAACGTTTCGGTAAACACATGTCCTGCCGTTGACACAGGAAGACTCAGGCTCTGCCCCTGCTGTGTCCACTTCCCTGCAGGCACCACCACTCCTTCCAGCCCACCCACCCACCAAGGGGAAGACAAAATAATTCCACAGCCTCTCTGTAATAACAGAAAGGAAGGGGGTTTTTTTTGAAGTGTTTTCAGCCATTCTCTAATGTGGTTTAATTAATTTATTTATTTTTGCTGTGTTGCATCTTCGTTTCTGTGCAAGGGCTTTCTCCAGCTGTGGCAAGTGGGGGCCACTCTTCATCGCGGTGCATGGGCCTCTCACTGTCGTGGCCTCTCTTATTGCAGAGCACAAGCTCCAGACACGCAGGCTCAGTAATTGTGGCTCATGGGCCCAGTTGCTCCGCAGCATGTGGGATCTTCCCGGACCAGGGCTCGAACCCATGTCCCCTGCATTAGCAGGCAGATTCTCAACCACTGCGCCACCAAGGAAGCCCAGGAAGGGGTTCTTTATGTATTAATCTTTTAGTCAATTGTTCCACTGCAGAAGGAGGAAGGACAGCAAGAATAATTATGGTGGGATGCGGTGGGGAGGGGGCCTATCAGTGCTTTACCTTTTATTTCTCCACTCCTGCCAAGGGACTCCCTCATTTTGGTTCCTTTGAGTGAAGGCAGCTTCTGCCTGACTGCCTCTTTATCAACAATAAAAACAAGCAATCTATTTTGGTCACAGAATGAGGTTCCATTTGTTTTGAACATAAACTGGGATTCAGCATTTGACCAACCTAAGTTACAGGAAAACTCCAAGTGGCAGGTTTATACCTGACTCTCTCCATTTTGTGTTTTTCCTCCACCAGGGTACCTCCAATTCCCATCAAGTGGCCGTGTCACATTACCCGAGCCAAAAGTCACTGAAGGAGCCTCATTTCCTACTGTCCAAGGCCGAAGTCTGTACCATTTGAAATCTATCCCTGCTAGGGAAGCCCCAAACATGCACCCAGCCCATTTCAAGACAAGGATGCTGAGACCTTTCAAACAGTGAATTTTGGCCTCATAACTACAGAATAGTTAAATGGATGAGAGTCAACAAAGGACACTCCTGTGAAATTTTTTAATGCTTCAAAAACTCCCATTTAAAATTGTTTGGGCCTTAAACCCATGTTTTGTGTGTGTGTTTTGTTTTTTGAGATCCTCCTCTGAGCCTGCATGCTGGAGACATGACAAATTTGGTATTTCAATCCATACGCCCATTTGAGTTCTAGGAATGCACACTGGTTAGGTTTTAAAGTCATCTTGTAGTAAATTAAGTCAGAGCTAGATATTGATGCTGATATGTACTCAAACAGACAAGGAAAATTAATTGTAAGAAAGGGGGAGGAAAATGTCTCCCATTTATCTTCTTCCTATCTCATAATTTGAACCTATATTTCTAGAGATTTAAAAATATGGTAAGAAGAAAGTCTTAAGTGACCAAGATTCCAAGCCCAAGAGTCTAACCCCAGTGAATTAATACTATTTGTTTATCCACTATGTACAGGGCACAGAGCTGTATACTGAGTGATAGTTAGATATGTACACCACTGTCTTCCACGATCATGGAATCAGAGTAAGGAGACAACGAAATATAAAACCAAAATTCACAATGGAAAGCAGGAAAAATGGTCAGTTCCAACTAAGTGTGACAGATACTCAGTGCTATTGGGGTTTGGAAGCAAGAATGATCACCCCATGAAGGGGTCTCAGAGGAGGTGATATTTGAACCCAGGTTAGCAGCCTGGACCTGCTTCTGCTTTTAGTGAGTATGGGCTCACTGAAGGCTTTCGAGCAGGAGAATGAAATATGACAAAATTGGTATTGGAGGAGAGTACCCTGGCACAGGGCATGTGATGCGCTGGAACAGGTAAGAAGCAAGGCTGGATGACCAGCTTGC
Organism: Neophocaena asiaeorientalis asiaeorientalis; assembly: GCF_003031525.2. Lineage (NCBI taxonomy): Eukaryota > Metazoa > Chordata > Mammalia > Artiodactyla > Phocoenidae > Neophocaena > Neophocaena asiaeorientalis. The sequence goes on from NW_020172591.1 coordinate 4,220,973, forward strand.
AAACTGTAGCGGTGGCCCAGACACCAGGAGACTCACACCTGAGCTGAGGGTTGGCAGTGGGGAGAAGAGGAAGAGATTGATGTCTGTGAAGAAGAAGAAGTAGAGCCTCGAGTCCTACTGACTATGAGAGACAGGGTACAGGGTCCTGACCCCTGACCAGCTCACCAAGGAAGACAGCTGTCCAGAGAGAAGGTCTAGGTCCTGGCCAGGCAGCTCTCCCAGACTCCCTCCCTTTTCCCATCCGCTAGAAACAGCAAAACCATCCACCTCACCAGGCTCTCCAGTGGGAGTCTTAGGTCATCCCAAGAATGTAGCCTTGTCCTCTGAACAGACAGGAAGAATGTTCAGGGCCCAGGGATTAATTACGTCAGGTCTGTTGTCAAACAAGAAGTCCCAGAGCTCCCTCTGGCTTCAACCCCAAACCCAGTCCTCCATCCTGATTGTCCTGAAATGAACATAGTCTGGCTATGACCTTAGACCATTCAGACTTCAGATCACATACCTCTGTCCTTTTTTTGATTTTGTAGTGATTTTTTGTTGGCTCTGTAAGCATCTAGTGTCTTCTTTCCCTGTCTCCAACAGCCCTTATTTCCATGTGAGCCTCACACATGATCCCGGGGGTCACAGGGTCTGGATTCAGCTCATCAGGGCCCTTCATCCACCTGTCCTTGTCGGAATACTTAAGCTCCTGGTTCGAATGTCCCCTGAAGTCAGACACCTCTGAACTAAAATTTCCTTTATATGAAATAACTTTATTGTTTGAGCTCTGTATTCTGCTCCTTGCTCTTAAAACGTCCCTGACACAGGCTCCTTGTTGAATGGTGTCATTGCAGAAAGGACTCTGGGAAGGAAGGGCTCCGTCCCTCTTGACTGAACTGGCCACGTGACCTTTTTCAATGCACTTCATCTCTCTGGGTTTCAGTTTCTTCATCAGTAGCATGAGGGGTTGTACAAGCCACTCTCTAACAATTCTTCTGGCTTTGACATTCAGATTCTACAGCCCCCAGTGTGTTGCTGAAGCCCTAGCAAACTCGGCTGTTCACCTCCTGATCTGTCCTCCCAGACAGTCTTGCCACTGCCTCTGTTCGACCCCACACTGTGGTCTATGAGCACCAGGCAGACTGCCTCTTCCAGAGAGGCTAAGGGGTCAAAGGTGGTTCCAGGGTGTTGAAAACATGTAGATATGAATCGACAGTAGCATGAACCGAAATCGAGAGTCTGTGTTTTCTTTTTCTGTGGGGACAGGGAGGATACTGGGAAGAGTGAGGGGGACATGGGGTGGGAGTAGAAAGCCTGGTCACTTTTCGGCATATGGAACTGGGGTGAGTGGGAGACTGCCAAAAAGGAGCATTCAACTAACTATAGGAGAGTCCACGCTAGAGGCGAGGTTCCTAAACTTGAGCATAAAAATAGCCAGGAGATTCTGAGCTGGCTGAGGGTTAAAACAGGGCCAGACCTGGGAAGAGAGACCCTACCAGGAGATATTCCAGTGGAGGTAGTGACATGGAGGGGAGAGCTGAACCTGGGACCAAATAACTGGGGACAGTGGAGAGAAAAGAGATAAGAGTCTGCAGGACTTAAACCTGACAGGCAACCATATTTTCTGAGGAAAAGAAAGAGGAAAAGGAAAAGTCAGCAGAAGGTAAAGGAGGAAGCAGAAAAGGGAACAAAGTTCCCCTGAGTTGCTGCTACACGCTGGGTTCTACACATATTCCGATGCGTGGAAAACCTTGAGAGTGAGTATTATAGAAGCAAGGAGGAAAAGCACAGTCTAGGAGAGGCATCCTGGGCTTATGTAATGGAGCAGTGGGGAGGGGGCAAAAGAGGGGTTGTCAAGCCAAGTCCTGGTCAGGTCAGCAGCACCCAGACCTCGGCACGCCCCAAGAATGACGGGTCCCAATCTCTTGCATTAGAGATGGTAGCAGACACTTTGCATGCCCTGCATCACACCCCCTCGCCTAAATTCATGCCTACCTCAAGCTCTCTCCTTCAGCCAGCTCTCTCTGCTTTTCAGCCTTAGGGCCTTTTCTGAAGCCATAGGAGCTTTGCACAAGGAAAGCTCAGACAGAAGAGTTAATGCTCCCTTCCCCCAACCTGCAACTACTGAGAGACAAGAGTCCATGGATCAGTGCCCCAGCCCCTTTCTGTATACAGACAGTGGATACCTCAATGATGCACTATGGTGATACCCTGCCTCAGTCTCCCCATGACCTCCCTCCCGTTTTCTGGGATTGGATCCCAAATAATTATCTACACTCGGTCTTTGACTGAGACTCTACTTTCAGGAGAACCCAGACCAAGATGGATGAGTCAGCCTTGTGGTGGCAGACTAAGAAATGCGGGCAGAAACACGAGTGCATGTTTCCTTTAAAGCCCCCGAACGCTAAACAAATAGCACAGATTCCTGCTCATCTCTATAACGACGGAAGGCTAAGCTCCGTCCCGTGGGGCAGGCAGAGATGCTACTTTGGGTATGATCCGCAGGCCCTCATTCATAAATCCTCTCTTGAGAGGGTGAACAGGCAGTGCTGCTTCTCGGGACTCTTTGTTGAAAACACAAACAGGCGTGGGTCCCGTCCACATCGTAGAGAATGGCACTTCCACCTCAGAGGGTTACCTTCCCCAGGACGGGGGCCACAGTCCGGAAGCCTGCAGCAGTAGGAAACCCAAGAAAGTGTTTTGTTTCACTGTCTGACTCATCCCCACAATGTTTTAAAAACCAAGGTAACTTAGCAGATGTGAAGCTTAATTGCAGTAGAAGGAGCTCAGCACTAAGTTTACACTAAGCACCTCGGTCCTCTGTGTGCTACTGGCTGGTCCCACAGACATCTGAGTCAGCAACGCCAATGCTAGCGTATTCGGGAGAAGGGGCTTTTGTCTCAGTCCACTCCTGTGTGGGGTCCTGCAGCTGTGTCCTGTCCACTGCCTAGCTCCTGAGTCTCTATCTCTGTTCCACCTTGGACTTCTCTGATGCTCTTGCTGCCGTTCACCTCCCCCTGGACCTGCAAAAACCATCTGTCTTTAATAGTGACGCTTCCACCCTTGGGGTAAGGGTGGTCCTGGGAAGGTTAGGTAGCACTCCCCGTTCTCCCATCCCAGCTTGGACTCTAACCCACTGCATAATTCCCGGCCACATTAGCTGCAGCAGGTCACTGACCCTACCGAGGCACTGAGACGATCACAGGGCATTTCAAAAGCCAGAATAGAAAACTGAAAGTGGAGGCCTGATGTCTCTATTCCTTGAGCACGTCTGCACTTGCTGGGCCTTTCTGCTTGCCCATGCTGCTCAGGCTCTATTCCTCCTCCAGGAAAGGTGGCGCCTTTCCTGCCCCACCATCTCTCTCTCTCCTCACAGTGCTAGTTCCCAGACTCCAATGTTGGGCTGCTACTGAGATGTCCTTCTCTTTCCTTTTGAAAACCAACCAACCATCTTTTGGTAGAGGACACTCTTACCTGGGTTGCATGTTTTATTTTTTTTTTAAGTTTTTCATTTAAGAAATTGCCTTAATACTTTAATAAATTAAATTGCCTTAATAAAGCAATTTTAACTCTTCGTTGAGCCAACGTACTCCTTTTAAAGGAGACTCAGACTTTACATATCCACTGGACTATCTGAAGATTTTTCTTAAAGAAAACAGAGTGAGGTGGTATTACTTCGGCATGAATCAACACTCAGACATTCACCCCAACCTGGATTTGATGCACTGTCACTATACCACCTATAAAGGTTGTCAAGGTTTAATATTAAAAGGAAATAAAGTAAAACCTATGGCCCAAAAAGAGTGCATGGCATTCTCCACCCAGTGCTCATTCAAAGCTAGGGGTTGGATAGCTGCCTTAGAGGCAGAACGGTCTGAAGACCAGACATCTACACACGGATTTCCCTTCTGTTTTCTCCTTTAATCAACTGCAATAATTTCCAAATTTCAGTGTGGATAGAAATTAGAACACAAGGTTGTATGTTCTATGGGTGATATAAGGGCTTTTCAAGGATAATACTAAGTTTATATGATGTTCACATTAGGTGTTGATTATAGAACCTAAAAATATCACTCCTAAGATGTGACTCTTCTGTTTGGAAAGCTTCCTTCAACAAGAATTCTGCCTTCAGGGACTTCCCTGGTGGCACAGTGGTTAAGAATCCGCCTGCCAGGCTTCCCTGGTGGTGCAGTGGTTGAGGGTCCACCTGCCGATGCAGGGGATACACCAAAATGAAGAGTAGCCCCCGCTAGCCACAGCTAGTGAAAAAGCCCACATGCAGCAACAAAGACCCGAAGCAGAAAGAGAGAAAGAAAGAAAGGAAGGAAGGAAGGAAGGAAGGAAGGAAGGAAGGAAGGAAGAAAGAAAGAAAGAAAGATAGAAAGAAAGAAAGAAGGAATTCTGCCTTCCAACTAGAATTTCTAAATGGCTGTAAATTTTTAAATGGTGGGGTTTTGTTGTTGTTTGTTTTTTTTTCTATTGTTTGTTTTTGTTTTTTTCCTTTTTGGTCTCGCTGCCCTTGGAAAGAGAACTCACCCTTCGGGTCTGGAGTGTCCTGTTGAAAGCCTGACCCTCACATCACCACTTAGCTGTTTCTGTCTCTGGTGTAGATAGAGAGATGGGGAGTGGGGGACTGGCTTTCTTACTAACCAGCTGAATGACTCGAGGCTGCAAAACCCAACACCGTCCATTTCATCTTGACATTTGAAAGCAGAGATCTCCTTGAGCCCATCACATATGTCCTGCATTTCCCAGCTTTATTTCGAGAACTATTTCATCTGTCGCTGTTTATACCTCTGCTCAGGTTCCTGGTAAATGGTCTGTTTCTGTCAATGACTTTTTCATCTATGTCAGGGAAAGGCCCATTAGACAAATCCAATGGGACAAGTTCAGAGAGTTTGTCAGTTCCCGTCACCTTCAGGTCTGGCTGTGCAGTGGAGCACAGACGCAAAACAGACTTGTCAAGATGGGCAGCTTCCTCTGGAAGAAGTTTATCTCAATGGAGAGAAACATGTGATGGCTGAAAATCATCGAAATACCAGCACCTCCGCCTGGGAACAGCACAGGGGGCTGAAAAGAGCTGACTGCGAATAAAGTATCACTCCGCTGTTCACAGGAGGGGTGGGGGGACAATGATACATATCCCAAATATGAGTGGGTGCTTGGCAAGAGGAAGCTATCATTTCTAACATCAGTAATTATTTTCAACTTAATAATTGATAATTATTGATAAGAGAAGTGAAAGTATTTTATGTCTTACTTCTCCGAGGAGGTAGAATAGAACTTCCACATGTTCCCATTGCCGAGTTGACTAAGCCCCTGTACCCTCAACCTCATATATTCGACCTCCCCTCTTTCTGCAGCGAGCAAGAGGCCCTGGTAGCACTCTAAGCACAAATCTTCTTGTCCGTTGGAGTCTCTTGCCTTATCGCCTTGTCAAGCACTCACTCCCAGAGTTGTCCTTTGCCATCTGCATTATCCGTTCCTCTCTATTGGTCATTCCTTTCGGCTTAAACATGCTATCATGACTCCCATTAAAAAATCCAGTCTTTTAACCCCATATCCCCTTTGAATTGCCACCCAATTTTTTTCCTGCTTGCTTTTTAGCAAAGTTCCTTTCTCTACTTCCTGCTGCTCCCCTCGTTCCCTTAAACAACCTCAGGGAACAATTGTTGTTATCAAGGCCACCAGTGATCTCCACACAACCAAATTCAAGGACTCTGTTTCACAACATTTGCCCTAATTGGTTGCTCCATGTAAAATGTGATAAAATACGTTTTCCTGCTTATCCATTCATCATCTGCCTCCCCGCGCCACACACACACACTGTAATATACGCAATTCTCATGGGAAAATAGCAACTTCGCTCCGTTTACCATGTGTCCCCACAGCTCCTAGAACGCTGCCCCTGGCAGATGTTAGGTCTTCGATAAATACTTGCTGACTGAGTGTCTGAATGAACAAATCGACTGATTTGGCTCTGCTGGTTATCTGGTTGTTGGTAGGTAAGGGTAACAATTTCTTTGAGACATAACAGTAATTTCTTCAGCCTAATGTTTTGCCATGGTCTGGGAAAGTGGTGTTGCTCACGCTCAGAAATGGAGTGGGGAGGCAGGAAAAGTGAAGCTGTTGTGTACTGAGTGTCTACTATACGGCAAGCACTGGACTAGCCGCTTTCATATACATTTTCTCCTTTACCCCTCACAATCTTATAAGACACAGGCTATTCTTATCTTCATTTTGCAAATGAAGAGAGGTAAATCAGCTTGTCCAAGTTTACCCAAACACGAGTCCAGCGGTGATGAACTCGTGCGGTTTCCTAGTTCCTTTGGTGCTTAGATATTAAATGCTGTGAATTCACAGAAAGCCAAAGCAACGGAGCTGATAAAGATATAAGTCAAAGCTTCCAAAGTAAAATATATATTCTTTTCGGAATATTTGTGGTATTGTTTCTATTGTCAAAGAACATCAGAGTTTCACCTAAGTAAATAAGACAACAGAGCTCAGAGGGATTTTATTGCTTGTTTTCTTTCCCCAGCACGCTCACCTGGGGCTTACAACCATTATCCATAGGATGCATGTAGTTGTAGAGCAGCCGTCTAGTCAGGGGTGCCAGATAAAACACAGGAGGTCCAGTTAAACTGAACTGCAGAGGAAACACAAATAATGTTTTAGCCTAAGTATGTCTCAAACATTGCATGGGACATACTTATTCTCAAAAAATATTTATTGTTTATCTGAAATTCAAAGACAGCTGTGCTTCTACATTTTTATTTGCTAAATCTGTCAACCCTATATGTGGCAAATGTGTCCTTCCATGCTTGTCCCTCCACTCTGCCAGACAGTTTTATCAAGGCAACAGAAAAAGGAAAGAAGCAAGGGCCACTATGAAAAGACTTTGAAGCAATTAGAGCCAATGACTGCTGTCTTGCTTTTTATGAGGGAAGGCCTGGGACTGCTAGGAGACAAGTTTTGTAATAGGTTAGGTTTACCTCCAGACCCCTTTGAGCACCACCCTCTGCTTCTCAGGCCTTCTCTCTGCCGCTCAGAAACTGAGCAACTGTGGACAAATCCCTTATGTTCTCTAGCCTCATTTTACCCATCCACAAAATGACGGTAGTCTTAGGTGTTAGAGAGAAAAGAAAATAGGTGATGTGATGGGACTGACTTCTGTAGATATGATAGTTGGGCAAGATCTCAGTGAAGCTTTTTAACAGAAACTCGAATGATTAGAAGAAAGCAGCCATGTTCTCCAAAGAAGACACCATACAGATGGCCAAAAGAACATGAAAAGATGCTCAACATCACTAATTATCAGAGAAATGAAAATCAAAACTACAATGAGGTATCACCTCACACCAGTCAGAAGGGCCATCAACAAAAAGTCTATAAACAATAAATGCTGGAGAGGGTGTGGAGAAAAGGGAACCCTCTTGCACTGTTGGTGGGAATGTAAATTGATACGGCCACAATGGAGAACAGTATGGCGGTTCCTTGAAAAACTAAAAATAGAACTACCCTACAGCCCAGCAATTCCACTACTGGGCATATACCCTGAGAAAACCATAATTCAAAAAGAATCATGTACCACAATGTTCACTGCAGCTCTATTTACAATAGCCAGGGCATGGAAGCAACCTAAGTGTCCATCGACAGATGAAAGGATAAAGAAGATATGGCACATATATACAATGGAATATTACTCAGCCATAAAAAAGAATGAAATAATGCCATCTGAAGCAACATGGATGGATCTAGAGATTGTCACACTAAGTGAAGTAAGTCAGACAGAGAAAGACAAATATCATATGATATCACTCATATGTGGAATCTAATATTAAAAATGATACAAATGAAGTTATTTAGAAAACAGAAACAGACTTACAGCCATTGAAAACAAACTTGTAGTTACGAAAGGGGAAACGTAGTGGGGAGGGATAAATCAGGAGCTTGGGATGAACATACACACACTATTATAAACAAGAATGATGACTAATGGAGACATACTGTATAGCACACGGAACTCTACTCAGTATTCCGTGATAACCTACATGAGAAAAGAATCTAAAAAAGAATGGATACATGTATATGTATAATTGAATCACTTTGCTGTACACCTGAAACTAACACAACATTGTACATCAACTATACTCCGATAAAATTAAAATATTAAAAAAAAAGATAGACAAAGGAAAATTTCACTGATAAATCTTCTAACATTATGGCTTTATTCACAAAAATAAAAGATACTAGTACCAAGGAGGGGAAAAAAAAGAAGAAAGCAACCATGAGAAGAGTGTGTGTGTGTGCGTGTGTCTGTGTGTTTATGTCTGTGCAACTACAGATAAGATAGAGGAGATGAGGGCTAGATGGGACAACGACTACCAAGTGTTTAATGGGGACAGAGGATTCCATACTGACCTGTCTTTTTAACAAAAATAAAAGGAACCAGATTCAGAGTAAAGTAAAAACTTGACAATGGGAGCAAAGCAAGACTAATCTATAAATCACATTCCCTGAAGTTGATTTAAGTGGTGAACAGAAACGCATGCTAAGTGAGGAAGAAAATATAAAAACTGGGCATAAACACAGCTTGAAGTTATGATCAAATTAAAGTTACAACAAATTTAACCCCATTGATACTTGACATTGTGTATCTGAAGAAGGGCCATGCTACGGACTGAATTGTGTCCCCCACTTCAAGTTCCTATGTTGAAGTCCTAACTCACAATGCAATGATATATTTAGAAAAAGAACCTTTAGGGTGGTAATTAAGGTGAAATGAGGTCATAAGAGTGGGGTCGTAATCCAATAGGACTGGTAGCCTTATAGGAAGAGGAAGGGAGAAAGATCTTTCTTCCCAACTGCATGCGCTGAGGAAAGGCCATGTGAGGACACAGCAAGAAGACGGCCATCTGCAAGCCAGGGAGAGAGGCCTCACCAGAACCCAACCAGGCTGGCACCCTGATCCCAGACTTCTAGCCTCCAGAACTGTGAGAAAATGTATTTCCGTATTCAAGCCACCCAGCCAATGATATTATTGTTATGGCAATCTAAGCCGACTAAGACAGAGTGAGAAATTAAAATATGTTTAGAGGAATACTCACACACCCATTTTAAGAGCCTGATTGTGTGAAAAGTCTACAGTTATTTAATATCAAGTAGAATATGGAGCGAGAAAGAGAAATGAAGTCAGTGAGATAGACAAAAACAACCTAGCAATTAATGGAATAAATAACCAGGAACGAAGCCTCTTTTCCAGCGTTGGGACCAGCCTTGGGTTTACCAGGTTCCCAAATGAAAGGAAATGATCGTGGGAGATCAGCCATCTCATGTGGAGGGCACAACTGAATGAGCAAAGGCAAATGTGCAGCACGGGGAGAGCACCCAGCGCCAGTTAGAAACATCTGAACTCTAACTTTGAAAAATTCCAAGACCTTTAGTATATTAATTCATCCATTCTTGTTATTCTTTCTCTTAGGTTTTAAAGAGAAAAAACAAGGCACAACCCCTTGTCCAAGGTTCATTCATTCAAGACTTCATGTCAGGGAATGGGAGTATTCAAGATTTAATGATGTGGAGATTCCTGCTCACAAAAATGCTCAGTTCTGTAGGAGAGATGTTCAGAAAATCTGAGCAATGCAAAGCTGGTTTTGCAAAAACATTGGATAAACAACTGTCATAAGACTGGGTGGATGGATGGATGGATGGATGGATGGATGGATGGGTGAATGGGTGAGACAGTGATTGTTACAGACGTTCACAGAAGGGCTAGAGTCCTGATGCCAGCCTCTGGCTGTGTTCAATCTATTTGAGCACAGGCATTGATCATTCTCTGACAAACTGATAACATCCTGTATATGGCTCCTCTACTATGAGCATCTAAGAAACATGAATATCTTATTTGCTTTTGTTTTCCCAAAAACCTAGCCTTGTCACCATGAACTGGGACTCTGACAATTCCATTGACTCTTGAGCTGTCTTGTTCTCCCTGTCACTACTGGGGGTCTGTTTAATGAACTCATTCATTTATTCATTCAATAAATAGTTATTAAGTGCTTGCTACATGCTATGTATTGCTCTAAGCTCTGTGGCTACATTAGAAAGCAAATGTGCTTATGTTCTGCTGAGAAAGAAACACAAAATAAACCAAAAAATAAAACATATAGTACATCAGAGAGTGATAAGTGCTATGGAGAAAAGTAAAGCAGGGAAGATGGACAGAGCAAGCCAGAGCGGGGCGGGGAGTAAGATGTTTAAAAATGTGCTCAGGGAAGACTCACCAGGAGGGTGACCTGTGAGCAAAGACCTGGAGGAGTTGGAGTGGCCCACACAGCTCTCTGGGGTAAATGTGCTCCAGCCAGAGGGAAGAACGAAGCTCGGATATCAGAGTGTGCCTGGAATGAAAAGGAAAACAGTAGATGGACCATTGCATCAGGACAAAGGAAGGGGAAGACAGAGGATATAATGTCAGAAAGAAGAGGGGAAGGGAGAGTCCCATGGAGGGCCCTGTCGGCCCTGGTAAGGATTTTGGCTTTTTTTTAACTTTTGAATTAAAATGGTACAAACAAACTTATTTACCAAACAGAAATAGTCACAGATGTAGAAAACAAATTTATGGTTACCAAGGGGGAAAGTGGAGGAGGCGAGGGATAAATTGGGAGATTGGTACTGACATATCCACACTACTATATATAAAATAGAGAACTAATATGTATCTACTGTATAGCACAGGGAGCTCTGTTCTATACTCTGTAATGACCTATATGGGAATAGAATCTAAAAAAGACTGGATATATGTATATGTATAACTGATTCACTTCGCTGTACAGCAGAAACTAACACAGCATTGTACATCAACTATACTCCGATAAAAACTAATTTTAAAAAATTTTTATTATTGAGGTATAACTGACATGCAACACTGTATTAGTTTCAGGTGTATAAGGTAATGATTCAATATCTGTACACACTGTGAAATGACCACCACAATAAGTCTAGTTACCATCCATCACCACATTGTTACAATTTTTTTTTCTTGTGATGAGTACTTTTAAGATCTACTCTCTTTTGAATATGCAATATAATATTAACTATAGTCACCATGCTCTGTTTTACACCCCCATGACTTATTTATTTATTTTTGCATTTGCTTTTGTTTTGCGGTGTGCGGGCCTCTCACTGTTGTGGCCTCTCCCGTTGCGGAGCACAGGCTCCAGACGCGCAGGCTCAGCGGCCATGGCTCACGGGCCCAGCCGCTCCGCGGCATGTGGGATCTTCCTGGACCGGGGCACGAACCCGTGTCCCCTGCATCGGCAGGTGGACTCTCAACCACTGCGCCACCAGGGGAGCCCAACTTATTTATTTTATAACTGGAAGTTTGTACCTCTTGATCCTCTTCACTCATTTCACCCACTCTCCCAACACCCCTCCCCTTTGGCAATCACCAACCTGTTCTCTATATCAATGAGTTTTGTTTTGTTTCATTTGTTTTGTTTTTTAGATTTCACATAGAAGTGAAATCATACAGTATTTGTCTTTCTCTGTATGACTTATTGCACTTAGTATATTACCCTCAAGTTCCATCCATGTCATTGCAAATGGCAAGGTTTCATTCTTTTTTATGGTTATATTCCATTGTATATATATCTATACCTATCTATCTATCTATCTATATCACATCGTCTTTATCCATTCATCTGTTGATGGACATTTAGGTTGCTTCCATACATTGGTTATTGTAAATAATGCTGCAATGAACATAGGGGTGCATATAACTTTTCAGAGTAGTGTTTTTATTTTCTTTGGATAAATACCCAGAAGTGGAACTGCTGGATCATATGGTAGTCCTATTTTTATTTTTTTGAGAAGCCCTTCATAGAGTTTTCCATAGTGGCTGCACCAATTTACTTTCCTATCAACAGTGCCCTGCGTTTCCTTTTTCCCACATCCTTGCCAATACTTGTTATTTCTTGTCTTTTTGATAATGTTCATTCTAACAGGTGTGAGGTGATATCTCATTGTGGTTTTGATTTGCATTTCCCTGATGATTAGTAAGAGAAGGTGGTGACTCCGACCAGGTGTTAGTGGCAGAGGTGGCGAGAATATTAGATTTTAAATATCTTTGGGGAGTAGAGTCGATAGGACTTGCTGGTGGTTCGGATGTGGGGTTTTAATGAGGAGACTTCCATTATGTTCCCAAGCACCCCTGGTATAAATAGTGGCTTGCTACATGGCATCTTCTGCTGAGGGCTCTCCTCTAACTGATTGGTTGGCCCAGTTTGAACTGGGATCCTTCCAGTCCCACAAGTCCCTTTCCCACCCCTACAATCATAACTGTGATTAGGATTGATGGTCTCCCCACCCCTACAGCCTCCACTGACCTGTCACCCTTTTTTATTTATTTATTTATTTTCTTGCGGTACGCGGGCCTCTCACTGTTGTGGCCTCTCCCGTTGCGGAGCACAGGCTCCGGATGCGCAGGCTCAGCGGCCTTGGCTCACAGGCCCAGCTGCTCTGCGGCATGTGGGATCTTCCCGGACCGGGGCACGAACCCACGACCCCTGCATCGGCAGGCGGACTCTCAACCACTGCGCCACCAGGGAAGCCCGACCTGTCATACTTTTTGCCAAGCCCAGCCCAGATTCCATCCTATAACTCTCCATTTCCTACCTCTCCTTGCCTGCATTTAGGTTCCCATAAGAATGGAAAATATGGGTCTGAAGGAAGAAAAGGCTCTATCTAGATGAAAATGGGTCCAAGTGAGGAGAGCAATTCCAAGCCAGGATAACTGTTAAGGGAAAGCATTGGACCATGTACTGTAGCCCTGAGATGATCAGAACAGCAAGACCAGACATTGAAAATCAGCACCTTTCTAGTTTTCTACCCACCATCTGTTTCCAGATTTCAAGGCATTTGGGGTCAAAATGAGATGTCTGCAGTTGCCATCTGAGAACAAGAATAGATAAAATATCTAAAGAGAGTGGCTCTTGCAAACTGTTAATCTTACTCATGATTGTTTCAGCAACAAAGAAAAGAAGAAGGGACAAAAGAGAGAAAGGAAGAAAGAACAAAACAAAAAAAGAAAGATTAGTTCTTTCCCATTAGCTATTTTATAGAAACCAGCAACGGGTTATAACCACATGCTACACTATTTACCTAACTTTCAAAAAGAATCCAAGCCATCAACCCCCTGTATACTATCTTATGATTTAAATCAGGACATCTATATCAATGAGTTTTGTTTTGTTTCATTTGTTTTGTTTTTTAGATTTCACATAGAAGTGAAATCATACAGTATTTGTCTTTCTCTGTATGACTTATTGCACTTAGTATATTACCCTCAAGTTCCATCCATGTCATTGCAAATGGCAAGGTTTCATTCTTTTTTATGGTTATATTCCATTGTATATATATCTATACCTATCTATCTATCTATCTATATCACATCGTCTTTATCCATTCATCTGTTGATGGACATTTAGGTTGCTTCCATACATTGGTTATTGTAAATAATGCTGCAATGAACATAGGGGTGCATATAACTTTTCAGAGTAGTGTTTTTATTTTCTTTGGATAAATACCCAGAAGTGGAACTGCTGGATCATATGGTAGTCCTATTTTTATTTTTTTGAGAAGCCCTTCATAGAGTTTTCCATAGTGGCTGCACCAATTTACTTTCCTATCAACAGTGCCCTGCGTTTCCTTTTTCCCACATCCTTGCCAATACTTGTCATTTCTTGTCTTTTTGATAATGTCCATTCTAACAGGTGTGAGGTGATATCTCATTGTGGTTTTGATTTGCATTTCCCTGATGATTAGTAAGAGAAGGTGGTGACTCCGACCAGGTGTTAGTGGCAGAGGTGGCGAGAATATTAGATTTTAAATATCTTTGGGGAGTAGAGTCGATAGGACTTGCTGGTGGTTCGGATGTGGGGTTTTAATGAGGAGACTTCCATTATGTTCCCAAGCACCCCTGGTATAAATAGTGGCTCGCTACATGGCATCTTCTGCTGAGGGCCCTCCTCTAACTGATTGGTTGGCCCAGTTTGAACTGGGATCCTTCCAGTCCCACAAGTCCCTTTCCCACCCCTACAATCATAACTGTGATTAGGATTGATGGTCTCCCCACCCCTACAGCCTCCACTGACCTGTCACCCTTTTTTATTTATTTATTTATTTTCTTGCGGTACGCGGGCCTCTCACTGTTGTGGCCTCTCCCGTTGCGGAGCACAGGCTCCGGATGCGCAGGCTCAGCGGCCTTGGCTCACAGGCCCAGCCACTCCGCGGCATGTGGGATCTTCCCGGACCGGGGCACGAACCCACGACCCCTGCATCGGCAGGGGGACTCTCAACCACTGCGCCACCAGGGAAGCCCGACCTGTCATACTTTTTGCCAAGCCCAGCCCAGATTCCATCCTATAACTCTCCATTTCCTACCTCTCCTTGCCTGCATTTAGGTTCCCATAAGAATGGAAAATATGGGTCTGAAGGAAGAAAAGGCTCTATCTAGATGAAAATGGGTCCAAGTGAGGAGAGCAATTCCAAGCCAGGATAACTGTTAAGGGAAAGCATTGGACCATGTACTGTAGCCCTGAGATGATCAGAACAGCAAGACCAGACATTGAAAATCAGCACCTTTCTAGTTTTCTACCCACCATCTGTTTCCAGATTTCAAGGCATTTGGGGTCAAAATGAGATGTCTGCAGTTGCCATCTGAGAACAAGAATAGATAAAATATCTAAAGAGAGTGGCTCTTGCAAACTGTTAATCTTACTCATGATTGTTTCAGCAACAAAGAAAAGAAGAAGGGACAAAAGAGAGAAAGGAAGAAAGAACAAAACAAAAAAAGAAAGATTGGTTCTTTCCCATTAGCTATTTTATAGAAACCAGCAACGGGTTATAACCACATGCTACACTATTTACCTAACTTTCAAAAAGAATCCAAGCCATCAACCCCCTGTATACTATCTTATGATTTAAATCAGGACCTTTTTTTATGGCAGCAATTAAGAACTCCTCTCAGAGAATGAGGCTGAGCCTGCTAAGTCTAACCAAATCATTTTTTTAGTATTAAAACATACACTGCGTAAATACTTTGGAACACAGTTGATGCAATATATCCTCCTGACTGCTTTTCAAATTCCTGATCAGGATTTCCAGACATTCAGAAATGCCGGGGGTGAGGATGGGGGGCTGCGGGCGGGGGCGGGGTGCTATGTGCACGTGTTGTCATTTTAAAGGATCCAATGCTATAATTCTCTCGTGTGGAAATTTTCCACTGACTTCAGATTTGCTAGTATGAACCACCAGATCCTCAAAGACTGTGCTAGGGCAATTTGGAGGCATACTTCCAACCTCCTGGTGGAATAAATTATAATATGCAATGAAGTAGTTATTTTCTAGGGCTTGTTGTGTTTTTATCCCTCCCACAAACAAAATGCAAACCATCACAAATTAAATAGCTTCCTCAAGGTCTGAAGGAGGCTTCTCAGGCTGTTTTTTGTACACTCAGTGGCATGTCGCAACAGATGTTAAAGGGCCAGCCCCAAAAGCAGACTGTTTTAGAGATAAGATGTGAAATGGAAGCAGGGGACTTGAAGGCTTTCCCCTCAAGAGATTTTGATAATGAAGTGACATGGTGGGTGAGCATTAATCTCAGCCCCTTCCTAACCTCTTTGTGTGTCTCCCTCTGAGGTCTTTCAGTTCCCAGAGTAGCAGGTTCAACAGAATGTTAGCTCCCTAGAACCTACCCACTTTTCCCCCCACCTTAATTATTGAAAGAAACTTTTCAAACAGCTATTATGTTGATGGACTCTTCCACCAGATGCTACGCTTCCCCTGTGTCCCTGAGGAGTACCTCTTACCTGTTTTTCCTACAGAGGCTGAAGTGGCTAGATTCACTGTCAAGTAGAGGAGGTGGCACTGCTCCTGATATGTTGAATTTGTGGAACTGAGACTTGGAACTCAGAACTCTGAAACTGCATCTGGACAGCACCTCTACACACGGCTCCCTTAGAACATCACAGAGGCGGGCACAGGGCCCGTGAAAGTCATAATGTCTCCACGTGCCTGCTGGCTCTAGCCTTCATTTATGAACAAAAGATATCACCCCTGATGACTAGCCTCCCTTTCATACGGTATACTGCACATAATTTGGAGGTCATAGGACTGGGGTGGCCCAGGGACACCTGAAATAGCTCTGGGCAAGTCCCTCCCTCATTCACATTTGCCACCATCTGTCCAGCTCTGGTCCTGACCCTCTCTTTACCCTGCTTATCAGAAACACAGGATGGCGGTTGGGTTTGGGGGTGTCCATCCACTCACACGCCATTTGTAGGATCTGCCCCTGCCTAAGGCCACTGCCTCAGGGCCTGTTCTAATGTCTATGCTTGTGCCTAATGAGAATGTGCATAACAGATAGCTTATTCAAAACCTAAAATCTAGTTAGTGTGGCAACAGGAATTAATAGGCTCCATATTCTTTTACCTACCTCTGGCTAGAAATGATAACTGAAGCCAGAAGTTACAAGTTTCAGTGAGCAGATTAATGAGAAAACTTGAAAGCTTGGGAGGCAGTCAACACAGGTAGTTTGAGTAGACAAATCTTTCAGTTAGAAATTACATCTTGATAAATGGTTAAGGAAATTATTATTGAATATTTACATACCAGTTACCATAATGTAAGCTGCATCAATCCATTGTCTGTACTTAAAGTTTCTGCCAAAGCCTGTTTCTTACTGCAAAGAGATTTCTTGTGATATTAAAAGTTTGTTTTAAGAGTTCTAAGAACTGTTATGGCTTTGAAACTATAAATGTTCACTATGGGAAACTACATATGTTGTGGTTTGTAGTAGAAAACAGTGTATGTTTACTTTTCTAATCTATGTTGGTCATTGGAGGTTGATATAAACCACCAATCTTGTTCACTGCTCTCAATCTAATGTACTCAACCACTGTAAAAGGGCTCTGCTATATCTCTTAAAATTAAAACATAGCTAAAGGCATTTCTGCTCATAAAGATTTATCTTACAATTATAATTAAGGTGTTGATAACAGTATATCTTTTAAACAGAATGAGAACAAGATACGGCACGTTAGTAACAAGATTCTAGGGATTCTATTGTTTTCATTTCAGAAAGACTCTGTCTTCTACATTTAGTTTTTAAATAAACATGTAGGTAAGTTGAAAAATAAAAAGACAGTCACTCCAACGGTAATTTTCATGACAACCTGATTAAGATGAGAATATGGGCGCGCGGGACTGTGCACAAAAAATACCTAACACAGAGGGTAGCCTATGCGAGGGGATTGATAAATGCAGACTGAATCTGACGTGCAACAATCAAAGTTCCTTTACACTAAAGTTAGTCTAATCCTAGAGATAGAGGTTACCAACCACATCCTCTGGAATGCTATCTAATCCCACCCCCAGTCCTAAAATTTCCTTTTTATCCTCAAGAGGAAGCTATGGAAAGGAGGTCTGCCATGTGAGGTGTCCCGAGAAGAGGAGAGGTGCGCTGTTTCTTCTCCCACTCACTTCACCTCTCTTTGCCCCTACAGGAGCCTTTCCCAGGTCCCATTGCCATCAGCCTGGTTTACGATGCTTGTGCTGCCCTTGTGAGTACCTTCCTCTTCTTGAATCAGAGATCATCAGTCCACAGGCATTCCCTACCTCCCGAAATTTTCATACCTGTCTTGTAGAGCCACAGATGTGCTGCCCAGATTCTCCTTCAAGGGAGGATTTGATGGGATAGCTGGCAGCAGTCGTGTGCCAGCTGTCAGCTGTTTTGGGGTCTGCCTCAGCTGCAGAGACCCTCCTCCCCGAGGTCACAGTCTTTCCCGACAGCCCACAACCCTTGCCTGAGACAGCTGCCCACTTGAGCACGACTCCAGTGGGCACTATTCACTCCAATACTCCTGGTAAAATTGGCCCAGCATCACATTTGGGCTTCTTCCTCTGCCCAATCTGCTCCTGGTTCCTCCCCTCTACAGGTGCTGAACCCAGTGAGCGTATTGCTCTGAAAACTCCAGCTCAGTTTCTGTTTCTGGAGAGTCCCACCTGAGATGGCTGTTACGTATTTCAATCTCATCATGCGATTACTGCCAAATGATCAACCTGACAAATTCAGGTGAAGGGAGAGGAAAGTCTAGAAGCTCATCTCATTAGCCTACATCAGTGGTCCTAAATATTTTAGCCTTTAGAAATAGAACCCTGTCTTCAAATTATGAAACCATAAAGCAGAATCAAGTGGGGCATCTCAGTTGTAACTTCTGTGGCAGGCCACAGAGTCCTAGAGAGATGAAAATCAATGGACCGAATAAATCAGTGGTTCCCAACCCACAACAGGCATCAGAATCCATTGGGGACATTTAAAAAATACAAATATCTGGCCCTTACCCCTGAGATTCAGTTTCAATGCTGTAAAAGCCCTTCGGGTGAATCTAATAGACAGCTTGGGCTGAGAACTCATGGACTCTAAGGCATTTTTACCCTCTGCAGGTCTGTCATCCAGAACACAAGATGGCCCTTTCTCCAGTATAAACATTTAATACAAGGTCTCTACCATCCAAGACTAAAGAGCCAATCTAGCCTTTATATTAATAGAGGGATTTATTTTTAATTACTCATTAATATCACTGGCTATATTCTCCTCCAAAAATCAAACAAAAGAAATGACAGATGAGCTAATGTCCCTTCTGACCTCCCTCCACCCCAGCATAAAAGGACTTCTCCTAATACTCCTGGATCCCATTTTTCCTCTGCTGCCACACGTCCTAGAACTCCTAGGACCCACAGGCCCCAAAGCTCCCCAAAAGAGAAGATGCTGTCTAACTATGGGGAGATCCCTCGCTGGCCTTACCTGCCTTCCCGGGGCCAAATCCCCAGGAAGCTTCAGTAGGACTCCTGGCTTTGTTGTTATCCAAAACCCCATTTAAAAAGTCAAATTGCATTTGTTCTCTTACCCTCCTGAAGCTGGAGACAGATGCACAGAGAATCCTTCTCAATTGGCTGTCCTGACTTTCACCTTTTTTATAGCAAATTTTCATTTTCTATCGTTCTCAAATATATATATATGTTGGCCCTATGTTTATTCTCCCAAACCACCTAAAAATTGGTACGATTGAATTTCCTCTGGTTGTTTGTAAAAGAGCACCCATTTTTTTTTTAGAATTTGGTTGCTTCTCTTTATAGATGTCTTCTTGAATACTTGATCTTCAATGTTTTTTTTTGTTTGTTTTTTTGGTTAAAGTTGATAGCAAGTGTTAAAGTAGTTTGTACAATGCCTGAGATTATTCATGATCAACTGGTACTCAAGAATCCTTCAATTTTTGGTCAACTTATAATTTCCACTCCATTTAGTGCTAGGAAAATAGGAGTTTCCTGATCACCCCTTTTGCTAAGAGTCCCTCTCTTAGGAAACCTGGATATACCCACTGATCTCATCTCCAATTTGATCACAACACTGATGCGAGCAGAATTGTGAGAATAGAGTCCAGTAAAATTGTTTTGATTCTAAAGAAACAACATATGCTGAACATCTAATACCCTCCCTAGATATATATATATGCACTTATGTATATGTTCATAAAGAATATAAGGTATTATTTTGTGGGTACTATATAAAAGTGCTAAATATATATATACACACACATATATTTCAGTAATTTGTACTCAACAGTATATAAATATCTGATTCATTTTAAAAAATAAATGTTTATTGAAAATAATATACACTAAGAGAAAGGCACAAGTCGTCAGTGTATAGCTCAAAGAATTTTCGCAAGGTGAACATTCCCCCAGTAACCAGCACCAAAATCAAAAAATAGAATATTACTATCACCAAAGAATCCTGCCTATGTCCTCTCCCTGTTTCTAGGCCCCAGTCGCTAACCTAAATGTATCATCTTATATTAGTTTTGCCTGTTTGTGTACTTTATGTCAACGGAATTACAGAGAGTGTGTTCTCTTGTGTCTACTTTCTTTCAATATTATCCTTGTAAGAGCCATCCATGTTTTGTATGGTAGCAAGAGTTTGTTCATTTTCATTGATTGAATATAAGAGAAATCATTTATTCATTCTACCACTGATGGACATTAGTTTGGGGGGTGGGGAGTGCTATTATGAATACATTTGCCACCCACTCTCTTATACATATGTATGTATGTATATGTATTTTGGCATGTGCATGTAAGCACTTTTGTTGAGTATGTGTCTGGGAATGAAATTGCTAAATGATAAAATATACATGTATTCAGCTTGGTAGATACTGCCAAACACATTTTGAAAATGATTGCACCAATGTATATTCAGAAGTATATGAGAGTTCCAGTTGTTCCACATCTTCGTCAACATTTGGTTGTTTTTTGTTTTTCGTTTTTCTTTTTTGCGGTACGCGGGCCTCTCACTGCTGCAGCCCCTCCTGTTGCGGAGCACAGGCTCCAGACGCGCAGGCCCAGAGGCCATGGCCCATGGGCCCAGCCACTCCACGGCACACGGGATCTTGCCGGACCAGGGCACGAACCCGCGTCCCCTGAATCGGCAGGCGTACTCCCAACCACTGCGCCACCAGGGAAGCCCAACATCTGGTATTTTTTTGTCAGTCTTGTTATTTTCGTTCTAACCATCCTGGCAGATAAGTAGTGGTATCTCATTATGGTTTTAATATACCTTTTCCCTGAATATTAATAAGGGTGAGCACTTTTTAATAAGTTTATTGGACATTTGGATATCCACTTTTATGAAGATTTCATTCAAGTCTTTTGCCTATTTTAAAGCTTCAGTTAATTAAGACAATGTGTATTGGCATAAGGATAGACAAATAGATCAATAGAAAAGAACAGAAATTCCACACATATACTATCACTTGATTTGAAATAAAACTGGAAGTGATAAAACGTGGGGAAAAAATGTTTCTACAGTAAATCATGTTGGGTCAAAAGGATATTCATATGGAAAAATATACATTTTAACCCCTACCTCACATCATAATCAAAAATAAATTTTAGATAGACGTAGATTTCACTGTGAAAAGTAAAACAATAAATTTTTTTAAGAAAACAAAGAATAATATCTTAATGACCATGCTGAGTGAAAAGATTTCATAAACAGGATATAAAAAGCTCTAAGTATAAAGTGATAAATTAAGGTACTTTAAATTTCTGTTTATCAAAAGGCACCATTAAGAGAGTGAAAAGGCGAGCCACAAAAGATACTTACAAGAAATATATTGGGTCAGCTAAAAAGTTTGTTCGGGTTTTTCCATAACATCTTGCAGAAAACCCAAACAAACGAATTTTTTGCCAACCCAGTATTTAACAAAAGACTCATATCCAGAACAGATTCTGTTAACTGTTGCATATTATTCCATAGTATGTATGTCACAGTTTATATTTATCCCCTAGTTATGATCATTTACTCTGTTACTAATAGTTCACTATTTTAAAACAGTGTGGTAATTAATACACTGGTACATCTTTGAGTGTTTCCCTAATGAATTACCCAGAAGTGGATTGCAGAGTCATGAGATAAAGCAGGGTTTCAAGCCACAAAGGCCAATGGAAAGATATTTTTTTTCCCAGATGGGTTTTCTCCCATCTTGCAAATCTCACTCGGAAACTAACTGTCTGCACTCTCTTGGCCGGGGCCCTGCCCAATTTTTTCTCCTTGAGGAGAGACAAGAATTCTGATGAGGGGGGATAAAAGGACATAAGAAAATGTTTAGACAAGAGAGCCTTCCAATATTCTCTCAAAGACCTTCTTCTTGGCTTCTCAGCATTCTGAAAGAAATTCTATTTATGACGTAGGTATTGACTTGAGCAGTATATCTTGTATGTCAATGATTGGTGAGTATCCTGAGGTCTTTTGAAATAAGGAACTTATCAAATACAAACTTCAACTAAATGATAAGTTTTTTTGGTTCCTAAGGAGGGATTGGACATCTCTGTATTTTCAGCATTATTTACTGAAAGTATTTTTCAAATACATATCAATCTACTTTCCTGCTTTGGTAAGTACAATATCCTGACTATAGTTGATTATTTCTTTACAGGTATAATATCTTAAGATACTCATGGTCATAATTTGAACATTAATCTCATCATACATGGCATTGAGATAGAAAAGTGTCCCTGGCACATTTTGCCCTAGAGTAGACTATAAACTTCTTAAAGGCAAGGACTACATTCAAATTCTGATTCTGTCAGGGGGCTTCCCTGGTGGCGCAGTGGTTGAGAGTCCGCCTGCCGATGCAGGGGACGCGGGTTCGTGCCCTGGTCTGGGAGGATCCCACGTGCCGCGGAGCGGCTGGGCCCGTGAGCCATGGCCGCTGAGCCTGCGCATCCAGAGCCTATGCTCCACAATGGGAGAGGCAACCACAGTGAGAGGACCGCGTAACGCAAAAAAAAAAAAAAAAAAAATTCTGATTCTGTCAGGTACAAGGTTTGTGTTCTTGAGTGGGAGTATCTGATTCCCAGCATTCCCATCTGCAAGCCGGAAGAGACTACCTAACACACAGGTAGGTTGTTGGAAGAAAATAAGTTCCTAGTATATAGTAGCATGGCACATAGTAGGACTCAGTGAATGTTCCTTTCACTTTTCTGAAATAATTTTTTCCCAAATTAAATTTAAATGAGTGTAGATGGGAATGAATATTTTTTGATACTAACGCATAAAGTATAAGAAATAAGCCTAATATAATTTTTTGCCTTGTGAATTCCATCTCATTTGAAAGTGAGGTGGCACAGAGAATTCCAGCATACTAAGATTTCTAATTATTTGGTTCCCATTAGTAATCAGGCAAACCTTAAGGCAGGCAACTTGGCAAAATGTGTCACATTTCCTTTGCCCCAGCAATCTCACTCTACTTGGTTAACCTAAGGAAGTAACTGAGCTTGAACAAAGCATGAATGAACAAGGATATTCACTGTAAGATTGTCTATAATATTAAAACATCAAAAGCAACCTAAATCCTCATCAATAAGAGATGGGTAAAACACATTTTAGATTATCCATACAGCAAAATATTATAAAATCTTGAGAAATAACAATGCAGCTTCATATTTATAGATGTATAGGATGCCCACAAAATCTTGTCGAGTGAAAAAAGCAAATTACAAAATAGTGTATATTAAACACTTTATTCCATTTTGGTCAAAAAGTGTGTATCTGTATGTACGTATGCATGGAAAAAAAGTCTTGAAAAATCACACCAACATGCTTATATGTTTATCTACATGTGGTAGGATTATGAATGATTTTCTCTTTCTTCTTAATACCTTTGTGTTTTACTGTATTCTTTTACAATAAGTATGCACTATTTCTATAATCAAAAAATACTAAGGCTACTTTCATTTTGAAAATTTTTAAAACTTAGTTGCAAAAAAATGCCAACTGATAACTCTGTATTAAAAAATTTATAAAAACCCCTCTCTCTATGGATCTTATCTCATTTATCCTCAAACAGAAGGGAGAAGTTTCATTATTGCTGTATGTAGCAGGGTTTCTCAACTCTGGCACTATTGACATTTTGGGCTGGATAATTCTTTGTCGTGGGACATTATCCGGTGCTTTGTAAGGTGTTTAGCAGCATCACTGACCTCTATTCACTAAATGCTAGTAACATACATCACTCCATCCCCACCAAGTTATCCAAAAATGTCTCCAGATATTGCCAGATGTCACCTAGGGGCTAAACTGCCCTGGTTGAAAATCAATGCTCTAAGGAAACTGGAGACCTGGTTTAAACCCCATGTTTGTTACTTACTAGTTGGGTGATTCAACTTCTCTGGGCTTCCATTTCCTCATGACTATGTCGTCTTTAAGATATCTTTGATCCTGAAACCTATAGTTTTATGGGTTTGCAGAAAATCAATGGATCCAAAGGGAAAGTGGTTGGTCCAGAGTTACGCAAAAAGCCAAAAGTACAGGCAGAAATGTAGCTAGGTCTCCCGATTACAATCATGCACTTATCCGTTCATTTGTGTGACAAATATTTACTGAGTGCCTACTATACCCCAGGCACTGTTATAGGCACTGGGAAACAGTAATAAACAAGAAAATGAGATCCTTGCTTTTACGGAGCTTACCTTCTATTGAGAGAAGCAAATGGTAATCATAAAAGGAACATTTTAGATAAGTGACATTAAATAGGTAACATGGTAATGGATGGCCACTGGAATGGTGTTAAGGAAAGCAAGCAACATTAGATAAGGTGGCCTGGGAGGACCCCCAGAGGAGTTGATACTTGAACTAAGATCTGAAAGATAATAAGGACAGAGCCAAGCAAAATTCAGTGGGAAGAATGTCCTAGTCAGAGGGAATCAAAGTGCAAAAGCAGTGAGATAGAGAAGAGCCTGGAACTGTGTTAATGATATTTAATAGCAATTCGTACATGACAGAAGATTACAAAGGAAACAATGTCAACTTATATTACTAGTAACATGGAGAAAAGGTAAGTGGAAAAGTAATCTCTAATTTTTCCATAGTATCAGTAGAATGATTATAGTAGAAATTAAATCCAGAAAAAGCCTTCGCATCATGCCCTTCCTCAACAATGCAATTGAAAAATTGTGTCTGGGGAAATTCTGGAAACAAATGTTCCCCAAAGTTCACCAGTGCCTTCCTATCACCATTTAGTACTAGGAGGGGGGTGCCAAAAAGTGTCTACTGAATCGCTAAAGCAATAATTTGAGGGGATAATCTTTTTGGTGGTTGGTATGCTCAGGGGGAACGGGTCCAGCAGATTAAATGATAACTAGATTTAGTTGACAATTTGCTTTGAGTAAAATGTCGGGCTTGTAAATAATTTAAAAATAGCCTGTCATTCAATTGAAGCACGTCCTTTAAGAAATTTTAATCGATGCAAAACACACTTCTCAAACACAAGCCTCTAACCCCTGTGAAACCAGCTATCGGTCTAAACAAAAAGCTGTAACACACGGTCAGGAGAGTGTGTGCAATGGTTATGAAGGAGAGTGAATTGAGCTACAACCCCAGAATCTGATATATGACAATATCCTGCAACTGAGGAATTAGTTATTTTGACAATATGTAATGTGGAAACACACCACTTGTTCAGCTCTTTTTGCTCAAGGGCACAGAGAAGCTGAGGTTTCAATCCATTCATCAGAAACAATCAACATGCACATAAACTCTGTATTTTGGCTGCAAACGGGTTGTCTATTTGTTGTATTTGTCAAAAGCTCAGCATTACAGAGAAGGAAAGAGGGAAGGAAAGGTGGAGGGAGAGGGAAAACATAATAACTCTGAAATTAGGGTATATGGTCACCTTGAGAAGACAAACTCAAGGACAAAGAGGTATAGCACAGGATTTGGGGGTGGGGGAATCTCTCCTGACTCTCACGCTGTCAGAAGCTAAGCTCAACTCCTTTCTACCTGGTCATCCGTGTTGAAATGGGGAAAAATAGAGATTATTCCAAATGCGAGTGGAGCAGATAGCCACCTTTTCCAGGCCAGCTGCTTTCCCTGGGGACAGCAGGAAGCAAAGGCAGTGGCTGCGCCTCCTTTGTGCTCCTTCCCAGAGCTGCCCAAACCCGCACTGCTGGGTCACACGGCCTGGTGGCCTTCTCTGACTCAGCTGTTCTTTTCCTGTAGAACTTTTTATCAAAAGAAACCAATCATTGTTCAACCCACAGTGCCAAGGAGATGTAGCAGCAAAACCCCAAGGACAATAAAAAGTTCTGTTTCTTTAGACTGAAACTCCTGGAGAAGATTTTTTTTTTTTTTTTCCCCTGCTTAGATCTGGAGGTCTTTGCTTTCTTCTTCTTTTTCTTTTTCTTTTTTTTCCAAATATTGAAATAGATTATGAAGACATCATCCCAGCATGGTAGCTCCAGTTTAGGAAAGAAACCAGCACAAGGACACCTCTAAGTGTTTCACGGAAGTTGGCTTGATGTTTGTTTTTAATGAATTGATAATCATTGATTGTCAAAACATATATGTATTGATTTTATCCCTTAAATCGTAGATACTAAATAATCTGCAAAGCTGTTAATTCTGGATAGATTTAAAGATAATAGATAATAATGCATTATTCATAAATGTTGTACAGCAGGATATCCATTATACAATGGTTAATCTCCAGCAATATCATTTTCATATTCATCTGTTATGATTTTATTTAAACCAGATTGTCAAAATTTTTTGAAGTGTTGATTTTTAAAATCTGCCCTTATGAGACATCAGTTCCTCCTCTCAGTCTAATGCAGCCATGGAGACTGCATGAGGTTATAGCTTCCTTCCCTCCATGCCTGGCCCAATTTACACATAGCCACACTCACAAAGACATGTGTACATGCTGCTTAGCTGTGCCATTGACGTTGAATGGTTTCCAGCCTGTCTTTGTCCCAAGGTCAACCAGAATTAAGCCCCACTTTTTGTCTTCATGTAGGACGTTTTCTTCATTGGTAAGCTTATTTAAATTCCTTTGCAGATATTGAACTAAATCTGCTCAGGCTGTAGCCTCCTGGGGCCTTTCACTCAGGGCTAAGTATAAATAAATACTCATATAGGACAGCCTTTGATGAAACATTAAAGATGTCTCTGGTTATATGGTTTCTAGATTCTCTATTTTCTCTATGAAAAATCCATGGTGGTAGAGAGAACCTTAGCCACAGGAAAGCGAATAGATTTCTAAATTGCTGCCTATGGACCCCCTGGGACTTAATGGCACAGGGCAAAGAAGCAGCTGATCTTGGCAAAGGAAGCAAGTTAAATAAAATTAGCCACTAAATCATCTCCCCTTAAAATACCAGCTGTCAACTCCCTCCAACATTTATGAATTTGGGGGCATGTTACTGTCATATTGTGTCTCACCCAGGACAAGTAGCATTGCTCCTTTCACTTGGGAAAGCGTCCCTAGTTCCCCATACAGAAGAGACTAAAGCAAAGGGTTTGACTTTTTTCTTTCACCCCCCTTTCCCTGTCATATGTACAAAAAAGAACCCAGTCCAGGCCAACCAATATTTATTTGCTCTAATGATTGGAATTGTTGCTTGTTTTTAAAATACGCTCCCAGTCATCCCTTCAAAGACTGGGACTGCCGGTTCCTACAGAAGATTACGCACGTGCCTTTTGGGAACTACCATCTGCTCAAAAAAGTGAATATGCTGATGGAGATGGAGGATGGATCTGGATGAGCAGAAATAAGACAAAGGTGGGAATCTTGCAGATCTGTGGGGGGTACTGTAACCCTCTCCCATAGCTCACCAATGGGATCAGACCTCTGCAACTTCCAGAGAGAATCTGGTGGCACTTGGCAAGGACGCTGAAATTTCAAGGTAGAGCTCTCCATCCAGGTGAAAACGGGAGACCTGCAATAACAGCTAAAAAGCTAACCTTAGCCAGACACTGCACTAATTGCTTTGTAAGTATTATCTCACTGAATGTTCAGAACAACTGTCAGCATGGATAATACTACAGCTGCATTTTAAAAACGAGCAAACTGAATAGTTAAGCAGTTGGCCACACTCCTGTCCCGGGAAGAAGCACCATATAGCCTTGTAAGCAGTATGAGGCACCCTCCCTCCACTCGACAGGAGGGCGACCAGCAAACCACAGTCACCTCCTGGCCTCAATCATTCCTCCCCGAGCTGAAAGCATGTGCTTCCAGCTGCATCGAGATCCTTCCAGGCTTGTGCGAGTCCTTGAATCATTGCTAGGCAGGTCCTCTACGGAGACTCAGCTGGAATCACATGGGAATCACAAGGCTCACAAGGGAATCTCAGGAGAAAACACGTGATGAATCTTACAAAGGCCTTCTCCTTACACCTTCACACACCTTTTTGAAACCAGAGGGAAGAACTTGAATGAGATCAAACACAGACTACCTATTTTACTCTTAATTTCTACCTAACTACATCTTTTGGCTGGAGCCCAGGTGAAATTCCTATTACACTTTACAGGAACAAAACAATAAAACTTTTCTCTTATGTTTTTGTTGCTTCTAAAAAATAAAAAGAAATCTTACAAAGCAGAGTCCATAACAGGCACTTAAAGACCATACGTTGGCTCATTAAAATAGTAAATTTTTTGTTATCATTTATTTAAAAATACATGAAGCTTTTCCACTGTGCCTGGATAAGAACTCTGTATAATCCATAGAACACCACGATCTTTACCATTCCAAAAACATGCGAAATATCAGAATACAAACAGGCTAAATCCATACTCCACAAACCAATTAAAGGACCTGAAGGGGGTCCTTTAAGTTAAGGACTCCCTGAAGGGAGTGAGCCAGAAGAGCTGGTACAATTCAGGCTGGAAAAAAAATCTACTTTTTTACTCAAGTATAATAAAAATTATAATGCTTTACTCTTTTTACTCTTGTAAAGAGCTTTCCAATGATATTATTTTGCTTGAGCTTCACAAGGCAACAAAGGGAGTTGTGGTCATCCACATTTCCAGATTTAGGCCAGCTAAGTGACTGTCCAAGGTCATAGTGAGAAGTGGAGGGAACTCAGGCTGTATATGGCCAATTATTTGACTAATCCAAGAACATGGAAGTCATCGGGATTTTTCTGCTTGTATTTTTATCACAAGAGCTGGTCGCTGACACAAATGAAAATACACACTCGTAAGTGGCCTTTGCCCTCGACTCCATCTGGGCCCAGATGGAAGTTATGTGCACATATGTCTGCACTCCTCTGGCCACATCTCCAGTTACCCCATAGGAGGTGAAGATAGATAGGGGAGGACAGGCTGGTGAGAGAGCCTCAAGAAGGGCTCCTTGAAGAAAAGTAGGGAAGAGCACTGATAAAGCAGGGAGATTTCCCTCCACCTTCCCCTCCTGGAGTGGAGGGGTCTGTCTCTCCTCTAATGGTGCTTCTTTCCTCACTAAATTACCATGCTAGGCACGTGAAGACACCACAGAAGGGTTTTCCATAAATTCGAGTTTAAAGGGGATACTACTTTCTGTTAAATCATTAAATCATTCTTTACAAGACATCTTTACAATTTCAAGCCATTTTCCCAACTAGAGCTGCATTGTAAATTAATTATTGTGTTAGTAATTCATTGGTGACTCTTGTAAATATGTTTTACTCAAAACAAATACACACAACTATTCTCCAAATATTTGTTCACATATTTGAATCCATTAAAAAGTGCTTGTAATTTTAGGGGGAAAGTATTCTTGGTAATTGTGTTGCTTGCTTCATTTTATACTAGGAAGAGCCATGTTCGTCCTCTAGTTGGCATGTAGGATAATTTATCACAGCTACTTATTGGTACTGCCTAACATAATTGAGGATTTTTCACAAGTCAAGCAGGGTTGAGGAAGGGTAGTCAATAATCTAGTAAAAACCACCTTAATAATTTGGTTCATACATATACTAAAAAGAAAGATGAACCACTTTTTCATCCCTAATGGCTGAAAATATGAAAAGTAAAAATCTCATGTTAGATAAACTTACAACAAAAGCCACACATTTTATACCTAGTCATGCTCTTTCCAAAAAACATTTCACTTCACGTTTGTAAACAAATGCTTAGTTTTATAAAATGAATAATGTGTAATAAAGAGAATATACTCCAGCAAGATGACCCAACTAAGATGGGCAAGAAGTATAACCTGGGTAAAAATGTTCTCTGTATCAGTCATGTAAAAGTTTGCTGTGCTCAAATTCTATATAAATAACTTGAATTGGTTTTATATGCAATTTAAGCTTTTTCTAAATACACATACTTAATGCATAGCTGAAAATCACAAAGCATCAAAATATCCATGTAGAAGGAACAGACTTTTGTAAGGAGTATATTTACATGTCTTACATCTGCAGAAACCACTTTCTCCAAACACAAACCTGGCGTAACTGATTTGAAAAGTCCAAGTATACTCACGAAATGATGGGTGTATCTGAAATCTGAGTATTTGAAATCAGGCCCAAGCCTCAGAACCTATGCTCTCTGGCTGCTATATCTCTGCAGAGAATGAGGTCACACATAGGCACAGACATTTATGTGCCACCCTAGGTACACTCTCTGTGCACAGGCAGAGGCACAACAAAAGACAGCTAAAATCCAATGTTAAAATCACCCAAATGTCCATGAACAGAGAAACAAATTGTGCTATACGCATACCATGGAATACTAAGCAGAAATTACAGTGTGCGAGCTATTACTATTGTTTCAACATGAATGAATGTCACACCCATAGTGCTGGGCAAAAGCAGACAGACATGCAGAGAACAGTGTCTTGTTTCATGTCTGTATGGTTTTTTAAAAAGCAAAAATAATCTATGGTGTTGGAGGTCAAGGATAGTGGTAACCCTTGGGAGAGGAGGGCAGTGCGGGGAAGGGGCAATGAGGTGGCTTCTGGAGTCCTGATCATCTTCTATTTATTCATCTGTAGGCTGCTTACACAGTCAGAAAAGCTTCCTTAAAAAGTAAAAATAAGAAGACAGCTAAGAAAGTGCCCCTCCAAACATAGCTGACCCAAGTGCTACACAGACTTATGCTCTCCATGCTCTCGGCAGCGGAGCAGAACACTTGCATTTTTCAGAGACTTAAGGGAATAAGAACTCTCAATCACAAGGAAAGCCCTCATCTTCTCATACTATTGTGGTAAACAAGACGTTTTCACCCTAAAAGGAGGGGAAAGCCCATGGCCTTTCTGAGCCAAATATCCCCGAGTGTGTGTTTATTCAGCTTTGCTGTAACTCAGTCACGTAGAGCCAGGAATTCCTCAGAGGGTACGTCTGTGGTTCTAGTTAGATGACCTCCTTGCCAAGTGTGTGGACATCCTCGCTCCCTAGAAGAGATTGTGTTGGCTTTTGAGAAAACAACCTGGTTGGGAAAGAGTGCATTCTGCAGACTGCCTCTGAGCATTATTCAGATCTGAGAGGATGTTGTAAAAGCAATATCACAGTTCTGCTGCCAGAATTAAGAAACGGAGCCTTTTCATTTGGTCTGAACTTTCCTCAAGAAATATACCAAAGCTAATGCATCCTGGCATGATTCCATTTGGGGAACATGGAGCTCTGCCTTTCTCACCCACGCTACTGCTCTTTTCAGAGTCCAGAACCTCCTCTGTAAGCAAGATAGGGAAGCTCACAAATGGGGAAACAAAGCCTAGTGCTGAAACTGGGGCTGGGGTGGGGGGTGGGCAAGCATCAGTATAAACATGGACACCCAGAAGAGGCAATCGACAAAACCCCGTCAATCAGCACAAACAGGTGGGAGAACCGAACATCATTCCCGACTCTGGCTCTGCTGTCTCTTTAAATCCTGCGTAAATTATCCTACCTTCCTGGGAAATGGGTATGGATTGCTTTCTCCAGGTGGAGGCAAGAAAGGCTGATGTCTATGAGGGAAGACAGGATTTTCCTGCCTCTCTGGGTATGTATCCATGCTGCCCCCACGAGAAACATCTTTATCAAGCCTGACGTCATTCACCATGATCATAACCCTCTGGTTTCTGGCAAGAACACACTAGATATGTAATCTTTAGTTCTTCTAGCCCTGTCACTTACTTACATTGTCATCTTCAGCTAATCATTTAACCTCTCTGGGCTGCAAATACTTTACCAACTGAATTTGCCCTTATCTTTCTTCAAATACTCAAAGGAGCAGGATAAAGGATGCATATATATTGCTTGGAACATTCACAAATTTAAGTGACTCTCTGAAAGGGAAGGCCAGCCTTACTTGCTGTGCCCTCCTTTCCCATCTCCATGTATAATCCCTGCCCAGCTCTACCAAGAGGATTGATGGTATTCTGCCTTCCACAAGATGTGGGGTGGGCATACACTTCTCTGAGCTAAGGAGAAGTTGGATCACTTTCAATATCCTTTTGTTTTGAATTAGTGGCCTCTACCTGCTACCCGAGCTCCTGACAGAGTTTTTGACATTCTGGTATTTTACCATTCCTTAACTTAAAGAGACTTTAAAAATTTCCAATTAGATAAATCTAGTTTTTGAGGAAGTGATAATTGTTAAATCATGATAAAGAGAAAATTTAATATGTATTTTATCATGTTTTGCAGGGGAAAAATTGTTGTAGCTGCTGACAACTTAGAAAGAGGAACTTACTTTACAACTAAAGTGTTAAGAGTTCAGAGAGGTCAATGAGAAATAAGTGAAAGCGTTGCTGAGATTATAATTTGAGCAAAAAGGAAAGTACAATTCAATTTCACCCCCCAAAGGGTGATTTTACATGCACGTTTTTTAGGGAACACAACCCGTAGATCACACTTTTCCAGCAATTTCCAGCAATCCCAACGCAGTATGGAGAAAATGAATGCTTCTCTTAGTCAAGCATGTAATCACGTTTCCAGGTGAGAGGCACGAAAATTGATTAAAGGTTTGGGAAATTGGCTCTATGCAGGAAGACTAATGGAACTGGCTTCATATATCCTTGAGAAGAAGAAAAGACTGGTAGAAGGGGGCTCTCAACCCTGTATATGAAGGAATGCGCACAACCAGCGCTTCTAAGAAATAACTGACGGCAAAAGCAAGGCTGTCCAAGAACAGCCAGATATACTTTACTTACATTTGAACAGGTGTTTCAATCTTTGAGCTAGAGGGCTACTCAGAACCATCTCTAACAATATCAGAAGAGGCAATGGGTCCACCTGGATACTGAGCAAAGTTATACCTAGCCTCGTTTCTGGGTGGGTTTGGTTAGCAGCAGAGAGAAGATCAGAAGAAGTCTGAGGACCTCTCATATCTGAAGGTTTAGGACCTTGAGTGACATTAAGCTCAATAAGATAGCAGTGATCTGATCAGAAAATAATAGCGACCCTCAACACAGCCTCCTCAGTCACCGTCCAGATGCTGTCATGGGTCTACATCATTTTCTCAAACCACAGGACTGCCCTGAACCTATCACCTCCATAAAATCAGTTGTTTAGTATGATTTTCCTATCTCTGTAAATGATGTCCCCTTTTCTTCAGTCATCTAGACGTGACATCGCAGAGTCGTTTGATACTCATCTCTCTCTCTCTCTCCCTCCATCCTCACTGCCGGTCTGCCAACAATGCCTATAGAGGCATCCGTCTGTCTCTCCCGTCTCACAACCATCCCTTCCTTTTCACTCCCAGGGCCAACATCCTACTTCAGGTGATCATTAGGACACATCAGTGAGAAAATTTTTGACTGTTCAATTCCTGTCTCCTAAATTCCAAACTCTTCCTCAGTGTTTCTCAAAGGGTGGCCCAAAGATCACCTCCAAAATTACCAAGGGATCTTATTAAAAATGCAAAATCCTAGCCCCCAGACTTGTATCTCAGAATATCTGGGCTTTGCTCTCAAGGGTCAGAATTTTTTTTTTAACATCTTTATTGGAGTATAATTGCTTTACAGTGTTGTGTTAGTTTCTACTGTATAACAAAGTGAATCAGCTATACGTATACATATATCCCTATATCCCCTCCCTCTTGCGTCTCCCTCCCACCTTCCCTATCCCACCCCTCTAGGTGGTCACAAAGCACTGAGCTGATCTTCCTGTGCTATGTGGCTGCTTCTCACTAGCTATCTATTTTACATTTGGTAGTGTATATATATCAGGGGGATGGAATTTTTAACAAGCTTTCGCCACATGCTACTGGTCTACCCTAAAGTTTTAGAAATCTTCCTCTACGCATTCAATCCACCTGCAGTTTTTTCATTCATCCATCGAACAACACATGCCACCAACAGTTCTTTTCATTGAGTCATGCCATACATTAAAAAGTTTTAAGTGTGTTCATCAATAGTACAAAGTATAAATAAAATGTGATATACTCATATAATGGATTAGTATACAGCAATCAAAAGAACCAACTACTGCTACACATAACAGGGATAAATCTCACAGGAAACAATGAGAAAAAGGAACTAGTCATAAAAG
Organism: Neophocaena asiaeorientalis asiaeorientalis; assembly: GCF_003031525.2. NCBI lineage: Eukaryota > Metazoa > Chordata > Mammalia > Artiodactyla > Phocoenidae > Neophocaena > Neophocaena asiaeorientalis. Next base: position 4,254,801 of record NW_020172591.1, read on the forward strand.
AATACTTGCAGTATGATTCCATTTATGTGAAATTTAAGAGCAGAATACTCTATGGTGATAGACATGATAATAGTGACTGCTTCTGGGGGAGGGTATTGCTTGGATAGATGCACAAAGGGTACCTTCCGGAAAGCTGGAATTGTCCTATAGTGTAATCCAGGAGGTATTTATATGGTTGCATATGTGTGTTAAGTAAAAATTTGTTGAGGTTTTTGCACTTTTATATATGTAAGTTATTCCTCAATTAATATAATAAAAAGAAATAAATACAGTTACAGGCTTCTGAGAAAAAGAGACAGGAAGGAAGGAAGGAAGGGAGGGAGGGAAGGAGGGAGGAGGGAGGGAGGGAGGTGGGGGGAGGAAAGAAGGAAAGAAAGAAAAAAGAAAATCTTTAATGATTCATTATTGTCCAAACTTCTTAATGTTTTGTAAGACCTTTCACAATATACCCATAACCTAATTTTTCAAATTAAAGTTCCACCACTTCCCTTACATAAAACTCTTCTCCATTCAGACTGACCTACTTGTGTTTGATTTTACTGAATAAAACTCACAGTATCTTACCTTCCTCATCTCCTCTTTCGGCCTCTTTTGCAATCACACCTCCCCCACCTAGAATGTTATTCTTTCTCCATCCAAATCTTAACCATACATGAAAATCTAATTCTGTTTCCTCATGACCCCTTTTCCTGATCACTTGTGGGTTGAACTGTGTCCCTCTAAAAGATATACTGAAGTCTTAACACGTGGTACCTGTGAATCACCTTCTTTGGAAATAGGGTCTTTGCAGATGTAAGTAGTTAAGATGAGGTGACACTGGATTAGGGTGGAAACTAAATCCAGTAGCTAGTGTCCTTATAAGGAGGCCACGTAAAGATACAGAGACACACAGGGAGAAGAATACCATGTGAAAATGGACAGGGAGATTGGAGTGTTGTACGCATCAGAAGCTAAGAAAGAGGCAAGCAAGGATTCTCTCCAAGAGCCTTTAGAGGGAAATCTGCACCACCTTGACTTTGGACTATAAAATGGTGAGAGAACAAATTTGTGTTGTTTTAAATCACCAGTTTATGATAATTTGTTATGGTAGCCCTAGAAAACTAATACCCTACTCCTACCCATGATCACCCTCTTTTATTCCTTGAGTCCTACAGCTCCTAAATTATAAACAAATCATTTGGCCCTTTGGTAGCCAGCCTCCCACATAGCCCACAGGGATGTCCACCTCATAGTATTGATGCCCTTGTGTAGCTCCCTCCCTTTTTGATAGGACTGATGTATATTTCCAAGAGTATATTATGAAAATGATGCGTGGTTTCTGAGGCCAGGTTATGAAAGACATTGCTGCATCTGCCCTGCTCTCTTGGACCATTCACTCTGGGAGAAACAAGATGCCATGTCATTAGTACACTCAGGAAGCCCTATGGAGACATACACATGGTAACAACCCTCACAATCTCACCATTTATGAGAGTGAGCCAACTTGGAAACATATCCTCCAACCCCAGTCAAACCTTCGGATGCCTCTAGCCTGGCTGAGACCTTGACTTCAACGTTATAAAAGTCTCTGAACCAAAACCACCTAGATAATCCACTCCTGAGTTCCAAACCCACAGAAACTATGTAAGAAATACCTACTGTTTTAGGTCACTAGGTGATGGGGTAATTTTATCAGCAACAATAGATAAATAATACAACTCCTATTATCATAAACTAGCTCAATCTCTTAACTCTTTTGGGGAAGACCTTTACTCCTCCTAGATTGCAAACTCCTTGAGATCAGGCATCATTTCTTGTATTTCTTTAAATCCTCAACCATGCCCAATAATTATACACATAGATATAGATACATACATAAATATACATTATATATACATATAGAGATATATAGATATGGGTAACTATAGATATCTCACATCATATATATGTAAATATGTGTGTATATGTATATGTGTATATTTCATACACCCCCCCACACACGTGCTCAATAAACGTGTGCATGGTTAATGAATAAAAGAGCACAGTGTATCCCATTAGATAAGCTTTCAAAATATTGCATTGAATCAACAGTCATTTAAAGATCAAGTTTATGGAAACTTCTGTCACAAGCAAATCACTTGACAAAAGCTGAATTTGAAGCCATTCTGAAGTCATTCTTTTTTCTCTCTCACCCAGTTCCCTGCCTCTCTGTTGTTGCTTGTTGGCTTCTGAAATGTAGGTCACCTCCAGTAGCATGACCTAATTAGGAGATGTAATTTAACAGGAAAAAAAATAAAATAAAAGAAATCCTCTGAGATAGCAGAATTGAAACAAAGAAAAGTGGTTCTTTCATTTTATGTTTTTGGCAATAGCTTCCCTACTAAAGTTATCCCCTTTCCACCCCCAAGCAACACAATTTGTAAAGCACAAAGAAGAAAGGTAGAAATGAGTTTGGGAGCAGCTGGAAATGATGAATTTATAATGACCACAGAAGGAGTAAGAGTAAGCTTTACTTCACTGATGTGGCTCTGTGGGGCTGCTTCCTGGCAGCACCATGAGTGAGACTTTGGAGGAAGAAGTATTGATGATGCTGATAGGAAGCACCACGAACTCTCAAGATGGAGAGACATTATGGCTCATCTTATCCAATGCCTCGGGAAATGCCGTGACACCTGTTGTGTTTGTAACACAATAAAACTTCATATACAAAGCATCGAAACAATAGTGGGTTTTTTTCTTCATACATTTGGCACTCTTATTTTAGAAAAGAGAAAAATGGTAAGTAAGCTAAGCAGATTTTAAGGGTTCATTACCAAATTAACTTCCAGGGGATGTCATTGGGCCAGGTTGGATTCAATCCATCTCCCTCACCTCTTCTTCTCAGAGGCATGATGCTGGGTTCCTGTAAAATGCTTAAGTGCTTTCTGAATCTCCCCAGAAACACTTAGCTACACTGATCATAATTGAATGCATTATTAATTCCTTCTTTGAAAACTGATATTCCGTGTTTGTCATTAGATGATTCCATTTATCTATCTACCAAAACTCAAAAGCCCACTATGTGTATAACCTACCTGATGGCTGACATTTATTAAGGTGAAAACAATTATTCCCATTTTACAGAAGTACAGGAAGGTTAATTAACTTACCTAAAGTCAGACAGTGAATAAAAGGTAACGCCAAGAAGCAAACCCAGGCAGTCTGGCTGTAGAAGCTGTGCTGTTAGTTCCCTACATTACTTTAAATTAACTATAAAACTATATTGTTCATCTACTTGGGATCAATAGGCATTCATTGCAGAGGCAGCAATCTAGTTCTCTCTGCAAGTACCTTCCCAATTGCAGGAAAGTACCCCAGCCATTTTTAGCCTTCTGGGGTAAGAACAAATTGCAAACACCTGACCTCAGCATTTGGCCATAAAAAAGAATGAGGTGTTGGGGCTTCCCTGGTGGCGCAGTGGTTGAGAGTCCGCCTGCCGATGCAGGGGACGCGGGTTCGTGCCCCGGTCCAGGAAGATCCCACATGCCGCAGAGCAGCTGGGCCCGTGAGCCATGGCCGCTGAGCCTGCGCGTCCGGAGCCTGTGCTCCGCAACGGGAGAGGCCACAACAGTGAGAGGCCCGCGTACCGCAAAAAAAGAAAAAGAAAAAGAAAAAAAAAAAGAATGAGGTATTGATACATCCTACAACATGGATGAACCTTAAAAACATTATGCTAAATGAAAAAAGCCAATCCCAGAAAACCATATACTATATAATTCCATTTATATGAAATGTCCAGAATAGGCAAATCTATAATGAAAGAAAGTAGATTAGTGGTTGCTTAGGGCTAGGGAGAATGGGGACATTGTGCAGGGGCCGGCAGTTCCGAGCAGTGTTAGCTAAAGGATATGGAATTTCTTTTTGAGGTGATGAAAATACTCTAAAATTGACTGTAGTGATGTTTGTACATACCTGTGAATATACTAAAAAATGTACTTTATTGGGTAAATTCTATGGTATGTAAACTATATCTCAATAAAGCTGTTATATAAAAAAAAAGACTGAGTAACAGTCTACAAAATATCCAACCAGTACTCCTCAAAACTGTCAAGGCCACCAAATACAAGAAAAGTCTGAGAAACTGTCACAAAGCAGGAGAGGCTAAAGAGACATATGTGGTATCCTGGATGGGATTCTGGAACAGGAATGACACAATATGGGAAAAACTTTCTACAGAAAGTATGCAGTGTAATTAATAGTAATGTAGTGTGCCAATGCTGGTTCTTTATTTGGAATCAGTATAATCGTGTAAGACGTTAGCAACAGGTAGGGGGCTTCCAGGAAGATGGCGGAAGAGTAAGACGCAGAGATCACCCTCCTCCCCACAGATACACCAGAAATACATCTACACGTGGAACAATTCCTACAGAACACCTACTGAACGCTGGCAGAAGACCTCAGACCTCCCCAAAGGCAAGAAAGTCCCCACGTACCTGGGTAGGGCAAAAGAAAAAAGAATAAACAGAGACAAAAGGATAGGGACGGGACCTGCACCAGTGGGAGGGAGCTGTGAAGGAGGAAAGGTTTCCACACAGTAGGAAGCCCCTTCGTGGGTGGAGACTGCGGGTGGCGGAG
>NW_020172591.1:4260642-4260884 GCF_003031525.2 Neophocaena asiaeorientalis asiaeorientalis
AAGATGGCGGAAGAGTAAGACGCAGAGATCACCCTCCTCCCCACAGATACACCAGAAATACATCTACACGTGGAACAATTCCTACAGAACACCTACTGAACGCTGGCAGAAGACCTCAGACCTCCCCAAAGGCAAGAAAGTCCCCACGTACCTGGGTAGGGCAAAAGAAAAAAGAATAAACAGAGGCAAAAGGGTAGGGACGGGACCTGCACCAGTGGGAGGGAGCTGTGAAGGAGGAAAGG
>NW_020172591.1:4260970-4261938 GCF_003031525.2 Neophocaena asiaeorientalis asiaeorientalis
CAGCAACAGCGGTGCAGAGGGCAAAGCGGAGAGATTCCCGCACAGAGGATCAGGACCAACCAGCACTCACCAGCCCGAGAAGCTTGTCTGCTCACCCGCCGGGGCGGGCGGGGCTGGGAGCTGAGGTTCGGGCTTCGGTTGGAGCGCAGGGAGAGGACTGGTGTTGGCGGCGTGAACACAGCCTGCAGGGGGGTAGTGCGCCACAGCCGGCCGAGAGGGAGTCCGGAGAAAAGTCTGGACCTGCTGAAGAGGCAAGAGACTTTTTCTTCCCTCTCTGTTTCCTGGTGTGCTAGGAGAGGGGATTGGGAGCGCTGCTTAAAGGAGCTCCAGAGACGGGCACGAGCCGCGGCTAAAAGCGCGGACCCCAGAGACGGGCATGAGACGCTAAGGCTGCTGCTGCCGCCACCAAGAAGACTGTGTGTGAGCACAGGTCACTGTCCACACCCGCCTTCCGGGGAGTCTGTGCAGCCCGCCACTGCCGGGGTCCCAGGATCCAGGGACAACTCCCCCGGGAGAGCACACGGTGCGCCTCAGGCTGGTGCAACATCATGCCAGCCTCTGCCACCGCGGGCTCGCCCCGCGCTCTGTGCCCCTCCCTCCCCCCTGCCTGAGTGAGCCAGAGCCCCAGAAGCAGCGGCTCCTTTAACCCCGTCCTGTCTGAGCGAAGAACAGACGCCCTCAAATAACTTTATTATATTTTATCTTACTTTATTTTACTTTATCTTCTTTCTTTTTTCCTTCCTTCCTTCCTTCCTTCCTCCCTCCCTCCTTTCTTCCCTCCTTTCTTTCTTTCTCTTTCTTTCTTTCTTTCTTCTTCTACTAATTCTTTCTTTCTACTTTTTCTCCCTTTTTATTCTGAGCAGTGTGGACGAAAGGCTCTTGGTGCTGCAGCCAGGAGTCAGTGCTGTGCCTCTGAGGTGGGAGAGCCAACTTCAGGACACTGGTCCACAAGAGACCTCCCAGCTCCA
>NW_020172591.1:4262055-4317041 GCF_003031525.2 Neophocaena asiaeorientalis asiaeorientalis
AAAAAAAAAAAAAAAAGAAAAAGGAAAACTGGATGAGGGGTATATAGGAACTCTCTGTACTATCTTTGCAATTTTTCTGTAAATCTAAAAATATTTTAAAATAAAATATTTATTTACATTTTAAAAAAGAATTACTACCCTAGATCAGTGTCTCCCAACTTCTCAATTCTAGGAATTAGCTTAAGATGACTGAATTTACTATGACCCTTCTTTGTGGAGAGGTCAATGAAAAATAATGCTTTTTAGGGGGAGAATCCTGTTGGGAAGGACAGGGGGAGGAGGCATCATGCTATTGGACATCCTTAAAAAGGGGAGAAGTAGAAAACAATGTGGCAAAGTTTGGTAGCTAATTCTGGTGGCCAAACAAATACCCACAAATACTAGTAGGTTAGAGGAGAATGACTTGAGAAGAGGGAGGGGAAGAGTTTCAAGGTGAAGGGGACCAGGTAGGGATGTTGGATAGGGTCTTCCCTAAACAATCTCTGTGCAGGAAAGGCTAAATGTAAAAGGAAGCACAGGCCCCTTAACATTCCTCTGCAGGTCTCAACTTGTAATTTTTCTCTCCACCAGACAATTCTTCACAAGTGTCCACTCCTCACAAAGCAGGAGAGGAGAGACCGACAACCACAGACATCTTTTCTCCTGATATTTCTCGTTGGGTTAGTGTCCCTGACGGTCATACGTACTTTGGGAAATATTTTAGGACAGTCTTATTAAGAATATCTTACAAACACAGACTCCATTGCCAAAACAAGCAAATGTTCAGAATGTAGGACTCTAATAAAAATAACAAGACAAGAATCTGATGAGACTATAGAAAGGAAATCACTTGAACGACACTCATTGGACATATGCTCTAAATTGTGTCCTCAGTCAGCAGTTGGGGATGAGAGACAACGGCACTTGCTACTGACCACTGAGAAACTCCCAGTCAAGGTGAATGTGTATGTGAGATGTGTATGTGAGGTAAGGCAGGCAAGGAAGGATGCAAGAGGGAGGAGATAGGGGGATATATGTTACATATAGCTGATTCACTATGTTATAGAGCAGAAACTAACACACCATTGTAAAGCAATTATACTCCAATAAAGATGTTAAAAAAATAAAAATAAATAAATAAATATTTTAGGCTTTAGGGAAGAAAAGCAAGAAAGATAAAGGGGGGAAAGGCCACAGTACAAGGCCAAAAGGCTAAAAATATAGATCTAATCCAACCTCTCATCTCTCTTGCAGAAACTCAGCTTATAAAAACAAACCCCCTACCCACGGGAGTACAGAATGTAGAGGAAACATGGGAAGCAATAAATGCTAGCTAACACTCATTGAGCGTTTACTGTTCACCTGTCAGAGCCATGCCAGGAACTTGACAGGCATCAGGTCCCCGAATCTCACAGCTCCTCAGGGAGCTACTTGTTTAATCCCCATTTCCCAAACTGTGAAATTATGACGTAAAGAGGTTAAGTGACTTGCCCGAGGACACATAGATAGGAAACACTGGAACCCAGGAAGTTTTCTCCATATCCATGTGCTTAAACTCTCCAGGACTGCCTGGGCTAAAATAAACAGATGCTTCCCTTGTTTTAAAGTAAAACGTTGCACGGGAATGAAAAAAAGAAAAGAAAAGATCTAAGTCCTCCATCCTGAAATTCATCCTTAAAACCAGGGTCAGCCTCAGATGATGAAGGAGGACAGAAGCAGGAGGAAAAAAGAATTGGTAAGTGCACAAGGGTTAGCCACACTCCAGGGAGACACGGCTCTTCTACAAGAGGAAGGAGGAAGCAGCCTTCACTTTGAGTTAGCACTTCCCGGGCCAAATATTGACCCGGTGAGACAGTGACACAGCAGAATGAGTTAAGAAACGTGTACTCAGAGTCATTATTGCCTCAGAATAACATACGCACCCAGCTAGTGGGCATCTGAAGGGCAGGTAGAGGTGGGAGGTGCATAGAAACAGTTTCCCAGGGATAGTAAAAGAGGGGAGAGATGCCTGTTGAACAATCGCAAGGAATCAGAGCAGTCTTTGTTAGAGCTGGAGATCAAGACTCCTTTGGGCATAAGTCCCTTAGCTGCATCACTGTGTGGATCTCCCAGTTAGGGACATATATGAACGTTTAGAGGTTTTGAACATATTATACGCAATGTGCAGAAACAGACCCATTTATAGGAATGCGTGGAATTGTCTTGGCTATATTTCTGGTGCCAGAAGGTAATATAGTCAAAGTAGGAGTTAGTGTAGCACCTGAGACACATTCCAAGAGCTGTCTTTCAGTTTGGTGTCACCCAGACATTTGGGGATAAGGGGGCGCTTTTCTATCCGTATACTCAACTTCCAGACCTCAAATCTCTCCATCTCATCCCATTGTCCCCATTCTAAGATCAAAACTGGCTCTTATTTGTCACTTTTGCCGTTGTTAATGTGGCTTCATATAACTTAATCTGAATATATGAATTTTAAGAAATTATATATGAGGTGTGAATATCTTGGCATGGAGGGAATCCACTTGAAGAATCCTTTTATAAAGTCACATTTGCTTACATTTGCCAATAAGAACTTCATGATAGATTTTCTTTCTTAAAGGCCTCCCCAGCATATCCATTATATACTCTGAATCAGAAAAATATGACTTCGAAGAAGCACATATGTTGTGTAAATTGTGAGCCACCCCATTGTGGAGGTGGGATATGGGGGGAAGTGCGATTGGAAGCTGTTCAGGGAAGACGTTATCTGGGGATCTAGTTACTGCTGCGGATTATAATTAATACCGACAGTCCTCAGCTTATACCAGTTGCTAATGCTGAGTTCAGTTTTCAGTGGGAAAAGCATAGAACATTAGTGCTGGAGAGAAAACTAGGAAGCATTTTATCTGCCTCTCTCACTTTACAGATGAAGAATCCAAAATCCAAAACGTTCAGTAGCTTACTGAAGATCATACGAAACTGCAAGTTTGGTAAACATCCCAAACGTTATAAACGTTATAACATCACAAACATTATGAAATTTGGGCTTAGCCTATAAGCCCCAATCTACTGAGGACATGAAGTGGTTACAATAATTTCCTTCATTCTCAGCTACAGTCACGAAGGACATTAAATACTGTTACCCAGAAAAAAATAGGGTGGCAGCGGCTGGTACAGGTTTCATGTGGGCTGAAGTTTATAAAACTTAGAAGCCCCTCTGAAAGAAAAACAGTGCTAAGCTACGAGTTCAAAACTAGGCACCAAAAAAACCTATTTACTTAGAATGAAGAAACAAAACACAAAACACAAAATTAGTGGATAAATATCACGTACATCACGAATAGAAAAAAAAGTAATATTTTTATTAATTAACTTCCTGACGTGGCTCTATAATAATTTTTCCTCTGTATTTTTGGCTGCTTGCTCTTTGATGACTTCTTCACGTGACAGTGATTTTGTCATATCTTATCCTCTAGAGGAAATAGAAAGGTAACTCAGTCTTTCTTCTAGCACGGTTGGTCAAAATTTGCCTTTTGTTATTGATACTTTAGAAAAGCTTCTTCAGTCCCAGAAGTGATTACTGGTATTGTCATGGAAACTGTTAGGATGGTTGTCAAATCTGGGGAAATCTTCATCGTGTCTTTCAGACATATGAGATTTAAGATTTGGAAGAACTTTCCACAGACTAGCTTCTGGCCCTGCACATCTGAAATATTTTTACTCTCTGTAGACACATGTACTCCCAGTCTTAGGCACCTTATTGGGATACTATCAGAAACACCCTTAACCCAGGCTAGAGGGAATCCATACTTTACAGGCTACACTCTGCTCCTCCACTCTTTCTGTCCCTCTACACATGGCAAGGCGTCTGTGGGGTCAAAGAAACATGCATACGTATACTCAAAGCCCATGCCTCCCGCTTCCTGATCTTGCTACATGTATACGGCATCCTGGAATTTCTTGTTCAGACAGGGCCGACCTAGGTCTCTTCCTCTGTCCGTCCTCCCAAGGGCAGACTGTACCCTGGTGTAAATATTCCCAGGCCAACCCCAGCGCCATGGACAGAGCTCATGCAAATGAGGGACTCTAAACCTTAAACTTCACCAGCTTTGTGGCAAATGTACCTCTACATGGCACCCAGAGTCTCTGTGATGGCACCTTTTCGTCTTGGCCCCAAGCCAGTGTGGAAGCTACTCTACCCACCCAAAGTACAGTTTATAAAAACCTCACCTCAGCATGGCAACCATGCAGGGGAAGCAGATAGAAAAAGTTCAGAGAGACAGAAATGTACATGGCTCTGAACACTGAAGTCTTCCTGGATAACAATGTGAAAGCGGACAGCTTGCCTGTCTACCCTCCCGAACTGCCATGGCCCCATCTTGGCATCCCTCAGAGGGCAGCCCCATTGCCCTGTGATGCCTCCATTGTTCCCATTTGGCAGAAGCTGGGCAACTTTTCCTTAAACCTATAACCCTTTCCCAGTCTCTTCCTCCTCCTTAAGCCCGTAAGATAACACATCGGGTACAAATCTCTCCTCAACCCCTCAGCAGCTCAGGACACTGGCAAGATGAACCCTCTGGCCACAGTTAATGGATGGCACACCTCCTCTCCCTTCATGGATAATGCACTGAAGTAAGAGAGGGGAAGGAGTGTCGGATAGCAGTGGTCAAGGAGGACTGTCCACCCTAGTCTAAAGTAAAAAGACTTTTTTTTTTTTTTTTCCTGCGGTACGCGGGCCTCTCACTGTTGTGGCCTCTCCCGTTGCGGAGCACAGGCTCCGGACGTGCAGGCTCAGCGGCCATGGCTCACGGGGCCTAGCCGCTCCGCGGCATGTGGGATCCTCCCGGACCAGGGCACGAACCCGTGTCCCCTGCATCGGCAGGAGGACTCTCAACCACTGCGCCACCAGGGAAGCCCTAAAAAGACTTTTTAAGACAAAGCTGATCCTTTGCGGGGCTGGGAGGGCGGGAAAGGCTCCCCTGCCCTGAGTATTGGTTGCCCAAGCAGCCACCCTCTTGCTTTCCTTCCCTTCTAATCCTTTGGCCCATGTGACCATGCTTCCCTGCTACCACCACCCCATCTAATCCTCCTTACGACGTGACCTGGGCACCCCTCGGCAAACCACAAAGGGGTCTACGGCTTTTTCCAGCTTACGCCCCTTGGTGCCTCACACACGTCTCCACCTGGTGACTTCAGGACCTCTAGCTCTTTCTCCTGACGCTCTGAGGCCCAACTTTTGGGCACTGTTATTCACATTCAGGTGTATGAGATTAATAGCATCCCCTGTCTTAAGATGTGTCTTTAAATAGACGATGAAGTCTTAAGCAAAACATTCAAAGTCAACGAACTTTAATAAAATGTCTAATATCTAGTTAGAAAAACTCCTAGGCATCTTAAAATAGAGTATTGCATTTAATTATCAGAGCCCCCTGTAATGGAAAGAAATAAAGAAACCACAAGCTTTGGGGGTAATTTAGCCAGGTGAGGGGGGATTTGGGAGGGGGTGGGGTGTCTTGTTGCAAAGGTCAGAAGAGGAGGGGACAAGCTGTCACTGGCCCGGATCCCGGCTGGCTGGTTCCTCTCTTCACACACACACGCACACACGCACAGCACAAATGCCTTTGGGGGTTCGCGGGGGAGGGGGCTACTGACATCTAGCCTAAGCCCAAGCCTCTCATTTCGCATTCCCTGCACCGTGAGGGGCCGCCAAGTGTGCGCAGGGGGTTGGGAGGGGCATCTGGAAGGAGAAGGACAAATTTAAAAAGAAAGATTTACGAGGCCATGAAGATGTTTCTCCCAGACTCTGGAGTGCAGGAGTATGACTTATTTATTTTATTTTCATTTGTAACCAAAACCTTCCCCTGACTCCCATTGGCCCTAGCTGAGAGGGGAGAGAGGGCCGGCCCGTCAGGCGTTGATCACCGGGCCAACGGGAGACAGTGTGGCGTGATGCTGACGCAGCCCACTGACAAGCCAGAGAGAGGCCCAGGGGAGCAGCTCTGAGCCGAGCAGCCAGAGCCGGGCAGGTAGGGAGCTGACAGCTGGGGAATTGCTAAGACGCGCCGGGCTGACGGGGGCAGGCTGGTGAGACAGTGGACTCGGAGCAGGTGTGATTCTGCGATGCACAAACACTGTTGTTTACCAGCTTTCCTTGGCATCTGCTCTACCTCCTTGGCTCCATCAAGCTCACCATGTTTTCAATTTCCTCTCCCCTTTCCCCCAAACCTACACGATCACCCCATCAGTCCCCTCATCTCTGTTCTGAAATAAACGTTTGTCTCCCTTTTGCTCCTTTTGGGAGAAGAAAGGGAGCAGATGAACACACATTAATAACATCAAAACATCAATCAGCGGTCAGCTGAATAGGAACAGTCTCTGCTGGCCTCAAGGCAAACTACTGAATTGAGAGCTGCAGAGCCAGAAGAGAGAATAGGCTGGGCATTAAGGGGTGTCCACACAGGGGACTTGTGGTGCAAAGGCCCAAGGTTCGTGAGTTACTGAAGGCTTGAGGACTGACTGCCTGATCCACAATTCCTGGAGGGAAGCATCCCAGGGAAAAGGGGAGCTGTGTCCCCAGGCTGGAGTTCTCTCTTAAGAAAATGGAAGTTGGGAGGCAAAGGGAGAGCCAAACTTCAAACCTATGGATAAGTCCTGAATCCTCTTCAGGACAGTGACCCCTACATTTTCATTCCCATACCCATTTATTGAGGATCACAGAATCCCTTAAAAAGGCACCCCGTGTAGGAAAATCCATCATCCTTTCACACAAAACTAACAAAAACAAAACAAAACTTTACTCATCAAGCTGCACTTACCCATCTTGCCTGTGACTTTTCTGGATGATGTTCAAAACAATGTGAAACCCATGCTGACACCTCTCTTGTCACTGAACATAACCACCCAGTTCTCTTACACCAGACAAGGCAATATCATAATTTTCACCTATTAAATGAATAGGACAGGCACTGCTGATCTGATGCCTGGATTACTCAGACTGATTTGAACCACAGCTGATTCTCAGCAGCCCAAGGTCACATGCTCCCTGCTCCCAAGGACCTGAAGGTCTCTGCCCCTCCACCTCACTATTGAATAAAAGGTTATATCATTCCCAATCTATAGATGGAACGGTAAAGTCCTGTTTGGCTGGAAGTGACTCCATGAGTCTGTCTTTTCATCTACTGTAGGGGAAGGGGTGCCACTGGAGTCATGTTGCTGCATTATCGGAGGGCCTCCTATCTGAGCTACCATTATGAAGCTGGCTCCACTCTATCAGAAATTGGGAGCCTCGGAGCTTAGCTTCTAGTCCCAACTCTTGACACCTGCTTCGTGTAGAAGAAGTCCTTAGGTCCAGGAGTCAGAAGGCCTGAGAATTACCACTTAGCAATCATGTTAATCATATCACTTAAAACCTTCCTGTGGTTTCCCACTGTCCTTATAAATCATAAGCCTTCTTCAGAACTCTGTATGCTCTGGTTATTGCTCATCTCTCTGACCTCATCCCACACCTCTCTCCCTCTCACCCTTTACTTCCGAGACACACCAGCCTCTTTTCTGTTTCTGAAGTCACCCAGGCTTTGTTTATACTTTGTTGTCTTTGTACCTGTTGTCCCCTCTTGCCTATATTGTCCTAAAAGTACCTGGAGCCTACTAATCATTTGGTAGTCAACAAATACTGGATTACTCGATGGGCAGATTAAGCAGAAGTACAGGACAACAATAAAACAACAGCACCCCAAAAAAGGTTTTTTGGAGGAAATAATTTGAAATTTGATATGTTTTTTTAAAATCTAAGTAGTCAACCTGGGAAAGATAAGACTCTTGCATCCGTTCATTAATTCATTCATTCAGCAGATATTGATGGTACTTATGTGCCATCTGTCTCCTCTAACTTACAATTTAAGTTCCGTGAAGGCAGAGATCTTGTCTGTCTCAGACTCCATCAGCACACAGAAGGTGCTTGAGAAATGTCTGTTAAATAAATGAGTGAATTAATGAACAAATAAATGAATGTAATCTCAGACTAATCACTTAAACTTTCCGAGCCTCGGTTTTCCCACCTTTAAAGTATGACCAACACTAACATTCTTGTGTACTTCAAAGTATTGGAAGGAGTTGGAAACAAATATGTGTATGAGACCCAGTTTCCTAAAATACAGAGCCTGAGGCAGGGATTAAGTACTGGTGCTTTATTTGGAAGGTACAATCCCAGGGCATCCAGAGTGAAGGCAAAAGGAAACGAGACAAGAAGAATGGGAAGGAATGAAAAGATGATGAGCTAGCACATTGACCAGTGCTTCATGTGAAGCCACAAAGGGTCACAAGCAGTCATTTGACAGGCATATTCACAGGACCATGCAAGATATCTATGCAGAAACTATACCTCAAAGCAACCCATCAAGGAAAGATGAAACACTGACGAATATTTGCCCACTGAAGAATTTACTGTCCAATACTTCCAGATTGCCCCATCCCTCCACCCCTTGAAATCACCCAGGAAGCCTACTCCTATGTCCTTTAGTGCGATATTTCATCCAAGTCTGAAAGTGTCTGGAAGAGCCAGAGTCCCCAAGCCTGTGGCAAGTTGTCCACAGTGGTGAAATCCTACAGCCCCACAGCTTCAGGAGGGGCAGCTGTTTAGAACATGGAGCTGAGAGTCCAGGCCATGGGGTGAGTGAGGATGAGAGAATCCAATGAGGATGAAAAGATACACATAAGGTATTTCTGATATAGTATCTGAAAGGGATTTGAACACTATAAAGTCCCAAACAATGACAGATGCTGTTGTTTTCTCGGTCTTTTAAAAAAAAATTCAGGGCTTCCCTGGTGGCGCAGTGGTTGAGAGTCCGCCTGCCGATGCAGGGTACACGGGTTCGTGCCCCAGTCCAGGAAGATCCCACATGCCGCGGAGCAGCTGGGCCCGTGAGCCATGGCCGCTGAGGCTGCGCGTCAGGAGCCTGTGCTCCGCAACGGGAGAGGCCACAACAGTGAGAGACCCGCGTACCGCAAAAAAAAAAAATTCAAGTGTGTTTTCACCTCATAGTCTCTGCACTTGTATAAGTTTGATAAGCTTTCAACCAAACTGTGCAAATGAAAAGAAGTCTCTCCTGTTTGCCCTGTTACTGTTGAAACACCCCTCTCTGAAATAAGCTACTACATCTCCTCATAAAAATCCTTCTGCCCAAAATAGAAACATAAATGTGTTCTGTTAAAGTGGGCTTTTTTTCTTATTATGTTTAGCTTCTATTACTGAAAGAAAACACAGCAAATATGATCAATCCATGTGGGAGATACTTTTCATGTAAACCTCTTGCCTCTTGATTCCCTCTCCATCACTCCTTTCTTACAACATCAACTTCCTTGAGCCCATTCTTATGCTAGTATGTTGCCTACACTGTGATCAGTTTTAACAGACCTCCAAAATGCCTGTTAGCACACAGTCCATGCAATGGTCAGAACGGAAAGATTTCCTAACCTGAAATGCCTGCATTAGCAGTTACATATCTTGTTGACATGTAGCCCCTCATCAGGTTTTATCTACAAATCCAAGACCCTTACTATTTAGGGTCAGCCCGAATTGAGGTCAGCCTGGATTGAGGAGCCCTGTGTGTTTTGGATTTTGATTTTGTTCCAGAATCCAGTAAAGTGAAATTCCTTGCACGTAGTAGGATGCATGCACATGTGCACGCACACACATATCTTATTCATTAAACAAGTGACTTTATACATTTGTTGTGACAATTAAATGAGGCACAGAATGTGAGTCTCTTAGCCCAGGGCCCAGTAAACAAGAGATAAAGTTTAGCTTTGATAGTAATTTGAGGGTGCTATTAGCTCCCCACCTTGTGCATCTAAATCAGGGGAAGGACATGCTTTTCTATCATGCTGTCTGCCTTCATTGGTTCGACCAGACCCAGGTTTACACATGTGTAATCCAGTGTAAAGCCTGTCTTTAAAAATCTGTGTAGCCACAGGGAATCTCACACTGGTCGTGGCATTTATGTTGCTCTGTGATACACTGTGTTTCTAAATGTGGTGCTGTCAATTGATTCAACAGCATTTTATTGGACAATTTTACTGTTCTGGTGCCCCAAAGCTTTTTAAAGCAGGAACCAGTTTTTTAAATCAAATGGATAAAGTCGTTGCACTTGAAATAACAGCAGTACAAGTAATAGGGCCAGAAATTCCACTTGGGCTGTTTAATTATTTCCCTGGAAATTTTCCTAAAATTTAGGGGAAGAGCGACACCAACCTCCTAAGCCCTTTACCTGGTGTCACCCAGGCACCCAAGTCCACTTCCCTGAAGTTATTGCCGGGATCCAGGCCACATGGGAATTTGCTCATCTTCCTGGGGAGAGGTAGCCTGACTTCAGCTATTTCTCAAGTCCCTTTGACATCCAGTTGTATCTCCCCCATCACTGATGGAATAATGGATAATGAGTCATCATTTTAGACTATCCCTGCAAACTGTTGCTTGTATCTGTTTTGTAAGCTGCAAATCACCTTAATTTTAGCACAAAGGAGCCTTCTACTGTCCAAAATATAAACTGTTTTCTTATAGAAACACTGAAGTTAAAGAACTTTAAAAGTTAGCATCATTAGTAGTAGAATATTCTAACCTTACATGCCTCCTGCTGTGATGCAGTATGGATCACTTTTGAAGAACCCTTGACATAGATGTTTAACCTGAATTGAACTAAGCCTTTGACCTAACTTCCAATTTACAAGATGTATAGGAGATAGAGGGAAAAAAGTTAAATAACACCACAATAGAACAATAAGAAAAATTCAAAATGTGGGAAGCTGTGCAAGATAACTGGCCTAGTCTCTCAAAAACTGATGTCATGGAAAAAAAAAAAAAATAGGGGTGGAATCAGTTCCAGATTAAAAGAGACCAGAAACACCAAATGCAACACGTGACTTTGAATGAATCCTCATTTGAAAAATAACATACATAAAAGATATTTCAGGGACTATTGGGGAAATTTGAATTTAACTATTAGATGATATTAGAGAATTACTGTTAATGGTCCTAAATGTGACTATACCGAAGGGTGTTCTTCTTTTTAGGAGATGAATACTGAAGTATTCAAATATAAAGTATTACATCCAAATGATTAGTAAAATATTAACAATTGTGGAATCTAGGTGGTTGGTATATGGGTAAATAATTGTACCACTCTTTCAATAATTTTGTATGTTTGAAAATTATCATGATAAAAGAATTTTTGAAATATTGGTTTTCTTGTGTGAACTTCTGAAGTTATTAACAATTTGGGCACTTGAGAATTCACATTTCTACTTCGGGAATTGGGGATTTGTGGGGGGAGGCCACTTAAAATCTGGCCACTATGCCCTGTTCGGTGCACTGTGTAATTTCTCAGTACTCTTGGTCACCATTTCAAAGGAAATATGTAATAATTATTCTTTATGTGTAATCTTTGCTAAGAGTTTAAAGAGCAAACAGATCAGGTACACAATAGTTCATGTATAGATGTATCTGGTTCATTATTTATTAGTGAGAGCCTATACAATTCTCCCTTACCTCCCCTGATCAAATATCATGTTTCCATACCCTTCCGTAATGCAGATTTCAAAGTCCTAGACTTGTTAAAACCAGGGTCATTTTTCTGCATTTCTCATAAGAAGATTAGTTTCTAAATCCAAGATGAAAGAATTTCTCAGCACAGTAATTGATAAAGAAAATACATCTTGGAACAAAATAGTTGGTTTAATCACTGGGGTAAGGAAAGGGACATTCATTTGATTGATTCAATAGAAAGGAGCCAAGCTTTGTTTAAATTGGCAAAGGCAGCATTATTTGGGGTTTCTGTGTCTTCCATGAGTCATAATATTCAAAGTTATTGCAATCACAAGTATATGATGTCAACAGTGGTGCTATCACTCTTACTGCGCCTGCCCTTGGGTGTTATAACAAAACAGGGCACAAGTGCACATGAAATTATTTCAGTCAGGGGCCAAAGTGGAACTAAAAACCAGGTTCTGAACAACTGAATAATTGAATATATGTTGAATTGTTCCTGTTTGGAGGATTTATTTCCCTGGAAAACACTTTAGTCTGCCACTTTCTATAAAGCACTCTTCTACTAGTAAAGTGAATCCCCACATTACAAGACCTCACCACTGAATCTTATCTAGGCCCCTCTTCTGAGACACCTCATCAAGAGAGTATTTTATTCATTTCTTTAAAACCTATAAAGAAAACTATGAATATTCATTCCATCCATGTTTTCATTCTTCCATTTATTCTTTGGATTTATTAAATTCCCACTGGATGGCAAGCACTTCTAGTACTTAGAAGAGAGCAGACAGCATAATCAAGATTCATCAAGATTCTTGCCGCCTGGAAGTTACACTCTAGTGGGAGAGTGGCAGCAGGTTAGTAATGAAGAGCGAACAATGACGAGTGGGAGTGAGGGGAACCTACCTTAGATATCATGGGCCAGAAAGTCCTCCTGAGAAGGTGACCTTGGCATTAAGATGGTTGATCACAGTTACCCATGTGGAGATCTGAGCAAGGGCGTTCCAGGCAGAGGAACCGGTGAACGCAGCGGTCCTAGGGCAGGAGCAGGCCTGGTGGACTTGAAGGACAGAAAGCAAGCCCGAGTTACTGAAGCATGGTCAATGACAGAGAGTGGAATGAAATGTAGGTTTTGGTTAAGAGGTTGGACTTTATTCTGATTTCACTGGGCAGCCATTGGAGGGCTTGAAGCAGGAGAGTGGCATGATCTGATTTACACTTGAAAAAGACATCTCAGGCTAATGTTTTTGATCAGGGACTATCTCCTCACATTCAGCCCAAATTCCTCCTGCTGCAATGAATGCGCATTTTCTCTCCTCACAGTGAACAGATGCGACTTGATGCTGACATTAGTTCAGATGCCTGAGGATGCATCAGATGGCTGTATCAGGACCCCCAGAAGGCTGACATGAATGCAGGAGGAGGGCCAGGATGATGATCATCAACCTGAATTACAATCAGAAGCCACTGATAAAAAATAAAACCTGTTTCCTTCCTCACTGATGGTAGGGACAGTTCTTTCCTTAGCTCTCCTATAGTTGTCGCGTTCTCATTGATTCTCAAACCCCACCTCCCCACCAAGCAATCCGTGGCAGCAGCAACATCAGCATAGTGGAAGACTGTCTCTCGTATTCAGGGTAGGGAACATAACTGTTGGTGTAAAAGAATATAAAAGTTGGGTGGATGGGACTTCCAGTGGACTCTCCTTAGCGTAACAACAATTTAACTGGAGAAAATTACAAAAATTAAAGTAAAATCACTTAAAAGTCCCTGGAAGTTATCTTAAGGGCATAGAGCAAAAGGAGGACTATTCATTCAAGATAATCTACTAAATTTCCTAAGAACAACAAGCACCCATGGCATGTCAGCCACGACCTGCTCCTTTAACTCCCATGCCCTGGGCGTATGCAGCCAGGAAGATAGAGCCCTCCCCTTCCGGAAGTGCACAGTCTGAGCTATGATTTCACCCCAAGAGTGGCATGTTGCCAGTAATATTTCTCATTCCCCCACCCCACCGCAACCTAGTGTTACAGAAGCTCTGCTCCTAGGAGGAATGATCTAGGGGATGCAGCTCCCTTCCCAAGTCCTGCACCAGTTGTAGCCCACTAAAAGTACAGGGGCCCTGATCACCCTTGCCCAGCTCCATCATAGAGGTTCCCTTTGGGGAAGGGCAAGCTGAGAAGGCCAGGGGCTGGCACTGGCCCCCCAAGCAGTGCCCTCTTATAGAACTGGAGTATAGCTCTGGTGCGGTGGCATGGGGGTTCTACCCAGGGGGTGAGGCAGACCCAAAGGATGAAGAGTTCTGAAGCTCTGCCTGAGGGGGCTGACTGTTTGGAACGGAGAGTAGAGAGCTCCATACGTAAGGGTGTTTTTGAAAACACTGGAGATCTTGGTAGACAGTAATTAAGAGGAGAATGATAGCTCCAGGAGACAAGCAAAACAGCAGTGCAGCCAGAAGTTTAACAGAGAGAACTGGGAAAAGAGCAGCCAGGAGAAGCCCTCCTGGGATCAGTCATCCCAGGACGGAAGCCTTGCTGGCACAAGGGGCTTAAACACCACCCTTGACCAAACCGTGAACAATAGGTATTCTGATCCAGGGTGACTCCTAGGTTTAAAACTAAAATTACACTCACCCCTGACGACCTGGCAGATTATGGGCAGAGGCTGAGCCCTCTTGGGAACAATCAGAGAAAGAACCTCCAAGCTACAAGCCCTTGGCTGAACATGGGGCAGTAAACACAAATTCCCTGAACTGTAATAGCAACCTCGAGGCCATACACACAAAATGGTACAGATGAACGTACCTGCAGGGCAGGAATAGAAACGCAGACTGTAGAGAACAGACATGTGGACACAGTGGGGAAGGGGAGGGTGGGATGAACTGGGAGATTAGGTTTGACATAAATACACTACCATGTATAAAATCGATAGCTAGTGGGAACCTGCTGGATAGCACAGGGAGCTCAGCTCAGTGCTCTGTGATGACCTAGATGGGTGGGCTTGGGGTGGAGGGAGGTCCAAGAGGGAGGGGATATATGTATACATACAGCTGATTCACTGCACTGTACAGCAGAAACTAACACACCATTGTAAAGCAATTATACTGCAATAAAAAAAATAGAGAGAGCAAAAGTCTAACTGGCTAAGGGGGCTAGGTACAACCTTTGACCAATAAGTGGCTTATGCCAACACAGACCCAGGGATGATCCTTAGGTAGCCAGGCTAAAAGACAAAAACAAGGGGGAAAAAATGTAAGCATTGGTAACAGGGGCTGCACACTAGGGGGGAAATAGATGTCACAGGATTAGTTCCGCCAAGTCACTAAATAAATAAACAACTGACAAAGCCAACAACAACCACCACCACTCCTGGGGAGTAAGGGAGGGAATCAGTATCTAGAGTTGTTATACTACCAAATTGTCCAGTTTCAAAAAAATTGTGAGACATGCAAAACAGTAGTAACGGGCACACCTAGCACCCAGATTTTGGTTTCTAATACCATTCTCTTTATTAGAGAAACAGGATTTTCTTAGAGAAATGACTGATTCTAGGACAGGGGCAAGAAATATACAAGATGAACCCGGAGCATCTTGCAATGACAGAAAATAAGGAAAACAACAAGAAAAAAGACATGAGACACAGAGAACCAAATAATCAGAATGTCAGATGTAAGTCCAACTCTATCAATGATAACGTTAAATGTGAATGAACTAAACAATCTAATCAAAAGGAAGAGATTATCAGATTGGATTTAGAGAACAAAAACAAGATCCAACTTTCTGCTACTTATAGGAGACATACTTTATATCGAAAGAAACAAATAAATTGAAAGTAAAAGGATGGAAAAAGATATATTATGCAAACAGAAACCATAAGAGAGCCATAAGAATGGCTATACTAATATCAAGCAAAATAAATAATGTGGTCACCCAGCTTGCTGCACCAGTTTTTGTGGTCCCTTGCAAGAGGGACTCCCTTACCCAAAATTTGGTTCCAATGTCAAGACCAATGACACCACACCAAAGGGGTACGAAAAGGTTCATTACTTATATAATGAGGCTATCTGAGGGCAGCAAGGCAGGCTTCCAAAGCTTGTCTGAAAATGTGTTGAGAGAGCAGGAAAAGGAAACTGGCTTGGGATTTTTTCGTTGTTGTAGCTACGCAATGAGGCCAGACTGAGGGTTCCCATACACTGCCACAATAGAAATACATTCACTTATGTTAAGGGAACTCCAGGTTACAAGACCACAAGCAGTATCTCCGAAGAATCCAGGGAAGTGTCCAGAAGAGAAAGAGAAAACATTGAACATTTACTAAGTCCTGCCTTGAACTTCAACACTTGAGGAGTCAGAAAGCAAGTTTAGAAATATGGGGAAGTAAGAGTAGAAAGGAAGCAGAAAGATGACCACACTCCCTTCTCTGACTGCTGGCTGTCAGTCAAAAATACAACAGGATAATGACATGGAGAAGGACTGTGAGGGGTTCTGACTCTTGGAGATTAAGGCGCTGGCACCTAAGTGGCAAGAGGGAGACAGGAGAGAATCTGGGGCTTCCCTGGTGGCGCAGTGGTTGAGAGCCTGCCTGCCGATGCAGGGAACACGGGTTCGTGCCCCGGTCCAGGAAGATCCCACATGCCGCGGAGCGGCTGAGCCCATGAGCCATGGCCGCTGAGCCTGCGCGTCCGGAGCCTGTGCTCCGCAACGGGAGAGGTCACAACAGTGAGAGGCCCGCGTACCGTTAAAAAAAAAAAAAGAGAGAGAGAGAGAGAGAGAATCTGAAGACAGACTATGCCAGGCAAAAGGAACACATCTAGTTCCTTGCTGAGCCCATAGCTAGTGCTCCAACAGTATAAATCCTAATGCTGCGTCTCATAGGATGACTTACAAAAATCATTGTTAGCTAAACAAATTCTCTCCCAGTAGCCTGGAGTTTTAGAAGAAAAATGTAACTTAAAGTCATCAAACACTTCACCTATGTATGTATATACCATTCATATGCCAAGACTCAGCCCACTGGTATATCAGGTAAAAATCTCTGCTGGTCCCCACACATGTGATTATAACTTCTCTTCCATCTTGTATGTCACTGGCATTGTATAACTTCAACATGTGATTTGATAAGGGAATTTTGGTAATGTTCTGTTCCTCTTTCTTTCTAGGAATGTTTTAATTAACTTTGTTCTTCAAGCTTCTTAGCAAAAGTATGACCCGTAACATTTTTCTTGCAAGAAAGGAAATGTGAACTATGTCATTCTCTTCTTTGCCTTTAGAAACAAAATCGCTTGATTTGTATCAGGAATTATTTTGCAGCAGCTCTGGAAAAACTCAGTTGGTTTACCAGAGAGGACAGGGGGGTTAAGGGGATGCAAACAGAAGTAATAATATCAGTTGTTATTATTATAATAATGAATATTTATTGAGCACTTGCTTTATGCCAGGCATCATGCTAAATGTCTACATGACTTACTTGATCAGACAACAACACTGCGGGGTAGACATTATTATTTAAATTTTCCGAATGAGGAAACTGAGGCTTAGAAAGTGTAACTGTCTATTGTCACATGGCTCTAGAAACTGAACTCAAGCACTCTAACTCCATATGTGCACAGCAAAAACCTGACCATCCCATGACTACACCATGCTGCTTTGATGGGAGTGGGGTGGAATTAAGGAGAAAGTTGAAGAAATCGAAGGGAAACTGGGCAACGTAAGCAAGGAAAGAAGAGTTTTAAGAAGAGGGATTTTAAGAAGTTGTCAATAGTGTTTCAAGACCCTGAGAGTGGGGTCCTTGTTCAGTTTTGCACCCCAGGCGCTTTCTGAGAGCTTCATGCTAGTCCTAGCTCTGGGAGGGAAGAGCGGTGGTAGGAGATGGAAACAGACAGGAATAGGGGGAGGACCCTGTGGGGCCTTGCGGCTTCTACTGAGAACTTCGTTACTCAGAGCTAGATGGCAGTCATCGGAGAGTGGGGAGGAGACAAACAGCACAGCCTAGTTTAAGCATTTAAACTCTTTGGCTGCAGGATGATAACAGGGTGTGGAGGGCGAGGGCAGGAGCTAGGAGACCAGTTAAGAAACCATTGCAATAATGCAGGCAAAAAGTGATCCTAACTTGGACCAGGTGGCAATGGGATGGTGAGAAGTAGTTGAATTCTAGATAGATTTTGAAAGTAGAGCTGTTGGATCAGATGTGGGATGTGAGAGAGAGAGTCAAAGACCACGTGGAAGCCGAATAATCAGAGGCCTAACAAAAGGTCTACTGGATTTGGAGTTTAGGAGATGCTAAATGATCTTGGTGAGAGCATTTCACGGGGAGCGGTGGGGATGGAAGTAAGGTTGAGCCTAGCTAAGTAATAAATGAAACATAAGGAAGCAGAAAGAATAAGTATAAGCTACTCTTATGACTGTATATGGAAAGGAGACTTACGATAGCTAGGACACCCTGGGTCAAGGGAAAGTCGTATATATATTTTTTAAGATGGGGAAAAATTGAGCATATCTATGTGCTGAGAACAAGAAACCAATAGAAAAAGAGTGGTTGAAAGCACCTAGTAGAGGGAAGAGTGATTAATTGAGCTCCCTGAGAAGATGGGGGGTGGAAGTGACTGCAACCTAGAACTCACGTAGAGGGGCTAGGTCTGAACAAAGGGGGACTTGGGAGAAAGAAGTTGAGAGAGTTCTTGCTGGATCGGATGTACGTTTTCTGTGAATTAAGAGGTAATGTCATGAGCCGGGTTGCTCAGGATGAGAACAGTGAAAAATTTTAATCTTTTCTCGGGGAAAGGAGGCATAGGATTATGGGTGCAGTGAGGACCCAGCAAAAGCTAGAGATTGTAAATATGTAGCAGAGCCAACTCGCGTGGTTGTATGAAACAGACTTACATAACAGTAAACAGTTTCTGCAATAAAATTTCCATCCACAGACACAGTGGACAGCATCCAGTTTCTTGAAAATTAATAAAACATGATCTACAAGCCCAAAGCCACAGTTTCAACTATTTAAGAAAGAATTGTGCCCAAACTTTCCTACTCAAGTAATGCATAGTCTACACCAAAGCCTAGTGCTAAAATAGGTTTAGGTCAACGTCAGATTTATTTCATTAAAGAACCCCACACCCCCTGCCTCTTTCACACAGTTTTTAAGAATATATCCACTTCAGTTTTCAGTCTTGCTTGTCCATTTCAACATCCAATTTCTCTGACAGTAACAGATATCACACAATTATGAAACTTTTAACTTTCACCTTTTTTTGTTTTTTCAGATGGAGAGAATACTATTTAGTCTTTACCTAAAACATAAATCTTAAAATTAAACTATTTCATTCTAGAAACTTTTCCAGCATACTTTTAAGATTTCATCAAGTCTTTCTACTTAAGAAAGAGAGATAATTAAAGTGTAGGTGAAAACTGCCTTATCACTGCAGTAGTTGTATCATTATTTTTTTTTCCATTGGGCAATGTGCTTAGCGACTTGCACATTAAGCCTTCTATTAAAGCTATATTAATATCATAAATATGCAAAAACGAAACCGCTCTGGAAGTTCAAAATAATAGCAATAACCTTTCCCTCATATAAAACCTTTTATCTGAAGATGTCCATACACTTCCCCAAAAAGCCTGAGTACCTGCCCAACCACTTTTGCAAGAAGCCAATCAAAACGCCAGCCTCACTTTATTCACTGACTCAAAATGCTAGTAAGGATCACAAAGGAAATGCCCAATAAAATCATGATTTTAATTCTTAATGTTTCCTTTGGCAGCATTTATAGTCTTTAAGAGGACCAGACCTCTAGTCTGTATGAAATCCCAAGTGGCTGCCTCCTTCTTGGCTTTATTCTTTAGCTATAGCTGATAGTGTGTGATGGGGGTGGGTAGCTGAGGCAAACTCTCACATGTGACTGGAGAAATACCCACATCTCTCACACAGAGACACCCTGTGTGCACCCTGATGCAATCATGGCTACAAATGAATCAGGGCCCTTGACGGAAGAGCCCAAGACTAATGCTCTCTGAGGAGTCCATGGGCTGCCTGGTGAACAGGCTACATCAGGGCCATTACTGAACAAAGCACGGGTGAGCAACGAGCAAAAAAGGGAAAAGGAGGGGCTGAGGCCTTGGGTTCCAGGGTTTGGAACATGTTTTCTTGAGATTATTCCCAGGTAATTATAGGGCACCAAAAAGGGAAACTGAGCTTTGGACTGACTCACACATGCAAACTCACTGTGAGATCAAGGGTGACTTCCTTTACTGCCCTGGGCCTCAGTTTCCTCACCTTTAAAAATGAGGAAATTATACAACTACATCAGGAAGACTCCTTCTTCTTCCAGCACCCTATGAAATACTCAGAGTCATTATTTCCTGTTCCCTCAAGAGAAACAGAGTGTCACTGAAGAGACTGGAGGGAATTGTTCTTCAGAAAAGTATTTCAGATTCTTGAAGAAGTATGACAAGTTCTCTGGCATGTCTCAGCCCTACTTCTTCCATCTGAAACAACAGTGGAGAGGAAAAGCATCTCTCTCTTCATCCTAAAGTCCTATAAATGTCCGTGAAAGGCATTTTACCAACACGTGTACACTTTTGTGGACAGAATCAATAGGAGTATTTCTGACCACCGCCAGTCTCCTGGAAATGCCTAGTGTGGAGTACCTCTTACCACAATGGCTAATTCTGCCCAGTCACCACCTTCTGAGACATTATTCCTTAAAGGGCCATTTTCCTAGAATCGCATCCCAGGGAGCCATTTATTAAAGAAGTAACAAAAATCCATAAATATGTCAGCCTCGTTTTTCACCTGAAGGAGAAGTGAAAAAGAAAGATAACTTTCCCCAGCCTAGGTCAAGCCAAATTTAGGACTTTAAAATAACAATAAGAACATTTGGGGGAGGGGAGCCAAGGAAGGACCCTTGAGAGACAGCAACAGATGCTAACACCCAGGCAGTGGCTATAGTATAGACGAGGTCCCCAGGTCTCTATTTTGCTTCTGAGAAAGTGGGAGTAGGAGAGGGGTTGTCCTAGATTTTTCATTTGAATTGATGCCCCTGGAAACCATGTTTCTTCAACTATGGAGGGTGTCTGAGGTCCTAATTACTCTCTCCAGATGGGATAACACAGGTCCTGGATAAGCTGTTCACCCTAAAGAATTGAAGAAGAAATGAAATTAGTAAATCGTATTAGTGTAACAGTCACTATAATTCTTGTCACCAATTCCAATGTGTGGAGGTTTTTCCCACACCAATCAGTAATTCTCTGACACCAGCTGGTCATCCTACAATTCAACTCAAT
Source organism: Neophocaena asiaeorientalis asiaeorientalis (assembly GCF_003031525.2). Taxonomy (NCBI): domain Eukaryota; kingdom Metazoa; phylum Chordata; class Mammalia; order Artiodactyla; family Phocoenidae; genus Neophocaena; species Neophocaena asiaeorientalis. The sequence continues at coordinate 4,282,831 of NW_020172591.1, forward strand.
TCTGACCCTATGTACTGGGAGATAGTGTCACATCTCACAGGTTAACGGCTCAGTCCTACAAGTCTGCCCCCCATCCCCCAACTTCAGACACCAATCAGAAGTCCAAGCTGTCACCTGTGCTTCTGACTGACATGCTCTATATTGGAGGTTCCAATAACCTCCTCCTTGGGTCTGATGAATTTGCTAGAGTGGCTCACAGAGCTCAGAGGAACATTTTACTTACTTAGGTTATCAGTTTATTATAAAAGGATATAACTCAGGAACAGCCAGATGGAAGAGATGCAGAGGGCAAGATATGGGGAAAGGGTGCAGAGCCCCCACGCCTTCTCCCAGCCACCACCCTCCCTGAATCTCCAGGGGTTCACCAACCCAGAAGCTCTCTGAACCCCGACTACCCCTTGTTACACAGACATGATTGATTAAATCGTTAGCCACTGGTGATTGAACTCAATCTCTAGTCCCTCTCGCCTCCGTGGAGATGAGGAGTAGGGGGTGGGGGGACTGAAAGTTCTAACCCTCTGATCACACAGTTGATTCCACTGGCAACCAGCCTCCATCCTTAGGTGTGGTTCAAAAGTCACCTCACTAATATAACAAAAGGCACCTTTATCATTCTCACTGATTAGAAAATTCTCAGGGTTTTAGGAGCTCTGTGCAAGAAACTGGGATGAAGAACAAATATATATTTCTTATTATAAATCACAGTATCACACACACACACACACACACGTTTGTCTTCTCTTTTTCTCTCTTTCTCTCTCTCCTTTCCCATCCCATCTTAGTCTCTCAGGGTATCTCTCTGGCACATTGACTAAGAACCAGACTCTGGTTTCCAATAGATATGGGCCTAAGTTTCAGCCTTGCCATGAGTTTTTCAAAAAATCTTGAATGACTAATTAAACTTCTCTAGTACTGCTTCTTTATCTGTGAAATACTAAAAACTATTAGGTTGTAGCAATTGAGAAAATACACGTGAAGTACTTACCACCATACTGGACACTTATGTCGCATTTTATGTATGGTGAGCGTTATCATCTCACAGATCACACAGTTATGGATGCTTCAGAGTTTCAGTGTTCTGCTTATAGTGAGACTGATTTCAGGACGCACTGTGGGCCAGCTGGGATTAAACCTTCCACCACAGGGCATTTGCTGGGCCATAAGCAGATCAATCCTTTGTCCCTTCATTAGTATGAAACCAAGAAATGGGTGGAACTACAACAATGCCCTGTGTATCCAGAGCTTTTTCAGTTTTTCTCATGCAGCCTCTTCAACAAAGGTCCTTGCGTTATTGTTTACATATGTGTCACACACACAGACACTAACACACAGCGACTTTTATGCTGTTGAGAGGGAGAAGCCAAATAAACATTTTTTTCCTTTGTTTCTTGACAATTTAACAAGCGTGAGGAAAAAGATGTGGCACTAAGGAGGGACAAAAAAATGGAGAGACAGGACCAGGAGTGGAGGAGGGGAGAAAGTATTGGGAAGAGAATGTGCAGAAAGATTTTTTTTTTTTTGGCCACAGAGTTCCTGCTAAAAGTAGTTAGGTAGCCCCACCACCCGGGGTGTGTGACCTCCTGGTAATTTCCCCGGGGAGTCATCCCTCAGAGAACTTTTACCGAATCAGAATCAAGAGGAAGCTGAGCTAGGTAAATTCCCAAACAGAGGGGGCTGGCTGGGTGATGACCTAAAGCCAGACTGGGACAAGTTTCTAGGCGGGTTTCCCCTTCCTGCTCTGACAGTTCAGCCAAGAAGAGGGGGATGCCGTGGCCAGGGATTCTTGCTGGTATTTTCCGTTGTCGCTCAGCTTCCTGGGTTTGACATAAAGGAATCTGAGGCTTTCTGTGACCACTCTTATTGTCTGGGATCCTTTCCTCAAGAGGCGTTCATGAATTTGTCAGGACTGCCAGGAAAGAGTGTGAGTCACGACTTCTAAGCAGACAATATTCGGCTTTAGAAATTCCCAGAGATATGACTTGTTTATAGGAAAGGAAACAGAGCTATTCTGAGCTGCCAGGGGAAGAGGAAAGCGCTGATCATTTTTTCAAACGCTGTGTTGAAAGGTCATACAAGCAGCCAGAGTGCCAGCAAGGACCTGGTATAGACACTGATGTTAGTAGTTCATTTGTCTACGTTTTGGAGGATATTTTTAGGCTTGGCATTTAAAATGCAAGGCTCATGGCATTGAAATTCTACTCTCAGTCTTAAGCCCAGAGGCCTGAGCTGGCCAAGTATGAGCTAGCGCAGGGGTTAGGGGGATGCAATTGAGGGACCTGTTGGCTTGGCTGAGGGAGCGGGGCCTGCACCTTTGGCTGGAAAGAGAGGCACACACACAAAGGCACCATCTTGGACACCCTTTGAACTTCACATTTCATGAGTAGGCCACTGATTTTCATTCCCATTGTAGGGAAAGTAAAATTTCCTCTACCCTCCTGTGATCTCCAGCTGGGACTGACAAAAGATAGATTAACAGGAGAAAAGTATACACATCTTATTTACATGTAAATGGGGATCCTCACAAGAAAAATGTAGACCCAAAGAAGGGACTAGACCTATGTGCGTCAATACTAGGTTGAACAAAGAGTAGCAGTCTAGGGAAAGTAGCTAAAACATAAGGGGTGAACAAAAGGAGGATGAACTACTCTGACAAGGTCCGTTGTACAAATTTTTCTCAGCTTCAACTCCCCATCCCTGCTGATGAGAATGTTTCTTTCTCCTGGTACCTCAGAGTGCCCTTATTGCCTCTGCTGTTTTTCAAGCGCCTTTAACGCAAAGTACTTAACATGCCAAAGCATCATGTATTGACATGACATGTCCTCAACTTCTCCACTGTATTCCATGGTGCCCCTTCTAATGTGTTCTCTTCATAGTGTTAACAACTGTGATGTCAGCTGTCGTTATCTTCAAAAACTGTCCAAAGCTACCAACTTTAGAGAATGTGCCCAAGGAGAGAAACTCAGGGGGATTCTCTCCCATAACACGTGCTTCTGCACTGGCCCACTTTCTTGTGTATTGAGTTTGGTCCTGATATGTTCAGACTCATAAAGGCACCATTTGCACATTTGTCCTTGTTAGCAGAGCCAGTCACCTGATCACAGAGATTGATTTCCAAGGAAAAAAAGAATCCACTGAGTATTCACTGATTCAACAATAATTAACCTGTGTGATCATTTCATAGACACCACATTTGATAAAATCAACACATTCCCCCAATTATGAAGTAAACATTCAAACAGAATTAGGATGCCCCTTAAATGTGATAAAGGTGCTCTGGGCTTAAAATAAATAAAGAGTACATTTAATTTGTAAACATTGGAAATATTCAAAATCAGAAACAAACACAAAGATGTCCTTTAATATTATTATCACTTTAGATTCTCTGGCTAAGGCAATAAGTCATGAAACAAAAAGAATCAATTTTGTGAACTAAGATACTAAACTACTTGAAAATCACATAAGCACATATCTGGAAAAGCCAAATGAATTAGCTAAAAGCTTTCTTAATTAATAAAGAGTTATAAAGTGGCTTGGAATAAGATAACTACCTAAAAAGCAATAGTACTCCTATATACTGACAATAACTAAATAGACCATATAATGGAAAAGAAAAGCTATTCAAAGAGCAACAAATATAAAAGACCTACCAACTCAATGAGAAATGTATTAAAACTTTTAAAATCTTGATTGAGAGATACAATTTTAATAATTAATAGGAAGAATTACATTTTTATTAGGTGGAAAAATTCAACATAAAGATGTCAAGGCTTCTCAAACTTATTAAAATAATTCTATCCAAAAATACAACAGGACTTTTCTGGGAAGTCATTAGAATTAGTGTGGACTAATTGCCAAGCTTGGTGCTTATCTTATAACAAGGGCCCAAAACTCTAAAGAGGAAAAGTTAGTAAAATATATTCTTAGGGATCAATCTTGTCGGATATCAGAACATAGGTGTAAAATACCAGTAATTAAAACTGTGAGTTTGATACAAATGTAAAAATATAAACCAAAGGAAAGTGATCAAACACCCTGGAACAGACCCTGTTACACTTAATGTCACATTTATAGATGGCTCTGTAGTTTACAAAGCTTTCTACTTGCATTATCTTTTATGCTTCAAAACCATGCAGTGAAACAATTATGATGCCTATTTTCTTTATGAAGCAACTGATACTCAGAAATTAGGAGACTTGCCCAACATAATAAAATGAAGATGAATGTGGACTTGAGCCCAGATTTTCTGAACTCCCAAAGCACACCTCCTGTTACTATGTTGTTCTCACAAAGTAACGGAGAATGGACTTTTTTTTTTAGTGATATTGAAATTTAGAGAAAAAAAAATATTTAGACTTGCCCCTTACACCATATGCCCCTGCTAAAGATAAACAAATAACAACCTGTAGTTGTTTGAAGACTTCAATACTAAAAATCAAATTATAGAAACCTTGGCAAAAAAAAATAGAGACATGAGCCTGAACCAGCATCTGAGGTGTCTCCTCATTGAGCCCACTCAGGAGCAGGGAGCTGCAATGCTTCCATTCTCTCCTGTTTTCTAGGACTGTCAACCCCTACCTACTCCAGATGAATTTCCTATTATTACAAAGATGTAGAAGTCCCCAAAGTAAAGCTGAAACTCTCCAGGAAATAACAGTTCAAAGGCAGTGTAGTCAATCGTAGTCAATCCGTTTCCAGGGAGGAAGAGGATGGTCAGAGAGTGACCAATGAGGAGCACTTATTTAAGAGTAAGAACCAACGTAAAAAACAAAATGAATAGGCAACTAATATACAGTGAGTACCTATTATGTGTGGCAACTACTCAACTCTGATATTGTAACAAAAGAGTAGCCATAGACAATAAGCATATAAGAGCCTTAAATGAATGAGCGTGACTGTGTTCCGATAAAACTTTATTTCCATAAATAGGTAGCAAGCAGACTGTACTTTGACAACTCCCGTGTCAGACCATTTAAAATTAGTTAGGGGACCTCCCGGGTGGCGCGGCGGTTGGGAGTCCGCCTGACAGCGTGGGGGGACACGGGTTCGAGCCCTGGTCTGGGAGGATCCCACATGCCGCGGAGCAACTGGGCCCGTGCACCACAGCTGTTGAGCCTGAGTGCCACAACTACTGAAGCCTGCGTGCCTACGGCCCGTGCTCTGCAACAAGAGAAGCCACAACAATGAGAAGCCCGCACACTGCAACGAAGAGTAGGCCCCGCTCGCCGCAACTAGAGAAAGCCCGCGTGCAGCAACGAAGACCCAATGCAGCCTCGATAAATAAATTTATTATAAATAAATAAATAAAATTAGTTAGCCCATTAAATTATCATAAATACCATTTAGATAAGAAATAAGAAGCCAAAAGAATTTACTGAATTTGACCACTTGACAGAAGACAGACACTGGGTATTGTCTTTAGTGAATGGGCAGAGCTAAAAGCAGAACTCAGGTCTTGTGACTTGAAACCTGGAAAGTATGTAGTCTTCTCGTTGGACAGCCTCCTATGACTTGGGGGTGTTCACTGGATTTTGTAGATGGGCAGTATCAGGAGGTGGAAGAGAAGCCCATACAGGCTGAGTTTAATTAAAGAAACACTTGTTGCACTGAACCAGGATGGGATTTTGTGGATGATACATGTTGTGATCACTTCAGGAGACAGGAGGCCATGGACTTTCTCATTCACCTCACACACCCGCTCTCCCATCCCAGACATTAAATCTGCTCCTCCGAATACAAAGATTTCTATGGAGTTGTGGAGAGAGGTGTGTGCTTGTCATGTGTGTGAGAGGTGCAGGCAGATTGGCGGTTGTTTACGGAAGCCAGGAAATCCCGAAAACTAAAGTGATCTAGAACAATTCATTTTACTCCTCTGAATCCAAGTTTCTCTTTCTGTAGAATGGAAATGTCTTTCCTCAACCTTTTTTTTTCAGGATGTCAGAATAACAAAACAGAAAAAAACTCTATGTAAAGTTCATTGGTACCTCAGGGAAATGTGCTATGAAATGACACAGTCTTATTGTCACCTGATATCTCATGACTTCAGCTGGCTCCACTTCTCTGCATTTCCCTTTCGGCAGGGAACTTTGCCATCTTTACATTAACACATCTCTGTTGAGGGACCAGCACTATTAAGCTGGTGCTTTTGACAACTACATTGACAAGAGACCAGGATATATGACATGGAAAGGTGAAAGGACAGTGACGAAGGGGGGCAAATGAGCTTTTAAACAAGCCTGACACCATCCAGCTAGCTTTCATATTGCCTCCTGTGAGAAATCTTGACATATTGGTACATTGCTATGAATTATTTCTTCATATAACTGGATAGAGTGGCCTAACATTATTTGATCTTGTGAAGTGTTATCTGGGACTACAAACTTATTTTATTTTAAGCTCAATGGCATTTCATCGGGAGTTAACACAGCATGGGTAGCTAAAACTCACTTTGGTATAGTGCATGAGGCCCCAGGATTTTGCTGCTGTATTTTTGTCTGAACAGACTAGCTCTCTGACTTTCTCTACTTTTGATAGTTTCTGCTTTTATAGAGCTTTATGTGTTTTCAGCCATAATTTTTAGTCCATTATTATATATTATTTATTTCACCACAAGATTTATTTATTATCTGTAATAGTGAAAACTAACTCACTTCTTTTGCCCAAGTTAGCTACATCTAAAAAGGGAAGACATTTATTTCCTGATCGTGCTTAGAGGGGTAGAATGAAAAGGAGACAGAGACAGTCATTAAGGATTCTCTGGGATGCTTCCATGTTGACAAACCTCTTGTTCTGGGCTAGGAGAACAGGGCTTAAACACAGGCAGGGTTCACACTGAACCCTCAGAGAATTCTTCCAATTTGAGACTAAGACCCTCATAGGTACCTGGATTGTTATAATGCTTTCTGGAAACTCAGCAACTATTGGTCCTAATCTCTATTCAGCTACCAACTCTCTGGTCTTTTCTATTTAAAGTTAAGAAATTGTTTATTTTCTAGTTGTAGTTTAATTTTTTGTTTTAAGCTCTCTTACTTGATTTCTGTCCAATCAATAAGGTTGATACATTTAATCTGCTTCTGTCATCGAGACAGCTGAAAAACCAGCCGATTTTTCAACCTACTGTGCATAAATTCATCCTGTATGAAAACTCAGCCTACTTTTTTACCAGCTCTGTGACAGCTTTCTCATCTGTAATATGAGCAAACAGCCACCTAGGTCAGAGAGTCACTGGAAGAATTGTATAACAAACAAGACTACACTGTATTTGGTGATTGACAATATATATTTTCTTAATGAAACAATAACAACATATGCCTCCAAGAAGATAAACAGTAGATTTCTTGGGTGCTCTGTCCATTGCAGCACTTTGCTCATGCTTAACAAGAATTTGTGGGCTTCCCTGGTGGCGCAGTGGTTGAGAGTCCGCCTGCTGATGCAGGGGACAGCGGTTCGTGCCCCGGTCCGGGAAGATCCCACGTGCCACGGAGGGGCTGGGCCCGTGAGCCATAGCTGCTGAGCCTGCGCGTCCGGAGCCTGTGCTCCGCAACGGGAGAGGCCACAACAGTGAAAGGCCCGCGTACCGCAAAAAAAAAAAAAAAGAATTCGTCAATCAGGGTGATCATGTTAGTTGATAAGGACGTGTTGAATTTTGCATCTGTACTGATTATAATTTAGCCCTCCCTTTAGGAAAACTTTTTATGGATGTATAACATACATACAGAAAAGAAGGACTTCACAAAATGAACACAGGTGTATAACCAACACTTGGATGAAGAAACAGAATATTTCCAGCATCCCAGAACTGCCCCTGTGTACCCCATCCCATGCCCTGGAAAACTCTAGAGAAAACCACTAGCCTGACTCCTAACACTGTAGTTTAGTTGTCTGATTTATAATTTTTTATACATGGAATTAGACATGGAATTTTATATATGGAATTATTAGTACAAGCCTTTTTGCAGTTTACTTAAGCTTACCACATAAAGAAGGTCTGAGCCCTAAAGAAGTTTGTCTTTAGGCTGACCTGAGGAAAGACAAACTGGGACACCTTTGAGAGTGAAAGGAGGTGCTATACATAATGATGCTGGGACAAAAGGCATAAACAGTGACTGTCCCCAGCAAACCAGGACATGTAGTCTCCCTGGTGAGAAGGGATGGTAGAAGGCAGCAGGGACATACTGGCAGGCAAAATCTATCTTAAAGATCATGAAATAGAATCCACTCACACTGCCTGAGATGTATGCGAGATTGGAGGTTAGAGAACAGCGTCCCATAGAGCATGATCACTGGTAAAACTCAGGTCAATAAATATTTACTGTGTCCCCGGTAGGTGCAAGGCACCACAACGGGCACAAAGACAGCTCAGGCACTGCCCACAGTAAGCTCACAGTCTAATAATGGCAATAAGACAAGTTCACAAATAGGTAAACTGCCAATGGAAATATACAAAGCACTGAGTTCCAAGGACATATACAAAGTGATACACGGATTCCAAGGAATGACAGATCATGCCCATTGGGAGACAAGAAAAAGCATCACGGGAGAGGTAGCAGTTAAGATGAATTTAAGAGTCTAATCCAGTGGTTCTCAACCTTGACTGCACGTTAGAATCACCTGGGGAGCTTTTCAAACTCCTGATACCCAGGCAGTACCCCAGAACAATCAAATCAGAATCTCTGGGAATGGGACCCGGGCATAAGTATTTTAAAAGCTCTCCTTGGTAATTCTAGTGAAGAGTCAAGTTTGAGAACCCACTATTGTAGAAAGATGAATAGGCATTAGCTGGCAGGAAAGGAATATACTAACATCTGTTCTCTCCATTTTTAGTAGGCACACAGAGAAGAATCATCCATTGGGAATTAAATATGGAGGAAAAGCAGCAGGGCAAAAATAATTTAACCCCCTCCAGGAAAAAAATTAATTAATTATGAAACCATTTACTAAGGCCAATAACAGGGCTGGATGGGGAAATAATGCACTGAACATCAAGGGAACTCAGAGTGGTAATAAATCCATCATAAATCTTACAAGCCATCTGATAACTTCTGTTCCTCACATTAGCATCCCATTAAGCCGCTATTAGGGAGAGCAAGGAAACTGAATGAAACCAGCTTCCTGGGTCAGCATTAGCAGCTGGGAGAGAGTTAACAAGCTACAGTCTTCCACCGGCACCTTTAAGGACCTGAGCTCCATTTGTAAAGGATGCTTAGAGGCCCCAACCTTGACCTATCACGCTCATGCTGAGGGAGTTTGGGGGTGAGGGGGGGGGGCTAGAATTAATCACAGCAGAGACACAATTTACTGATCAATACCAGCCAATTAGAAAGCTCCCTGCTGTGGAGAGTTCCCTTGGAATGCCAGATGACCTCTGCCCTTGACTTTTTTATGGGGGCAGATGTTTCTTTATCACAGCTACTGATAAGGGTGGTATTAGAGGGTGTGCCGCTCATTTCACATCATGCCAACCCGGCCAGAGCAACCTGAGGCTGAACTTTCTCAGGACTTATGTATGAGCCACCTGCCCGTGGAGACTAAAGGAAGACAGGGATGAAAATTGTATCAGTAATTAATTCACAGCCAATGTGTCACCTTTTTCTGTGAACTCACCCGTGACCTTCAAGAAGCCACTGAGAACAACAGAAAGTAGGAAACTCAATCTTTTTGGTGAATTCACTCTGGTGTCGCTCTCCTGTTCTACCGCTTCTGTTATCTGCCAGGAGAGAGGAGATTCTGAGGCCTGGATCACAGCCAGAGGTGGCCAGATTTTTATCACATCAGTTTTGCCAATCATAGAACCACCTAGTGGAAAAACTCCTGGCAGCTACCATTGTGTTCTATGATCTGGCCCAGGGACCCAAGAGCTTAAGCATGGGCCCCAGGACCTCCCATCCTCCCTGTATCTATCTGATAGCTGTTTGTCATTATTGTTTATGGAGTCGGGCCAATATTTTTCTATCAATTTTCTGAGATCTTTGTCACAGAGGTAATATGCCCCAGGACACAAAAGTTTAGAAGAAAAAGAGATAATTTTGGAAAGTGTTCTGAAGTTTATCATTTATCTTTCTGTCATTTACTTTTTAATTTTTATTTAAGGAGGACAATCTATTATTTACAGCTATTTACAATCTATTATCTAGGGCTTCAGGCATTTGACCCCAATCTCCCTTATTTGTTTCATCCCCTCTCAAAGGACTGCAAACATGATTTCTTCAGATGCCCACTTAAGGAAAACTTCTCAACTCTTCTCCTCCTAATTCTCTGCCCCCTGTCCCTAGAGAATTATGGTTTTAAAATGAAAAATAAAACAAAGTTTTGAGCTGACTTTAGTAAGTACAAGGCCTGGGGCAAATCATATTGTGAATCCCTCCCCTACCCTTACCCCAAGCCATAAATCTTTTTATTTAAGTCAAACTTGATATAAACGACTATCAAAAATAACCTTGAAGGGAGAAAACAATCTTTTGGAAGGTCAACCTAGGAGTTGTGAGTGGCTATGTTAGGGACAGCATCATAGATTTTGCCTTGGAAATGTAAAAGGAGAAGGAAAGTTTTGCGAGCTGAAGATACATATATACATATTAGGCCCAAGAATATTGAAATATTTAAATGCACCACCTGGCAGGAGCCACCCTCTTTCTGTCTTAGCCCTTCTCATCCACTAAATCCCTAAGTGACTAACTCTCTAAGCCCTTCCCCGAATATGCAACAGTCGCCCCACGTCACCTGACCTGAAGGATGACTCTGCCTATGTTCTTCACTTCTATAAAAGGGGACATTGTCACCTTCCTATCTCATCTAAAAGCTTTGCAACACTCAGTTGTGTTGTACTCTTGCCAAAAATGTTTGGCCTGATTCTTATCATGAGAGAAAAACTCAGACAAGTCCAAATCGAGGGACACAGACGCTTGTGTGTGTGCAGGCACAAAACTGGCAAAATGTTCAAACAATCACTGGGCCTGGTAAATATTATCAGGCTTATATTACTTTTTCAATTTTTCTGTAGGTTCAACATTTTTTCAAAAACCCAAGGTGAACCGTGTACTGACACAGTGTTCAATCTGCTGCATGTAGCACTCCATGAATTAACTATGATAGTCAAAAAAAATTTTTTTACACTAATATTTGGCACAGGAAGTGAAACAGATTGTTAAACCAATTTTTAACAAAACTGGAGGATCTTTATGAAAAACTAAATTCCCTTTATCAGGAAACAATCCCTCAAAGGAAAATAATACCATGTCCAAGGGACCAACTTCCTCATGAAGAGAATTTAGAGAAAGTTCTTCCTTCCATGATGACAAATCCTGTTTAAATTACCTCACTGAAAGATGAAGAGTTCTTAATTAACTAACTCAAAGCACTCAGATAACAAAATGGCAAATTTTCAGGAGAAAGCCACTACACTAGATAGGGGAGGACCTCAGAAGTGATTTTATTAACTACATTAACTGGCAAATAGGTTTTCTGCAATGTGAATGACACCAAAAATGGAAAATCAATTTATTTTTGTCTAAGAAATGTTAGACTAAATTAAATTTCTTGATTTAAGATTGCCAGTTATGTATATTTACTTGTATAGATTACATACACACAGAAATATATATGTGGCATGATACATGGCATGCTTCTAAGTGCAATTTATTAGACTTATTTACCACATCGTTTACCAGTTTTGTGCCCAAAGAAAGACATTAGTCAACTTATAATTTTTTTTTTTTAACAGGCTCAGCAGTTGTGGCTCACGGGCTCTAGAGTGCAGGCTCAGTAGTTGTGGCACATGGGCTTAGTTGCTCCACGGCATGTGGGATCTTCCCAGACCAGGGATTGAACCTGTGTTCCCTGCATTGACAGGCGGATTCTTAACCACTGTGCCACCAGGGATGTCCTATAATTTTTTTAAAGAGGTATATTTGATCAACAAAAATAATAGACAAGGTTGATAAATTTTCATATTCTAATTCAAATTTATCTAGGCAGTTGCATATATTTATTTACATTTTTATGTTATATATTCTATATTTTGTTATGTATTTATATTTATTTTAGTTATTTTTATTTTTACATAAAATTGCCTAATACCCATATCTTAAGAGAGCATTAAAAAGTATAAGAAAGAAAAGATAAACAAAGGGTAGGACCATCACAAACTGTGTATCTATAAAAAGAAAATAAGCAGGACATTGTGTATTTCCGACGTGATTAACAAGGCTAATGATGTGCATTCAGAAGCATTAGTTCATGTAGCACACACTACTTACGGCTCCCGGACTGAGGCTCAGAGTAATAATCGTGAGTAGCTTTTCCTGAATGCTTACCAAGTGCCAGGCACTACATTAAGCATTTTGCATATATTATGTGTCTTGTTTAACCCTCATTTTGTAGAGGAAACTCCTCAGACCCAGAGAAGTTGAGTGATCTGCCCAAGGTCATGCGTTTCATAAGTGATCAAGCTGAGGTTCAAATCCAAGTGTCTAACTTCAGACCCCACACTTATCACCGTTCCAGGCACTGCCTCGAAGTGTCTTACAAGTGGCAACAAGTGCCTCAAGATGAGAAAGTGGATGAGGACACTCATGCATAAGTCACATCACAACATGACAAAAACAGTGTAGGTGTTCTGTTCTCCATTTGTTTACCCGGCTGAAATCTCAACTATAAGACAGAAACCGCACGGTACTATCTGCAGGTGGGCTGAATGGTTGGGGAGTTAGTCATGTGACCGGGGCCAGCTACCCACCACTGCTTTGCAGGATTCTAACACTCTGGCTCTGACTGAGCTAGCATCCTTCTCGCGGTCACCAGCAAAGCCCACGGACAATTCCTCGTAATTAAAAATAGAAGCTGGGTAATAAAATAAAGTCTAACATGTTTTTACCTTTGTGCTTGGACTAGTTTCACTTGCTCATTTGCGGCCGCCTGCAGAGGCCTCACACGAGCCTTTCGGACCAGTTCCTAGCGCGAAATGGCTGCACCCACATCTCAGCTCAGGGCGTGTGTAGAAGCGCGGGGAACGGCACTGCAATTCAAGATGGCGGCAGCGGGCTGTGTGCAGTCACGCTGCCCCTGGCACTGTGATCCAAAGCCCTGAGCAACATGCCTGCGCCAGACCCAAGAAAGCTCCGCCCCCTCCCCTTAGTGTAAGATTCCTGTAAAGCAGCCCTGCCCCTGGCCTAGTGGGGAGAGCCTGTGCTATAGAGCACAAGCTCTCATCTGTCTATTCTCTGATCCGAGAATAAAACTTTCCTTTACTTCTGAGGGACGTTCAGACTGGTTCTGTTGACTCTAAGGACACAGGGCAGGAGGGCCCTTGTTGGGGACCAACTCCGGAGGGTGGATGACAATTCCCTATCCTACCTACCCACCGTGAGCTTGACCATGAGCAACACCTTCGCCAAAGCATGGAAAGACCCTGCTGATGGGGAAAAGTATCAACTTGGGGCCTAACCAGGAAAGAACCTTTGTCTTCCACAAACCAGAAGTGCGGCTAAAGATGTTCGTCTTACCAGACTTGAGGGATAATGGAGAATGAAGAAAGCACCAGGTACTGCACTTGGGCACCTAGGAAACATGCAGCAAATGGCTGTGGTTGTTACACAGTTTTCATCCTCGTGCTCTCTGTAACAGTGTTCAGTCATGCATCTTAAAAAATCTGTGTCAGAGTGCTGGGGAAAGGGGAAGGCTACCACTAACACAGTCTGAGAGTGGCAGACAGATGGAGCCCTGGGGACCCACATTTTGCTGGGAGAAATCCCAATTCTTTCAGCCCTTAGAGTAGTGGCACATAGCAGAAAGGTGAAATCATTCACTGGACAAATGGATTAGAACACGTGACTTGTATTAGTGGGATCTCTGCCATCAGAGCATACATACACTGTATCAGGCTGAATGAAAGCCATTATTTCAAAATTTTAATTTTAACTTGTAACTCAGGTACCATGTTTCCTCAAGCTACATATTCCCCCTATAGCTATAACATCATCAGTTTGACATTGTAAGTCTAAAAAAAGCTATTTTTTAAGAAAAACATTTTTAAGCTGATATATCATTTCCAACACATCCTATATATAAACTATATATAAAGCTGCTGTGTTTCGGGGGTTACTGAGATTATTTTAATCTGTTAAAAAAGAAAAGCTAACATAATACTTTTGGATACTTCAGACTTATTTCCCTTTGCTTTGATGATCTTCCTTTCTCCCCTTAGTTTTATCTCTGTTCAAAAGCAAAATTTTAAATCCTATAAGTAGAAATTGAAACAATTTCTGGGTTTTGTACAGCACCTGGCTCATTCCTTAGAATATTCTCTGTTCTATTTTTTAATGTACATTTTTAAAGGTAATAATATAATAAACTTTGACCTTTAAAATCTCCAAAGAAATCAATTAGCAAGAGAAAGGACTAGGTCATTAGAAGAGTGGAAAAAAAATCTAACAAGGATAGGAAGTCATAGCAAAGTCCTAAAATGGAGCCTGTGTGTGTTGTTCTTGTCCTTTTGTGTAAAGATGTGTGTTTTAAGCAAGCAAATTTTGAGTGAAAAAGTAAGAAATGAGAAAAGTGGTAAGCTGCTTTTGAAGTCCTTTCATAGACAAAGACTTGTAAAGTACAGAAAAGGAGAAAAGAATTGTAAAAATCAGTGCAGTTCCCTGTGGCTCCTGTTTACGCCATCAAGCTCTGACTATTCCAGGCACCATGTGTCAGTATTGTCATTTAGGTTCTTTGTTCTCAGCCAGGAGGAGACGGTGATGCTTTCTCTATTTCCCTTCCTTTCCCTTCATTTTTTTCTCCTCCTTCCCTTCCTTCTCCTCTCTCTTCTCTTTATTCTCCTCCCTCTGCTTTTATATTCAGTTTCCAATAGAGTGATTTGCCTACAAACATGGTTCCTTTTCCTGGTACAGATAACATTTTGTTTGATCAAGGTAAAATCGGTGAATTAAAACTCCTTCTGAAACCAAAATTTCTTCCATGTTGTATCACACTGAAATCTACAGTAGAGCCCTTGAAGCTGTTTTCATGCTGCAACGAGCATAGGAGCGAAGTCAAAGCCGACACAAAGATGAGTTCAGCTGCCACATATATCTGAGGCTAAGGGGAAATTACTTCTGAGAGAAGTAACATGTTGGCTTAAATTCATTATGAAATATAAATGACATATCAAATCCTTTGCGGAAGCAGAAACTGATGAAGGGAAGGGCAGAGATAGGAAAGGGTGAGGAGCCCTTTAAGAAGGGAGTGCTCAGCAGAGGGGAGAAAAATATGCAGAAAAAGGAGGCTAGAGCAACTGAAGGTAAGCTGGGTCTGCACATCTAGCTCACCTTGAACTTACTCGACCCTTCACAGATGTGTGACAGTGTCCAGTTATAGTCACTCAAAATCAGACAGAAAATAAACACCTAGTTCAGAAAAATGGGAAGCATCTACAAAATGCCAGGCAGTCAGAGCCTAACTGAGTCTTGGGTTTGGGCCAGCCAACAACTCCCAACCCCAGCTCAGCTCCTGAAACGCCTGTGGGTTCCTATCTCACTTGGTAGAGTTGGGCAGAACCAGAATTTCCAAGTTCATCACAGGACTGTTGTTTGGGCGCTCCCTCGTCTCTCGTTCCCTGAGCAAATGGGCGTTCTCGTACTGGTTTTGCTATCTTACAATCTCTGAAATTTAATAGTCCTAATTTTGCCTATTCCTGTCTAACTCCAAAAGTCCGTGGTAAGAAGCATTTGCTGAGCACTAATTCAGTGTTTCACTTTCTAGGGTGGAGAGCTGGTTTGTGAAACTAGAATATCTCATCGAGGCCTAGTTGCTTCTTCCTCACCAGAGTAGTAACTTTTAGGAAGTAAAGAAAATTTTGCCTCCAAAGCTATGTTACGGGATTATTCCCAAATTTGGGGATTACCAGAAGTCTCCTGACATAATTTTCTCCCTGGATAACAATAATAACATTATGTATTTATATATAATCACAATATTGCTCCATTTATTGAATGTTTATTATGAATCAGGCACTTTACATATAGCAGCTCATTTATAGTCAAAATAGTCCTTTAGTAGGACCTGTACATATATACATCCTATACATATATAGTAGGACCTATCCCATTTTACAAATGATAAAATTGAGATTCAGCGAGCTTGAGCTACTAGTTAGTGGCAACAGTGGCACCTTAACCCAGGCAGCCTGACTTCAGAAGCCTGTCAGCTTAACCACTACACCACAGTGCCTCTGTATATGACTCTAGCCACTCGATAATGCCTCTACATGAATCCTTTACCATAGACCAAAAGCTCCCCACACTCGACTTGTGTCCAGATTCACTTGACTTCATCTCCTCAGTGCCAAGGCCTGGCCTATAGGAAGATGGTCAACATATCTGGAAGTAATGCATAGAAGGGCTTCCCTGCTGAGCACACAGAACCCGCTCCTGCACCTCCCCATTATGGATCTGGGGTCATAGCTGTCTACAATGCCATTGGAAAGATGCACTAAACAAGGCTCTATAATGTGATTTGGAATAGGTATAAGGCCTGGACCTTATACTGACTTGTGGAGCCTTCAGTAACATTTACCTGGAGCTAACAGGCCTGTTCCAATAGCTTTTAGGCCATTAAATGGAGGGCTTATCTCACCTTAACCAGAAAGTCAGTCTCTCTCTCTCTGTCTCTCTCTCTCTCTCTCTCTGTCTCTCTCTGTCTCTCTCTCTCTCTGTCTCTCTCTGTCTCTCTCTCTCTCTCTCTCTCTCTCTCTCTGTCTCTCTCTCTCTCTCTCTCTGTCTCTCTCTGTCTCTCTCTCTGTCTCTCTCTCTCTCTCTCTCTCACACACACACACACATACACACACTCCGTATCTGCTTCCTTCTTGATTACAGTTAGACTACAGTAGGAGTAGTGCGGTTCCCAAACAGGATAGCCGACCCAACACCTTTTCCCCAAACCTGCATTCTTACTTCTTAAAGAGAACCAAGCTTGGAGAGGAATTGGGAGTTACCCCTCTTTGCCTCTCCATATCCCTACCCTTGCAGGCTGCTCTGGTTCCAAACATGAACATTGCTCAATCTGGCCATTTCTGAAGCCCAGGTGAATTTTACCCACAAAGGAAGTTATAATGTTACCTCACCTACATCAGCAAGGCAAACTTGATTGCTATTCAGTTGGCTGTTCCTGGCAATGATACTTTTAAAAGTGACTAGAACCCCTTTAGGAAATTTCAAATGTATTTCGAATATAACAACAGAATACATTTTCTAAAATTATGTATAACGAAGCCATTTCTCCACCAGCTATTTCAGTGGACCAGAGTCTGCTTATTTCAGAAACCCCAGGATGCCTTAAGAATATTTGTCTCATTATCCCTATTATTTTCTCCTCCAGGGAACTGTCCCTAGTAAACTTTGCTATGTCTCTTCTCCTGGCTAGTTTTAATATGAGCCATGGGGAAGATTTCAGAAAAGCATGAGTTCTTTTCTGCCTGAGCTTGCAAAATTGTCTTGCTGAAGATGCAATCTGTTAGTAATGATTGAGACAATCTGTGCAGCCGAAGACAACTTGTTGAGAGATGACTCTAAGAAGATACTCTTCCAAGGAACATTTAACCTCTTAGTGCCTTTTCATGACAGCAGGATCTTTAATTTAGTGGCTGCAGAAGACGACGATGCGTTCTAGCTAGCATGGCCATCATAAAGTAACACTTGCACCTTGAAACCAGGAGGACCTTGAGAACTTCAGGGCCCCCAAAACTACAAATATTACCTGAAAGGATATTTCAGGTTCACATACCATTTCAAATTCTCATCCTCTCTCATGACCCAGGATGACTGACTCTGATAAAGACCTTCTTTGAGAGGACTAGAATCCCTTGGCATTCTTTACATGGCCTAGAAGACCTCAAATCTAAAGCCAAATTCTTAGGATGATGATAAGATCAGAAAACCCCTAAATTCATTCTTTAACCCACTACTCCTCTTATCATCTTTTTTGCCTCAGTCTGAGAATAAAATCACCATAGTTTCTAGCTAAAGGTTTATTTAGAGTAGCCTGGATATGAATACCAGACCCAATGGCCTCAAGACAAAACTGGAATCATCTTTGGGTGTCCTGTTTCCTTCGTAGCTTTATTTGCCAGCATGTTAGCTGATACGTAAGGCCACCCTGCTCAAGCCAGGGATTACAGACTCTGAGGGGTATATGGCCACGTGCCAGGAGAACAAGAAGCTGCAGGATAAACATGGTACATTTTCCTGGAGTGCTAGTAATAGGGGAAATGCCTTTTCTTTTTTTTTCTTAGGAACATTACAAACTAGAGTAGTATGCAAACTTGGAGTAAAATGCAAAATTCATGGACTTTTAAAATAAAATAAACCTTAAAACTGCAAATAAATTTTGAGCTTGAGGCAAAGCTTCCAAATCCTTCCCCAGATCTCAGAGGTCTAAATGTTTATTTTCATTCTCCATTAGGGGCACTTTGATGGGTATTTGAGAGAAACTGTCCCAGAACCACTGACATTTTTAAAAGATATTCTTAATGAAAAAAAAAAAAGCTGTTACAGAAAAAAAAAAAAAAAAGAGAGAATGAATTAAGGAAAAAAAAAAGTATTTACAGTACATATTGTATATACTTCTGGCATTAGTCCTCACTTTATGAAGGTGGAATCTGAGATCCAGAAAGGCTAAGTAATTTGTCCAACACCACATTAAGTGGCAAAGCCAAGGCAGGCAATGAATAGAAATAGTGAGTCAAGGAGATCGTTTTCTGAAGCCCCCACATTATTGCCCACAGTCAGTCATTCACTCCACCTACGTGAAAGAGCCCTCTGGATTTCTAGCAGTTGGTGTGTAGCTGCAACACTGCCATCCTCCTCTAGGAAGGATCTTACCCGTGTCCTTAACAGCACAGAAGCACCCTGCCAGGCTCAGGAAGGGAGAGTGAGCTTAGGTTTATGCTCTCAGGAAATATTTCTCATTTTTTTTCCAATTTTATTAAGGTATCATTGACATATAACATTGTATTAATCACATTAGTGTACAATATGATAATTTGATATATGTATATGTTGCAAAATGATTATCCCAGTAAGTTTAATTAACACCCATCACCTCACACAGTAACAGTTTTTTTTCTCATGATGAGAGTTTTTAAGATCTACTCTATTAGCAACTTTCAAATATATGATAGAGTATTGTTAACTCTAATCACCATGCTGTACATTACATCCCCAGAACTTGTTTATCTTGTAAGTGGAAGTTTGTACCTTTTGACCACCTTCCCCCATTTCCCCCACTTCCTATCCTCCACCTCGGGCAACCACCAATGTATTCTCTGTTTCTATGAATTCAGTTTTTTTCTACATGTAAGTTAGATTATACAGTATTTGTCTTTCTCGATGTGACATTTCACTTAGCATAATGCCCTCAAGGTCCATCCATGTTGTCACAAATGGCAGAATTTCCTTCTTTCCTGAAGTTTATATATATATATATATATATATATATATATATCACCTATCTTTATTCATTCATCCGTTGATGGACACAGGTTGTTTCCATGTCCTGTCTATTATAAATACTGCTGCAATGAACATGGGAGTTCTCAGAAGATATTTCTATTGACCTCTGTTTATCCCTTCAGCCAGGCTGGGGATAGTTTTGATGAGACAGACTTGTGACTCTTGGCAGTGGAAAGGAGGTCTTTAAAGGGACCACATGGAAATTAGAAAATGAGCAACCCAGGGATGCCTGACTATTTTGATTCTCAGTCTCTGCTTCTCTCTGTGCCTCTCTCTGAGTCTCTGAATCTTAAATATACCACTCTGTTTCTTCCTCAGTTTCTATTTTTCTCTGCCTCTGATGTTTTTTTCTTTCTATAGATTCTCTATGTCTTCCTCTTCTATCCATTTTCTCTCTATTTGATTTGAAAAATTCTATCATTTGCTTAAAGACCTAAACGTAAGACTGGATATTATAAAACTCCCAGAGGAAAACATAGGCAGAAACTCTTTGACATAAATCAAAACAATATTTTTTTTGGCTCCATCTCCTAAAGTAAAGGAAATAAAAGCAAAAATAAACAAATGGGACCTAATTAACTCAAAAGCTTTTGAACAGCAAAGGAAACCATCAATAAAATGAAAAGACAACCTACTGAATGGGAAAAAATATTTGCAAATGATATGACCAATAAGGAGTTAAAATCCAAAATATATAAACAGCTCATTCAACTCAATGTCGAAAAAACAACCCGATTTAAAAAATGAGCAGACCTGAATAGACATTTTTCCAAAGAAGACATACAGGCTGAGAGGCACATGAAAAGATGCTCAACATTGCTAATCATCAGGGAAGTGCAAATCAAAACCGCAGTGAGAAATCTCTTCACACCTGTCAGAATGGCTATCATCAAAAAGTCTACAAATAACAAATGTTGGGGAGGATGAAGAGAAAAGGGAACCCTCGTGCACTGTTAGTGGTAATGTAGATTGGTGCAGCCACTGTGGAAAACAACATGGAGGTTTCTCAAAAAACTAAAAATAGAACTACCACATGACCCAGCAATTCCACTCCTGGGTATATATCCGAAAAAAAGAAAAACACTAATTTGAAAAGATACATGCACCCCAATGTTCATAGCAGCATTATTTACAATTGTCAAGACATGGAAACAACCTAAGTGTCTATCAACAGGTGAATGGATAAAGAAGATGTGTTCATCCATAAAAAAGAATGAAATATTGCCACTTGCAGCAACATGGATGGATTTGGAGGGCATTATTCTAAGTGAAATGAGTCAGACAGAGAAAGACAAATACTGTATGATATCACTTATATGTGGAACCTAAAAAATACAACAAACTAGTGAATATAACAAAAAAGAAGCAGACTCACAGATATAGAGAGTTAACTATGGTTACCAGTGGAGGGGGGAAGGGCAATATTGGGGTGGGGTATTAGCAGGTACAAACTGTTGGGCGTAAGTCAGGCTCAAGGATGTATGCACAACATGGAGAAGATGCCAGTATTCTGTAATAACTGTAAATGGAAAGTAACATTTAAAAATTGTATAAAAATTAAAAACTTTTAAAAAAGAAAAATCGTGTCATTTGCTAACAAGCCTGAGGATATAAGCATCACAATATGTAATTAAAATATGTAAAGCAAGTGGCAGCCCTAGTACATTGCTTGGAGTTTCGTTGCATATTTATTAATTTATTTATTAATTATAATTTAATTTGAAATATTTCAGCCTAGACTGAGACATTCTGCATATGCTAGTTAGTTTAGGCTCTCACTCCAGGGGCAGTCAGCTGCCTTAATGGAAAATCTATACTCCTGGGGTGCCCAGTCAGCATCACATTTGAAAGGACTGCTCTAGAAGCAGCTATGACAAATGCTTCTCTCTTCTGTATCTCAATCAGTACCCAAGGTTTTCCTAATTAGCAGAGCAAATTTTAGAATTATTTAAAATGGTGATTTATTAAGTAAATTAATGGCTTTTTAGTTCGTGTATCACAGAAGTTTCCACATATTTGTAACACTACTCCTTAAATACCTCAATTTACAGAGGTGAAACCTGAGGTTCAAAGGGTTAAAAATGTGCTTTATTGGTAAAATTAAATGTATTCAAGGTGTATAGATTTGCTAAAATATTTAAGAGGCTCTCCACATCCTTGTTTGGGTATCAGAATCTAGCCGGATCTGTAGCCTGAATCTTTGAAATGATGCCTGGTCTTGATCTCTGAATGGTCCCAGGTCCAGCCATTAGCCAGAAGGACTTCTGTTGCCTCAACTGTAGGGGAACAGAATCCTGCCTCTTGAATAACACCATATCTGCCTCAGTGGACTTTTCATGCAAGTGGGGATGAACACAGCCAAAAGGACAGAGCCCTGGGATGGCATCATGTTTGCAGAGCAGGTCGTATGAGCTACTTTACACCTGCCTGCTTATGTGACTATTTAATGTTCATATGTGAGGCATTATTTGTCTTGAGATCAGCCTTTACCTGATTGAAAGGTTGTGAGGGAATAACTAACTGACCCACCTCAAGCTTCTTCAAGACTCCTGCCATATACCAAAAAGGACTTGAGAGTTGTGCATTAAGAATAGGCTTGGGTTAGTTAATAACAATGATGTAAGAAAACAAGCAAAGGCAGCTTTGCTTCGTACTTCTGCTGCCTCCAAAGGACGGTGAGAAGGAAAGTCTGAGAAGAGCTGGTGTAATGACAGAATCCTGCACTAAGAGGCTGTGAGAGATCTAGGTTCCCCATCACTACCACCTCTATGACTTTGAGGCAAGTCATTTAACCCTCTGAGTCTCAACTGTTGCATCTGTAAAACAGGAATAATTGCTTACTTACACCCAGTGTGTCTTGAGTCTTAGAAGTTATTATTCAAAGAAGTTGCAGCCTTGCTTTGGGGGAGGGGTCACCTTCCACAACTTCAAAATGCTCCAACTCCTTTTTATTTAATTTATTGGAGATTATAGTTTTTGTGGGTAGCATCTATACTGAGACAAATGCCACACAATTATAACTCAATGGTTTTTAGTGTATTCATAGAGTTATGTAATCATCACCACAATCAATTTTAGCACATTTTGTCACCCCAAAAAGAAGCCCCATATCCTTTAGCTATCACCCCACAATCTCCCCATCCATTCTCCTCCAGCATTAGGCAACCTTTTGTCTCTACTTTCTGCCTATCTTGATGGTTTCATATTAATGAAACCATACAATATATGGACTTCTGTGTCTGGCTTCTTTCACTTAGCATAATGTTTTCAAAGTTCATCCATGCTGTAGCATGTATCGGTACTTCGTTCCTTTTAATGGTCAAATAATATTCCACTGTATATATATAACACATTTTATTCATTCATTTATCAGTTGATAGACATGTGGTTTATTTCTACCTTTTAGTTATTATAGTTAATGCTACTATGAACATTTCATGTACAAGTTTTTGTGTGGGTGTATGTTTTCATTTGTCTTGAGTGTATATTGAGTTGACCCAAAAGTTCATTCAGGTTTTTCCGTTGCATCTTATGGAAAACCCTGAATGAACGTGTGGGCCAACCGAATACCTAGGAGTGGAATTGCTGGGTTCTACTCCATATGGTATCTCTATGTTTAATCTTTTGAGGAACCACTAGACTCTTTTCCAAAATGACTGTAACATTTTACATTCCCACCAGCCTTGTATAAGGATTCCAATTTCTTCACATCCTGACAACACTTGTTATTGTCTGTCTTTTTTAACATAGCAGATGTGAAGTGGTATCTCATGGTGGTTTTGATTTGCATTTCCCTGATAGCTAATGATGTTCAGCATCTTTTCTTAAGCTTGTTGGTCTTCTGATTATTTTCTTTGGAAAGATGTTTACTCAAATCATTTGCCCGTTTTTAAGTCTGGCTATTATTGAACTATAAGAATTCTTTAAATATTCTGAATACATATTCTAAGTATTCTTATCAGATTTATGATTTGGAAATATTTTCACCCATTCTGCAGGTTGTCGTTTCACTTTCTTGATAGTGTAGTTTGAAGAAAAAAAGTTTTTAATGTTAGAGAATTCCAGTTTATCTATTTTTTTCATTTTGTTGCTTGTACTTTTGGTGTCATATCTAAGAATCCATTGCCAAATCGAAAGTCACAAAGATTTACTCCTATGTTTTCCTCTAAGAGCCTTATGGTTTTAGCTTTACATTGAGGCCTTTGATCCATTTTGAGTTAATTTTTGTACAGGTGTAAGATAGAGATCCAGCTTCATTATTTTGCATGTGGCTGTCCATTTGTACCAGTACCATTTGTTGAAAAGTCTATTCTTTTTCTGTTGAATGATGTTGACATTTTTTTTCAAAACCCAGTTGACCATAGATATGTAGGTTTACTTCTGGGCTCTCATTTCTTTTCCATTGATCAATGTGTCTATCCTTATCCCGGTACCATACTATCTTGATTAATGTTGCCTTGTATTAAGTTTTGAAATCGAGAATATGAGTCCTCCAACTTTGTTCTTTTTTTCTAAGATTATTTTGATTATTCTAGGTTCCTTACATTTCCATATGAATTTTCAACTACTTTCTAAAATTTCAAAATGAAAAACTCTTCTAGTGTTTGTGGGCTGTCACATCTATAAGTGGGGTTTTGTTTTTGCCTTCTGGGGATTTAAGAGCAAAGAAATCAAGATTTTTATAGTTTTGTGGCTTCAGTATAGTAGGAATTTCCCCCCCCCTCAAAATTCATCCAACTGAACATTCTTTAGATTTTATCTTGAAGTATCTATCCTCTTCTTTCCCTAATGAGAGACTCTTTCAAACTGTTCAGCTTGAGAAGCTTTGCCTGCTAAGAATGATCTCAGACACTTGGCCACATCTTCCTTAATTCCAAGCTTCTAGAGGTTGTCACTGGTTAGTCAGAGAAGCAGAGGCAACAATAATTAGCCCTGTATCAATTTGCAATCTGAAGAAAAAAATATTCAAGAAATGTTCTCTAAAATCACTCTCTTACTTTAAATTCTTGATCTGAGCATCACCTAATAAAAAGCTGTACGCCCTTATCCCCTCCTTCATCCCCACCGAGTAATGCAATGGTCTCAAGAATTCACGTAAAAACCCCCTCTCAAATGAGCACGTTGAGAGGTAAGGAAAATGGTGTTGAAAGCAGGGGAGACCTGCAGAGAGAGGAGCAGAAAGGATAAAGAGCATGATAAGGGCAGAAACCAATAGGAACAGAGAAGGGAAGAGAATGAAGAGGGAAAGGGAAAGGGGAGCTCAGAAAGGGAGAGAGAAGCATATGGCAGGTATCAATTATTTACCATTCATGTACAATAAAAAAAAATGCACTTTAACTACAGGAAGAGCACCAAATCCACTCAATAACCATTTAAAAGCATATGGAAATAAAACACAGCCATTTAGAGGGCTATAATAAATGTGCAATGCTCTTTGTAATGCCCCTGAAAGAATACAAGTGTTAAGCCTTGGTAAATTACACTTAAAAGTAAGTGTAACATAAAAACGAAATTAGGCATACAAATAACCTCACACTTAGGCACTTTTTCAAAGTCTCCTTCAAACAGTTAATTAGAAAAGCCTCTAAGGATCATAACTTTTCTTCTCTCATATTTTCTTCTCTTAACAATAGAGCCAAGCAAATGGCAAGAGCAAATAAACATAGATTCAGGATGCATAGAAGGTCTGCGTTATATCCTCAGCCTTGGAAAATGAAAAATGGGGAAGACAATAAAAAGCAGGCACTGTCAAAACTGTTCCCTTCACTTATTAGAGAACTGAATGAAACCCTTTAAACACGGGTCACAGAAATATGTAGATGGCATCATAGGTTCTGTTTCCCAATTACACATTTTAATAGCTTCAATGTTCTCTTCAAAATGCAATAAGCCAGTCAAAAAGTACTATTAACCTCATGTGCCCATTCTTCATTAACATCTGCTGTATAATATAGTCATGTTTCCAGTAAACCAGGTCCCACATGTTCCAGCCTTAAAAGGGAGAGAATCAAAAAAAGAGTTTGGCTCCAAGGGGCTGTAGCCATTAGATACAAGATTAAAGCAGGCACAGGGTGGGGTGAGGCTCTGGCGGAATTTGCTGTGTTCCAGCCTGCAAATTCCACATAAAAGTTCTCATCACAAACAAGAGTTCTCTCAGCAGCAATGAGTAGCACATGTCTTCTTCACCCTATTCCGTCAGCCCCCAAATCTTTTTGCATGTATAGTACTACATAATTTCATGAATGTCGCAGCTTGGGTGTCCCAGGAAGAAGACTCTGAGACAGAGATTAGTGTGCAGGACATTCTTAGGGGGTGCCCTTGGGATCCAACACCTATGGCAGGGAAGGGAAGAGAAGGAAGCAAAGGGACAGAGGGAGAAGTCGGCCTGCAGTGCAGTTTCGATGGACGCCTCAGCCTACCTCTGGGGATTTCTGAAGATGGACCCACCTCTCAATGCTGTTCCATTTGGGTGAGAGGACCAAAGCTCCGTAGCCCTTCATCAGTCAGTCTTTGGATGCAGCTGCCCCAGGAAGGGGGCGTGGCCTTGCGCAAGGCCTCTCTCCTCACCGGAGAGAACCTGGAAGGGGCCGGCTGCCTGCAGCACCCCAGCAGCTGAGGGCATCAGACCATAAGACGGAGCAGCACATCCTCAGGCCCACCACAGCGAGCAAACAGAACAGGCCTTTTCGGGTTCATCTGTTCATTCAGAAAACACTTGTTGCATCTTTTCAGTGGGCACAGCTCTGACCTGCGCTGACTGATTATTGTTTCCAGTGTGTCTTCTGGCATAGAACACAAAGAGCTTTATACTCATTGTGTCTCCCGAATTCTCTGTGAGGCAATACTGTATCGAGGACTCACCTGCCCACTTTACACATAGGAAAACTGATGATGGAGAAAAGCCATCAGCTAGAGTTTTTTACAGGTAAGCCCTCCAGCATTTAAAAGAAAAAAGGCATGCTGAGGAGACGATAGCAAACCCTGCCTAAGAATGTAGGCAATCCATTGATGTGGGGTTACAGACGGACAGGAAAAGGAGAGAGAGAGCTTATGAGAAAGTTGCCAAGCTCTGGCTTCCTTCCTCCTCCTTGTCTTTCTATTTTGGCCGATGCCAGAGGGCAAGATTTAGTCCATAAATTATACTCTGACCCCATTTTCTAAATTTCATTAAAAAAACATTTTTTTCTCTTTTATCTGAAAATTCCTCTTTCAACTCTTATAAAGACACTCCTGGGTCGGTCTTATTACCCAATAAGTAACCTGCTACTGTTCACACCGACTGTAATCAAGCCTGCACCGCTGTCCTAACAATACACCAAAGTGTGCCACAGACAGCCAGCGCTCACCGTCTTGTGTCATTTTACTTAATTAATAAGTGGAACAAAGATTGCGGAAAAGGAAGAAATTTGATTACGCAGCGTTGTAATGGCACTGTAGTCTCCTGTAAAGACTGAGCGGGGTCTGCCCCCTTAAAATCTCCATCTGCTCCACCACTGCCCCACGGAAATGTCAGCTCGACTCCCCCCGCCGCCCACCCTGAGGTGACCTTTATTTAGCTGCATCTCTCAGTAATACTAACCCATTAGTCATGCCTGGGTCAGTGATGTGTCAATAACAGAATAATTATTGAAGAAAGCCTTAAGAGGAAGGACAGCAGCCTCAATTCAGAGTTAGCTCGACCCAAACCGGCACCGCGGCTTGTTGAATAAATGAATGGATGTCGAATAAATGGTCCCTTTACATGTGGAGACCGAAAGACTGTTGATTCCATTAATCCAGGAGGTTATTTGTAGCTGCTAAATACCTTTTTAGACCAATAAGTGGCACGGCTTTTACTCCTGCTGGCTACAACCCACCCTTTCTAGTAGAACACATTTACTGTACTTAATGGTTCTGGCATTTTAAAAGGAAGACACAGGGCTGTTCAGACTGCCTGCACCTTTTGTAGGGGCACTGGGTGCAAAGAATAACCTCTCTCTACTCACAGGAGAGACAGTCTTGAGATCCCGAAATTAGAGATGCTTCCAAACTCCATGCTAGACCTCTGATAGAAACCAAACAGCGAGGTGTGGATAAAACGAATGAGGGACAATGAGAGAGGCAGTGTGGCTTAACAGTTAAAGGAGGAATGCAAGAGACAGACACACACGCAGGGAGAATACCATGTGGAGATGGGAGTTACCCTGCCCAAAGCTAAGGAACTACCAGAAGCTGGGAGAAAGGTCTGGAACACATCCTTCCTTGGCTCCCTCAGAGGAAGTATGGCCTTGCCGACATCTTGATCTTGGGCTTTTAGCCTCCAGACCTGTGAGACAATAAATTTCTGTTATTTAAGCCACTTAGTTTGTGGTACTTTGTTACAGCAGCTCTAACAAACTGATACACTGGGGTGATAACTTGCAGCCAGCAGGCCTTCTATGGGGTCCTGTCCTCATCATTTACTTGTTGTGTCATCTTGGGCAAGTTACTTAAACTCCTTACCCATCTACTTCCTACAAAGGCAAGACAATAATACATGGTTTACCTACCTCACGAATCTGTTGTGGGAGTAGAAACCTCCTTACATATGCAAAAGCACTTTGCAAATTCTAACAGAACATTAGGTATGTTGTATGTGACATAAAAGTGTCTAGTATGACATTCTGTACGGTAGTACTTCCCATCCCTAAGATATGTACAAATTAGGGGCTCCAGGAGTCTATAAGGAGAGCTCCAAAAGTGTTCAGAAAATAAACAAACAAAAAACTCCCTCTCCCTAGCCATCTAGACAATTACATGCTGAAGTGATTATTTTATTGGAGACATAGGACTAGTATACAACCTACTCTATGGAGTGAGACTTCCTCTGAATATATAAATGTTTACACTACTCTGAAAAGATTTTTCACTCTGAAAAGAAGCCCACCCTCTGGCCTTGAATGGTTGAGGGAGGACAGGGTTTCTGGAAAGGTGGCTTTCAGCTTCCAAATACAACCCATTTTCTATTACTTTGTGTTGCATCTCAAAATATCCCCCAGACAAGGTAAATGCAGCCCACCCCCAAAATACATGTTAGGCCATATTCAAATGTCCCAAATTATGCACTGAGAAAATATTTAACTGCACTTTTCAGGTCAGCATTGTTCTTCCTAACCTCACAGATTATTTGAATTTTAGAAAAACGAGACCAAGAATAGAGCTGAGACTTTTCGTTCCATTACTTCTGAATTAGGAAGACCTTACTATCCTCCTCCTTTGTATTTCTTTTCTCTTTACTAAGAAATTTGTTACTCATGCTGTTTCTCTGACAATCAATTCATTGATCTTCACTGTTCCACTCCAGGAATATTTGAAATGCAGATAAGGTCACCGGTCTCTTTTACATTAAAAAGGGGTCATTCAGAAACAGTAGAACAGTGCAGTTCTATAAATCCCCTATCTTTCGAATATGTGTACATATCACCCTTTCTTTTTCTTTATTTTTTTCTCCTTGTCAAAGCAGAAAAATAAACTGTTAGCAAAAGCATACACTAGTTAATCTTCCAAAGCACAGGAAGTCACTATACTGGAGGAATCTTTATTCATTTGACTGAAACCCTTCAGTGTCTTAGACACTAAACATCGGCAGACTTAGCAAAGCTCTTTGTATCTGTCATCTGCTCATGCATCATTCATGTAAAAGGTGACCTGGGTCCCATTAGTTTACTAGCTGATCTGAATCTTTTGGGTTACTCAGATAAGTCATTTCTAGTGGTCCTCCTTTTAAAATTAATGGAATAGAACAGAATACATGCTACTTAAAAGAATACCCTGCTGGGAATTTGTCACTAAAGTAAGGCTAATTCTTTTCTGTATTTCCCCTTTCTCTCCCACCCTCATTTTAGCTTTCATTCCAAAGGACTACATTTCTGAATTTATTTCAGATCCAGGAGTACAGAAGATCAATGTCAAGGCCCCAGTTGGGACTCAACACACATGAATTTGAATCAGTACCCAGCCTCTGGTACAAAGCCTCCTTCTCTCAAAGTGCTGTCTTTCTGCCCAAGGCCTTTGGTTAAGCCCCATGAGAACAATGACCCAATCACTCCTTGGAAGTCCTGTTGATCAGAGCCTCATAGATAGTAAAGGTTTTCCCTATAACACCCTACAGATGGGAGTAATTGCTCATTTCCTTATTTGCCATGCATTTATAACTAGCCCCAAGTGTGGTCCTGGCTTGAAAAAAAAAATAAGTCTTGGGAGATTTAAATAAATGGTCACTGTTCTGTTTTAAAGCCCTTCCGTGGTACCCCATTGCAGCCAGAGTTCAAATTCTGAAGCTTAACACACAAAGTCTCTAGTCTCTGCTTACTTTTCTATTATCATCTCCCACCTCTCCCTCATGTACATTTCATTTCTACTATCCTGAGCTGCTTGGTGTCTCCCATGCTTCTGCATTTGTGATGTCTGGGATGCCCTCAGCCCCACCATCATCTAGGAACCCTCACTCATCCTCCAATATCAGTTCAAGCTTGTCCCCCAGGAATCCTTTGACACCCCAACTCTGATATAGATATCTCTGCTCTTTGCTCTCAGTTGCCTTTTGCCTACCTCTAAAGTAGTACCTATGACACTGTCATTCAGTAAATGCTAATTCATTTACCTGTCTGCCATGCTAGTTCACAGCTGCTTCTTTCACTAGTCAAGAAAAGCATAATTTTTTGCCAACCAAGTCTGTATTAAAGAAATGGCTGTTGGGACTGCCTAGTATCTAAAATGAGAACGGCCAAGAATTGATGTTGTATTTATTAATATCCTCAATAACAGAATTTTTTTTTTTTGCGGTATGCAGGCCTCTCACTGTTGTGGCCTCTCCCGTTGCGGAGCACAGGCTCCGGACGCGCAGGCTCAGCGGCCATGGCTCACGGGCCCAGCCGCTCCGCGGCATGTGGGATCTTCCCGGACCGGGGCACGAGCCCGTGTCCCCTGCATCGACAGGCGGACTCTCAACCACTGCGCCACCAGGGAAGCCCCAATAACAGAATTCTTTAATTCACTAGCTGATTTATCATATGGTGCAGGCCTAAGAATTCACACTATTCAATTAAATTATTTATATGTAAAAGTTAGTGTAGTTTTAAATTTTTTAATTATTTTAATTTTCCTACATACATTCTTTAAATCACAATTGAAGCTCTGAAAAGCTGCTTTTAGCTGCTGTCTTATAATATGACCACCTCAACTAGTGGCAAAAACATCATCCTAGTGAGAAATTATTTCAGTGCCCTGTGTTTCATGCTGTAATATCTTCCTTATGTCTCCAGACACGATCGTTTTTGCTTTGTTTCAGTCCCCTCTATAATCATAATATTTTCTACCTCTTCACAAATTGCAGATTCCTGGGCAATTTCTTTGTTAGTCAAAACTCAGTTGCTAGTGTCAGAAAATACAGGTCAAACCACCTTTAACAGGACAAAGTGAAAAAGAGGTGGGGGTGATTTTCCTGGAACATGTAACTGAGCAATTTAAGGTACACAATTACATCCAGGGGTTGAAAAGCTGACATCAAGAATCAGCCTCTTTTCCTCTTTGTTGATATCTCTGTAACAAGGAGAAGAGATGGTCTCATCCACAGCTTTAACCTTACATTGCCCTTTCAGCTGGCAACTTTCATAATAAACCACCAGGTTCTGGAAATTTTGAGCAAAAGTCACCAGAGGAATGTTACTGGTCCAGCTTGAGTCGCCTGCCCATCCCTAAACCAATCACTGTTGCCAATGAGATGCATTATTCTGATTGGCTAGGCTGGGTCAAGTGCCAACACCTGGAGTGAAAGTAGGTCAGCCCCATTCAAAGTACAAGGATGAGATTCCCTATAAGACAGAGGAATTCTATTACTAGCAAAAGGGAGAAAAGTAAAGCATGCTGGGCAGTCCAAAACTAGAGACAGATCCTATGTCTGCCCTCCTCCCAGTATTTTGAAAAACAAAAAGGAAAACATTCCTTAGTAACCTCCAAACATTTCTCCTGAAAGCTAGTCATCACAAGGGTGGATTATATCAGTCAAGATTCTACCAAAGACACAGAACCAATGAGATACACAGAGATTTTATATATATACACACACGTGTGTGTGTGTGTGAATATACACCAAAGATCTGTGTGTGTGAGTGTGTGTGTGTATACATGTCTAATATGTGTGTGAGTGTGTGTGTGTATACATGTCTAATGTCTGGTGAAGGCCCACTGCTCGGCATGTAGGTGGCCATCTTCTTGCGGGGTCCGCACATGGCAGAGAGCAAAGAAAGCTCTTGTGTATCTCACATTATAAGGCTACTAATCCCATTCACGAAGCCTCCACACTCATGACCTAATTACCTGGCAAAATCCCCACCTCCTAAAATCATCACACTGGGGGTTAGGATTTCAACATGTGAATTTCAGAGGACACAACATTCAGTTCATAACAGGATCACATTCTCTTTTATCTCCCCTCACTCAGTTCTTCTCTCCCTGACACACCCAAGAACCTATTACCATGCACGTGGTAAATACTTAATAAATATGTGTAGAACAGATAAATGAACAAATTACACTTTTAGTGTCTCACTTGCTCCACTGAACATGAATGATTACTACTTTTGTCTTCGTATAGCTTCTACCAGATCTAGTAATACAGAAAAAATACTTTGAACAATGCAAAGCATCTAGCAATCTATAAAATAATTTTTCTGTTTATAATAATGAAGGTGTTACAGCAATTCATATGTTCAATTTTGTGGTCAGAATTCACAACTGCAATAAAGTTTGTAATTTTAATTAACTTACAAACTTTTTGTATGGCCCTGTGCTAGGTGCTTCTGAATGTTTTTATCAGGAGACTAGCATGATGAGAAGGGAACACTAATTCAGGCATGGTAACGTACAGGATAAATTGTAGAGTGAAATGCTTTTAGGCCAAGAGACTTTAGGATTATTGTAATAGTCCAAGGCTGAAGGAGGGTGGTGACAGTGAAACTGGAAAGGGAGGATGGATTTTAAATACATAGCAAAAAAAAAAAGCAAAAAAATAATAATAATAAAATAAAATACATGGCGAGGGAAGAGTAGAGGAGATTTGGGTTAATCAGTTGCTATGGGGAGAAAATTACAACATTTGAGGCTGGTGAATGAGAAAATGATGATACCTTAACAAGGCTAGAGAAGGAGCTGGGATGGAAGGTTTTTTGATGAGTTAGTTTTATACTCATTAAGTTTGAAGTTCCAGAAACATCTAAGTGGACAATGTCCATTAAGCAGCTGATAATGTAGGAATGACATTCAGAAGTTGACTAGAAATTCAGACTTGGACATTGCAGCATGATGGGCATCAGCAAAATCCAATTTCCTTCAAAGCCTGGCCTACAGGTCTGTGTGATTAGGTGGGTCCTCTCTAGAGCATCCCCCAAAGAGAAGATTCCTACAGCCTAGGTTCTTCTAAGTGACTTTCCACTTCCATAATCTGGAATATGTAAAATTCAGGGAGAGAGTAGATACTGTTTTCAAAGCAACCATGCCTCTTCAATTACCACTGTTTTTCATCCCCTGTTCACTAGAGGTACACCTTCCTCAGCAAGCCTACATCAGCACACTTACACCATTCATACATAATCTCCTCCATCTGTACTCTAGCTTGAGGGGAGTCATTAAGTTGGGTCAGTAAATATTTATTGAGCATATAATATGGTTCACGAACTGTGTTCACATTGAGGAAATAAAGATGATTAAGGCCTACTCTCTGCCCTAAAGGAGCTATGAGTCTGTTAGGAAGACATAAGAATAGGTAGGTAAGGACAGTGGGGGGGTAAAGGATGAAGAGATTTACTCTATTTATAGGGAGGGGTTAGGGAAGGCTTATTAAAAACAAAAAGGTGCCTAGAAGGACACCTAGGAGATCAGCAAGTGGAGAAGGTGAGAAGAAGCAGGGCTTTCCAGGCAAGATTCTGTGGTGGCACAGGGGCCATGAACCACATGGTCCGCTAAAGGAACTGAAAGAGATTCAGTTGGAAGGTGACTGGTACACAGGATGTGAGGTAGCAAATGGCTGGAGGTGAGGCTTAAGAATAAGGACCAGAAAGTGGTAGATCTTGTTTGGTACGATTTTTAAATTGCAGGGCATCAACCGTTTTTGTTGAGGCCCATCACATCACCCAACAGGGTATAAACGTGGAGCACTAAAGACTATTTCCACTCACTAAAGATTTTTGTGAACCTTCTGGCTACAAGCCACCATCCCAGACTCAGCCCCTGGAATGGAAGGGAGGGGTCACCATGATTTTTTTATTCATCTAACCTGCTTTTCCTCCCAATCAAGATCTCATTAGTCCTCATTCTAGCTATCCTAAATCCTTTAGATTCCTGTCATATATTAGGATTGCTTAATTGAAAGTAATAGAAACCTATTCAGACTAATTTAAACCAAAAAGTTGACTTTGTGGCCAGTCGGAGCAGTCAAGGCGTTCATTTCAGCTGGGCAAATCCTCTACGGAGTTTCCACAAAAGGTCAGAAATCCTAACATAACAGTCCCCTAAGCAACTAATTCAAAGAAGATTCCCCAGCCTTTCTACACACAGGGCCTTGACTGGTCTTCTCCTGGTTCTGGGGAATGTCCTAATTTTCCTGAGCTGGACCTCCCATAACCATATCAATCACCATACCCAGCATTCTTTCTCTGGTTTTTAACCTGTTTTTCTCCACCTAACTCTGATCTTTAAACTAGGTCTTTTAGC
>NW_020172591.1:4317084-4331753 GCF_003031525.2 Neophocaena asiaeorientalis asiaeorientalis
CCCCACTCACCTTCTCCAGCACGGAAGTCTCATCTTCCCGCCATGGATTCACCTAACCCACATGATGTGTATCTTTCATCCCAGGTAATAGGTTAGGACGTCATAGAAAGCCTCATTTAAATCTTTTGCATTTGTTTTTCCATCAGCTCCACCACTCTCAAACAGTCTGACAAATCTCAAATTAACAAAGGTTTGTTTACAATAGACTACAGACAGTTCTCACCTTGCATGGTACCGTGCTAACTCAGCTGTGTTCACATTGGAGCCACATCTTCTCTTCTGCTCAATTCCGTGGTAGCAATCTCTATTATCACTGAACCGTGCAAAGCAATGACACGGTTCCGATATGCACACATTTCACTTAACGTGGTATTGTGTAAAATGAGGACTGCCTGTATTCTAATTACATTAACAAAAGATTATCCCACATAGTCATGTATCCAACACCCCAAGACTTTCCCTATTCTGCTCAGCTCCCTCCTCAGTCTTAACAGCCTTTCCAGCATCAGAAATTAGAGAGGTTGGTGGGCGACAGGGCTGGGAAGTTTCTCAGGCTACCTTTCTTGCTCATTTATCCTGTCATTTTATTGTTACTCTTTTATTGTTATCAAGTTTATGGGAGAAAAAGACAGCAACATATTAAGGCATAATTAGGGTAATAAACGGGAGCTGTGGTTTGGTTTTGGACTGATTCCAGTAGGGTAACACACATAATCCCCTCTAGCTGACTGCTTGATGATTATGACTTTGACAAAGTGGCATTATTTGCTGCTAATGGATGAGATGATGATTTATTACTAATTACTCTTTTTTTCTACAATTTTTATATTATGTTAAATGAAGCATTACAGTTGAGGTAATAAATATTCACTAGAAAAAAATGTCTAGCAGCAGAGTTCATGAAACTAGACCCTGAGGCGAGAAGCCATTTTAATTGCTCAGGCCCAGTGGTTGGAGGAAACCGTGGACTAGACAGCACATCATTAACCCTTTCTCCCACCTCTCCTGTGAGCTTCTCTTTCCTCCCTTCAGGAGTCCTCACCCCATTCCATGTTCTCCACGTCACACCATCCTCCTACCCTTAGTTACACTCTTCCTCGCTCCTGATAAGGAGTGAAAACTAGTGAAAGTGAAAATTAGTGAAAACTCAAGTGAAAGAGCTTAAGTTGTGACATAACACCTCCCCTGGGTCATTCTGGACTTCAAGAGTCTTCTAGAAAGAAGAAGAAAACAAAAAGCTTTCTAAATGTAAAGAACTAACGATAGGATTAGGATCTGGAAATGAGAGTGTACAAAGAAAGAGTCAGAGGGACAGAAGTAAATATAAGTAAATGTAAATGAGGGGTGCTAATTCTTATAAACAGTGGTGAGACCTCTGGGGCAAGATGGGGGTTACATTAACCAGTTTAAAATGTCCCTTTTGGAAGAGGGACAGATACAGACCAGACCAAGGTGGTCCTAACTGAAGCGAGGGACTTGATGAGCTGATGTTGCAATGCAGAAGAATGGTATGGATACAGACGGTGATCATTAATCAAAGTCTTGAGTACAGGGGTAGGAGACAAAATCAGAGATGAAGCAAAGCTGAGCAAGAGAACGGATTGAAAGTCCCTTGAGGACAGGCACCACCTCTTTATACTCCTTTATAATCCCCACAATGCCCGGCACAGTGTCCAGAGCACAGAGAACACTCTGAAAATGTGTGGTGACTGATTCCTGGTGGGCTGACTAAAGCAGTGAGGAGCAACATTCTCTGCATGTAGATTAATTTATTTGAAGTGTGTAGACTGCATTTGTAAAAGACGCTATATTTTTATTATTGGGAAATGCAATATCACCAACTTAAGCATTATTCTTTTATTCCCTTTCACTAGAGGGTTCCATTGCAGGATAAAATTTCATATATTTTA
Organism: Neophocaena asiaeorientalis asiaeorientalis; assembly: GCF_003031525.2. Taxonomy (NCBI): domain Eukaryota; kingdom Metazoa; phylum Chordata; class Mammalia; order Artiodactyla; family Phocoenidae; genus Neophocaena; species Neophocaena asiaeorientalis. The sequence goes on from NW_020172591.1 coordinate 4,318,995, forward strand.
TAATTAGCACACACACAGTAGTATCTGAGTCCAATGTTGTACCTGTGATCAAATTTTATTGTTGAATAAGTTGCTTCTGAAGTAGGTTTATGTTATTTTTCCTTGACTGAATTTGCAGACCTCTTATTGCAAAATGGGCTTTCTTATAGCATTTTTAAATATTATATGCATTTGTGTGAATTCTATCTTCAGGTTTTAAACATATGAATTACCTTATTAAGTAATATAATTAAATTAATTTAATAATGTTTTAAATTTTATCAAATGTTTATGTGTCATCACTGGGCTGTCAGCAGAAGGGACCAGCTACCTCCACCCCAATCCTTAAGATCCACTAGACAAGCCTATATTCCACCAGTAGATGCAACAGTGGACTCTCACCAATGCTACATGGTCAGTAGACCTGAAGATGTAATGTGCCCTGAAGGATGAGTAGGCATTCACCAGGTAGGGAAGAGAGGGTAGGATATCCCAGACAGAGAAAACTGCTTTTCAAGGCAGAAAGTCTTACAGAAGACCACGTGTTTGGGCAATGATGAAAGGGTCACTATACCAAGAATGTTGAGTGTATGAGGGTAGAAAGGAAGAAACATTGGCTAGTAAGGCTGTTTAGAGGTAAACCAGACTAAGTATTTATATGGACAAATTTTAACCTATGGGCAACTGGAGGCTTGGAAGATGTATTAGTCAGGGCTCTCCAGAGAAATGGAACCAATATGATATATAAAGAGATTTATTATGAGGAACTGACTCACAAAATTACAGAAGCTGAGAAGTCCCACAGTCTGCCATCTGCAAGCTGGAGTCCCAGCAAAGTCAGCACTATAATTCCAGTCCAAGTCCAAAGGCCTGAGAACTGGAGTTGACTGGGTGCAAGTCCCAATTTCAGGGCAAGAGAAGACCAATGTCTCAGCTCAGCAGTCAGGTAGAGACTGGGAATTTTTTCTCTGCATCCAACTCTTTGTTCTATTCAAGCCCTCAATGGATTGGACGATGCTCACCCACATTGGGGAGGGCACACTGCATTTCAGTCTACCAATTCAAATACCAATCTCTTCCAGAAACACCCTCACAGACACACCTAGAATAATGTTGAACCAAATATCTGGGTAACCCACAGTTATGCTCACACATAAAATTAACCATCACAGCAACTTAAGAAGGAAAGTAGTATGATTATATCTGAACTTTAGAAAAATGATGTTGACACAGTGTATAAGATAGATTTGAAAGAGAAAAGAGATGAAAAGACCAGTTGGGAATTATCTTAGTGGGAACGTCAGAAATGAAGTGTCCAGGGAGGAGTGGATGGCATCCATGGATAATTCAGGAGTAGAATCAACATCAGTTATAACTTATTAAATATGTGATCGAGAGAAAAAGAGGTGAGTCCAACATTTCTAATCTAACCCTGAGTGTGTATGAAAAATTTTGTGTGAAATTGTTCCATATTTTTTTGAACAATTGCCCCATCAGGCTTTGTCTTCTAAAGAACTTTGAGTTGAGTAAAGAAATACTTACATACCACAAAGGAAAAAAAACTAACAATCTCTGTGCACCTACTAAGTGCTGGCTTTAGACTAACCAGTCATATTTAGTCTTTACAAAATCCCGGTGAGACAGATATTATTTTTCTCTATTTACAGATTGAGGCACAGAAAAAAATTAATACCTACACAAGGTCACACAGTTGGTAAGTTGCAGACCCAAAGTATTCAAACTCAGGGTTGTGGGCTTTGAAATAAATATTTTTCCAGCCCCTTATGTTGCCTCTCAGTAGAGTAAAATACATCTTCATAAAAGTTTACATTTGTGTGAGTAATTTCATCAAGGGAATTCAAAAGGGCTTTGAATTTCCACTCTGGAAATAGTAGGGAAAAGGAATTAAGTAGTCATTCTAAAATTCTGAGTACATACAAAACTCAAAAGTCTCAGGTTCCAGTAGCAGCTTTGAAACTGGCAGGTGGAGCAACCATTAGAATTGTTTTTTGTTGATTCACTTGTATTCCCCAGTGGTATTATTAGTAGCAATAAGAATCACAAAGTGTACCACCTGTAATGCATATTCACATTTAGCCAGAAAAGGACTACTTTAAAAATTCCAAAAGACATAAGTACATTTTTTAAAATTTTGCAAAAATGATTTCTAACAGGCTCTAGATTTGTTGTTGTATTAAACATATCCGACCAGATTTTTCCAAGATAGTACAATGAGGATTTAATGCAACAGAGATAGGTGATTGTATCGGTTGAATGATTGATTAGCCGAACTGAATCCTAGTGATTGAGAATGTGGAGTGATGCCAGCCTTCCCATATCAACTCTTCTTTATGGATTTTGAACCCTCAGGGCTAAAAGATTCTATCCATTCATTCAATAAATATGTACTGAGTGACTTCTATGTGCCACTCAAGTTTGGTGTGCTGTTAATTCATACAGCAGTGAGCAAGTCAGGCACGGAGTTTACATTACACACAGTAAGGGTGGGGAGTGGGTCAGAAGGAGTGAGAGCAGCGAGAAAAATGAGCAATAACTAAATAAGCATAGATAATTCCAGATAGTTGATTCATGCTGTGAAGACAACTAAACCTGGTGATGTGGTAGAGAACTATATTGGTAGTCAGGCGAGGACTCCTGAGGGGATGGTATCCATATTTGAATGGAGACTGGAGAGTTCAAGAGAACTACCCAGGAAAGGGTCTGGGTATAAGCCTTTCCAGGCAGAAAAAAGAGAACACAAGGGTCCTAAGGCAAGGATGAGCTTAAGAGAAGGCCAGTGCGGCTGGAACACAGCCAGGGGAAAGTGTGTGGGAGGAGGCTAGAGAAGTGGGTGGGGCAATTCGTGGGGGGCCTTCAAGACTGTGTGTAGTAAGATGGCTCGCTACCCCCCAAAGATTCATGCGCCTTTTCCAAAGTGAAGAGTGGTGCCTGGGAAGCGGTTGCCTGTCGGAGACTACGTTTCCCAGCACCCATAGCTTCTAATAGGGGTCATATGACCAGTGGAATGTGAGCAGGGTGATGCGGCATTATTACTGCCACCGCAGCTAAGAAGTGGGTGTGCCTTCTCCACCTACTCTCCCTCATTGCCCAGCTGGATGCAGGAGATTCTGGGGCAGCGAGCAAATGACAGGACCACAAGATGAAAAACCTGAGTCCCTAAATCATCAGCGGAGGAAAACTGCTCAAAACCAGGATCACCTGCACGGAAGAGTGACATGAGCCAGGGGTAAAATTTCATTTGTTAAGCCACTGATATTCTGAGCTGTGTTCACCACAGCTAGTATCACCTTCACTAATATACCATGATAAGGAACTTGGATTTTATTCCAACTGCAAACAAATGCCACTGGAAGATTTCAAGGAGAGGATGGAAGTGACCTGGTTTATGTATTTAAAGACCACTGTGGCTGCTTAATCTGGGCAAGAATGAATAGAATTGGTGGTAACAACATAGGTAGAGGGGAGTGGACAAATTTGTGACCCTCTCTGGAGCAGAGCCAAGGATTTTCTAGCTGATTGGATGTCACGTTGAGGGAAAGAAGAGTCACGGAGTCTCCCATTTGCGACTTGGTGTCATCCTCTTGCAGGAAAGTCTGAGGAGCACTTGCGCTGACATGCTGAGCTTTTTTTTTTTGGTCTGTGTTATTATATCCATTGTCCAGTCGAGAAAACTAAATATATTTAGTAGTATTTAGAAGTCTACAAAATAAATAAATAAATAACTTCTTTATTTATAGTATATATTCTAAAGGAAACAGTAACTTGTTTTACAATCAATGAAGGGAAAATGCTAGTACTAGGTTAAGTGTTTAAAGTCACTGATCATTAAACTTTCCATTATTGAAAGAACAGCAAAACAGTAATAAAATTAAAGGCTATATGAATTATATGGTGAATGATGAAATTCTGTCTAACAGCATTACTGCTAATGCAAATGCTGAATCAGATTTTTTTTAAAAAAAAAAAAAAACCAGTTATTTTTTAAGCTGGTCTTTTTCAATTTACACCAACACAAATACATATTATCCAAATGCTGTAAACTGCTAGAGGTCTGAAGGACTTTAAAAATTACTCAGTAAAATGTTCTCAGTTTCAAACTAGTACAACTTAGTCCCACAAAAATGCCTTGTCCCAGGTCATGAAGCCAAGCAGTTTACCTGATCTGAAACCCATTTGCTGCGAATCCAATTCTCAGCATTAGGACATCTGGAAACCATGTCAGAAGCTAGACTCTCTAAAGCCAAGAATCACAGACAATATGTTTTACTCTATAGTAGGTTTTCTCAACCAAATGATATTTCAATGAAAATAACTGTTCAACTAAAAGGAGTCAAAGAATACCGAACTCAAATGTCATTCAACAAATTTATACTCTAATTTTTACCTATCTAATTCATGTTTCTTTAATCATATGCATTGAATTGGTAATAAGAGTGTGATACTAAACTTAGAAAGCAAACATCTAAGCTTTCAAAGTGCCTTGCTTCATCTATAAGAACCCTATGGAAGAATCTGGAATAAACGCTAAAAGAATGTGCACTCATACTTTATTTTACATTAGAGAAACATAAAACCTTTAGTGCCACAAACTGTTTTTGTATCATGACGTGGTGTTAATTGGAATTTCATCTGATGAACCAGAGCTGAGAATAAGGAACTACACTCCCCATAATCCAAAGACCCTCCCTATAGGACTGGCTTAGAAGTGGCCAAAACCTGCCCTGGAAACTTCAGCCTATCACCCACAGCCTGGCAGCAAAAAAAAAAGATTCTTTAGAGAAATTCATGGGAGTAGATTTCCCAGTCCCTTTTCCATGGAGAAGGAAATGGGGGTACTCTGCCCCCCCTCCCCCCATGCAGAACACCCAGCCAACTAGAAAGGGCTTCAGCGCAACCACTCGCATACAGAAAAAGCAGCACCTTAGTCCATGACTGATGATCATGCAGAATGGGGCTAGAAAGCTTTTGAGAGAATCTGGACTGTCCTCCAAGATAGCAGCTATCCCTGGAGAATAAACAACATGAGAAGACACCAGAGTGAGCACGCTGCACTTCGACCAGCCCCAGCAGGACAGAGGCACTCTGGAGCACGTGAATGCCAGGGAGGGGAGCCAGGCGGGCCCCGTCTTGAAAGGGCTCTGCTAGCAGGGCACTGGGATCCCAGCAAAATCTCAGTAGGGTATACAGCCAGAGCAAAGAAACTGAGAGGGCATCACAAGACATCAGCCAGAGAATACATTCCCTGTGCAGGACAAAGATCCCATGAAACACACTCCTGAGAGAACCCCAGCATTGGGTTATGTGCCACAGAGAGAACACTGGCATTTATACCAGTACCAGCCAAGTTAGAAACCGTCACCATCTAGCTCTCCACCCTACTTGCCAGCCCGACGCTAAGGAGTGTGGAAGCGGCAGTTTTCTGAGTGGAGACTTGGAGTGAAAGAGCAAAGTGGAGAACAAGAGGGAAGCCAGGACGTGCCTCACAGCCCAGCTACTGCACGGAGGGCTCCTGTCTTCTCTGAGCACTGGGTGGGCAGTGGATGGGGACGGGAGGTCACAGGAGGGGAAGGAGCCTCAATCACATGAGAGGTTGAAGGTGCTATTTCATACTGGAGAGTGAACCCACTTAGTAACACTTTGAAATTGACTGAAAAGCTATGAGATCTGTTCACATTGTCACCGAGGAGGCAGAGAAGAGAAAACTGACCAAGTATAATAAAGGGCAGTCGAGGAAGAAAAATAAATGTTGTTTCTTGGTTAAACGCTACTGAGTTAAGCACATTTAATAAACCAGTTAGAATGATAACAACAAAAAACTGCAAACAAGGTGGTAAGATAAACATAAAAAATATATCCAGTCATAGACCACACACCTAAGATTCCTTTCCAGTCAAATCCAGTTTCAAAATATTTGCAACCAGGTGAAATTAGCTTATAAGAGGATTGTGAATAGCTTTTAAACAATTTAAATATTAATTACAAAAAATAAATTTAAGGGATGCCTTTAAGGGAAAGAAAACCAGTGCAAATGAAACTAAGACCAGGAAACAGATGTTACTGGGGAAGCATATTTATTAGCCATCTTCATCGTGCTAAGTGGTATTTAGAGGCATAAGAAGAATTAGAAGTTATGGTTCCTATTCCTGGAACCAGCTGGATGAAATAAATCCATGCTTAAAAGAAAAAAAAAAAAAAACACTAGAGAAGAGAATAATAGAGCAAAGTAAGTATAATCAAGTGCTGTAGTAAGAATAAGAGGATATACTCCTGTACAGAAATGCACACACATGAGGGCAGAAGCATGGTGAAGAGGATTTGTAGAAACAGACCATCCAGGAAGACAGAGGATGGTGAAAATGCTTTCCTGATGCAGATTACAAAACTCAGATAGAGATGATCCACGGGAGTCAATGGATATTTCCATTATACAGGCATCTGTTGGCAGTCTCATTATGGAAAAAAAATGAGCACCTAAGAAACTGTTAAGTAGGCTTGCTGAGAATTTTACTGCTGGGAAGAATACCATGGGGAAATGTTTAACAGAATATTTTTTATGGTCAGAAGTCAGTTGGCAATCTAAACCTCTCACGATGCTTCTTGACAGTGGAAGGAAAGTGGCGATGGTATGATAGTATTTTGGACTTCTAAATACTAAAGGAAATGAATGGAGATAGCCTGGACTTGAAAGAAAATAAGTGTACCTAAAGCTATATTAGTGAAATAATGAAGACTGAAATGCAACGCAATTGGAGAAACTATGGAGAATTTAGTTAACAAAAGGATTTCTTTGAATTCAAGTTTGACCAGGACAAAGAGCCCTTTTCTGCTTAAAACTCCAACAAGCTCTTTGCTCTCCACAGTGATGCGTGGCCTTGGATTTAGTTCTACCTATAAGACAATTACTTGGTCTGGGTTTCTCTTCAAACCACCTTTGAGATTCCAGAAAGACATTTTAAGGTACATGGGTGTGTTTCGTGATATAAATGATGCTCCTCTGGGGAGAAAATTTCGTGCCTTTTTCCCAGACAGTCCGCCATTGCGTCAGAACCCTGCTACCTACTTGTTGCAACTTGGATTTGCTGTCCACAGGCTACATTCCGAGAAATTCTTCCATTCTTTGAGTATCACAAAGCATTTGAAAGAGCAGAAGAGAACCCACTGGGGAAGGCTGTTCATGTTAGATTTTTGTCAGCTAGTGCACATTCAGTTATGCTGACCCAGATATTCTGATTTCAACTGTTTTCCACAACTACTAGAAAAGCCTGATATCAGCAAGCATGTGGCCTGGCAAGCTGGGAGTATTAACCTGCGGTCCCATCAGGATTCTTCATTGTTTCGACGTGGTTCAGCTGTAGTTAGCAAGGCTGTATTATTCTCTCACTTTGGATGTGATTCCTGTTGGTACTTCCACTTATAACACATGGTAGTGATACCTGTACATGGGGTAGGGCCATCTCTGTCTTGACGTTTTTATCTGGCAGTTTTCAGTTAGAAAAGATGATATTCTTTTGCATACAAAAGGACAGTGCTGAGATCTAAAGCACAGCTCTAGGTCCAATTATTTTCTGAAGAAAATAACACTGTAGTCCAGCCAAACAAGTTAGTCTGTCCGTTTACCACAAGATGTAAACTGTGGACTATAATGGACCACTGAACAGTTCAAACGAAAATTATAACTTCTGATTAAGTAGTATGGCCTGACCCACTGAATCACCAATGTGGAAACCCACCCCTAAAGAACGTAGAGCCCAAGATGACATGGGTGGCCACTGTCTGCGGAAACAACGTGACTTTTTTTTTTGTCTTTTCATTTAACTCTTTAGTAACTAACCTCATCCTCCAAATTCTGCAGCAAAAACCCAATAACAATGATCAAGGAGATGTGATCAGACTCAGGAAATGACAGATAAGTTATGGGGAGCAATAGGCAGTATTCATGTATTCATTCCACAACTGTTTATGGGCAATACCGTGTCTGGCACTGGAAAGAGCAGTGAATGACAGCTATGAAACCGTTGCATCTGATGTCTCCAGGACTAAAATAAAGTGCAGTGTCCCAGCTTTAGAAAGATGTCTGTATTACCTGTGTAAACTCCAACATTAACCTTGAGTGACCTTAGATATTATGAAAACTAGTAAATGAATCACTTAGGATGTTTTTGTTGGTAAGTAATAGAAAACCCATCTCAAACTGACATTAACAGTAAAGTCAATTCATTGGCTCACATAATGGAAAAGCCCAGAAACTGTATAGACTTTGGGGATAATTTGATTAGGGTTCTGGCTCCAATTTTTGCTATTCTTTTGGCTCTTCCTTCCTCCAAGTACCAGCTTTATTTTCAAGCTAACTTCCCTCTTGGTGACTGTGATAGTTAATTTTAGTTGACACCTAGTGTCAACTAAACTGGCCATGGGGTGCCCAGATTAAACACTATTCCTGGGTGTGTGGTGAGGATACTCTAGATGAGATCAGCATTTGAATTGGTAGACTCAGTAGATTGTTCTCACCAGTGTGGGTGGGCATCATCCTATCTGTTGAGGGCCTGAATAGAACAAAAGGTAGAAGGAGAAATTTACCCCTTTTTTTCCTGCCTCACTGCATAAGCTGGAACATTTCATCTCGTCTCCTGTCCTCAGACTGGGATTTACACTCTCAGGTCTTCAGACTCAGATTGAATTACACCACTGGCTTTCCTGAATCGCCAACTTGCAGATGGCAGACTGTGGGACTTCTTAGCCTCTAAAATCTCATAAACCAATTCCTTGTAACAAATATCTCTAGATAGATAGATGATAGATAGATATAGATAAATATACATATATGTAGATAGATAGATAAATAGAGATTTGTGTGTGTGTGTGTGTGTGGTGCATGTGGAAATTTTATATATATATACAAAATATGTATAATATATTGATATATAATCTCCACACATGGAGTTGTGTTCAGTTGACCCTTGAACAATGCAGGGTCAGGGGCACCAACCCCCAAACAGTCAAAAATTCATGTGTAACTTTACAGTTGGCCCTCCATATCTATGGTTCTGCATCCATGGATTCAACCAACCATGGATCGTGTAGTACTGATATTTATTGAAAAAAAAATCCGCAAACTACTAGGTATAAAATAAATAAGATACAGGGATGTAATGTACAGCACAGGAACCATAGCCAATATTTTAGTAATGGAGTATAATCTATACTTAAAATGGAGTATAATCTATAAAATATCAAATATCTATGTTGTCCACCTGCGACTAATACTATAATATTGCAAATCAACTATACTTCAATAAAAAGAAAAAAGGAAAAAAATCCACATGTAAGTGGGCCTGTGCAGTTCAAACCTGTGTTGCTCAAGAGTCAACTGTGTTTATCTCCTATTAGTTATGTTTCTCTGAAGAACCCTCACTAAAACAGTGACAACATGGAAGATATAGTTGAGATTCACACTCAGAAAAAGAGTGGGAGCTTCCTAAGCAATGCCCTAAAGTCATCAGCCCTCCCCTGCGTCAATCACAGTAGATAAAAGGCTGATTGATTTATACCAGTCAGAGTCCATGACTGAACCTGGCAGCAGGTAATCCCAGCCAACTGCACAGCTGCTCTTCCAATGGTGGAACAAATGCTAAAAGAGGACCTCTCCATTGAACCTGAGCGTTCATCTCCAATATCCAGTACTAGGAACACAAATTTACCAAATGCTTCCTCTTTAGGCAGAGAACTGGCAAATTGCAGAAGAACACATGCAATCATCTTTGTTCACAAAAATCTCAGATTATGCAGGAGAGTTGAGGTGAATTTACTAATTCTCAATAACATTTCCCTGGATGGTCTGTGAAAGGTGCAAGTTACAATGTCCGCTTCTGAGAACTTCAAAGGGTTTACCAAGCTCACAGCCCCTTTCCATGAGTTCCTGTCCCTCATTCACTGCTCCCAATATTTGAACAAAGTGACTTTGAAAAGTTGGTCACAGGTGACTGGTCCAAGCACAGGTACCTGATCCAAAGGCAGCAATCTATTGACTGGCCTATAAGAAGGTCTTACATAAGAGCTCAGCGCTGGGAAGGGAAATTGGATGAAGGTAGTCAAAAGGTACAAACTTTCAGTTATAATATAAAGAAGTACTAGGGATGGAATATACAACATGATTAATATAATTAACACTGCTGTGTGTTATATATGAAAGTTGTTAAGAGTGTAAATCCTGAGAGTTCTCACCACAAGGAAAAAAACTCCTTTTATTTCTTTAATTTTGTATCTATATGAGATGATGGATATTCACTAAACCTATTGTGATCATCATTTCATGATGTATGTAGCTCAAATCATTGTGCTGTGCACCTTCAACTTATCCAGCACTGTATGTCAACTGTATCTCAGTAAAACTAGAAGAAAACAAAGAGGTCAGCACTGCTGGAGTCCTCTATAGCGGATGATGATTAACTGACCCAGTCAGATTCTCTAGGGGGGTTTGGATGTAAGACATACATGTCAAGAAAGAGGGACTTCCCTGGTGGCGCAGTGGTTAAGAATCCGCCTGCCAATGCAGGGGACATACGTTCGAGCCCTGGGCCGGGAAGATCCCACATGCCGCGGAACAACTAAGCCCTTGAGCCACAACTACTGAGCCTGCTCTCTAGAGCCCGCAAGCCACAACTACTGAGCCCACGTGCCACAACTACTGCAGCCCGCGTGCCTAGAGCCCGTGCTCTGCAACAAGAGAAGCCACTGCAATGAGAAGCCCATGCACCGCAATGGAGAGTAGCCCCCGCTTGCTGCAACTAGAGAAAGCCCACGTGCAGCGATGAAGACCCAAAAGTAAATTAATTAAATAAATTTAAAAAAAAAAAAGAAGTATGAAGAAACCTGACCTTCCTTGCACCTAACAATTTAGCCTGCCACACTTTCATGGATGCTGGCAGAAGACACAAGCCACCCGAGTCAGAGACAAAGGACTTATTACTCACAGCACAGCAAGCAGCATAAGCTTCATATTTGCTTTGGTTCCCCTTGTCCCTCACCCCTTTAGGTCCCAAAGGGGTGACACAAAGAAGCCATGTGATGCAGTAGGTTTGCGTCACAACTAAGGAACCTCAAACTTAGGAAACCTAAATCTCTTATAATGGGTTACTAGCAAACCTTCCTACCTTTGCCCCCATTATTAGACTGAATGGCAAATAAAGCTGCCCTCTGTTCCAGAGGGAGACACTGTCACTATCTTCCAAGTCTGCTCGCTGTACAAACGTCCATGAAAAGATAGTCTAGGACAAAAGTCGTCGATGCCTCTGCTTGCAAGATGTGCAGAAATGCAAGAGACCCACAAAGAACTGTCTCCCAACAACAACCTACAATAGAAAGTTGTAGAAACCGAGAGACACACAAAGAATGGGCAACAAGTACTAACACAAGGCAGCAGAAGTAGAGAGAAAGAAAATAGGAATAAAAACTATTTGATAGCAGCAGAAGAAATAAAGGACACAGCATCTCCATGCCAGTGGAAGCCTGGTGGTATTTATAAACAGGAACTAGAGTTGTTAGGGAACCATTGACTAAAACTGCCCACCCTGGCCAGGCACGATAATAACCAGCTTGCATGAGTTATCTCACAACAGGAGGTCCTGATAAGGAACACGGAACTGACAAGCTACTGACAGCCAGAAGAATTTGGGAGGGGCCAAGAGGAAGGAGGACACCCTAGCCCATAATATGTCCTGTCAACCTCCCAGAAACTCTTGCACTGGAATCCATCTTGACTGAGAAATGCACTCACTGCCAGGAAGGGCCTTGAATCGGACCAAATATGGGCACAGGCAAGGTGACTGACCAGAGACAACCCAGAAGGGTAACCCCGCCACCATAAACCCTGAGACTGTGAGTCACGTGGCAGAGCAGTTCTCCTGGCTTCTCTTACCCTGCTATTCTCTGCTCTCCCTTCCTTTCCAATAAAGTTTTTTGCTTTGTCTGTATATGTGTGTCTCCTTGGACCATTCATTGCTGAGTGTTAGACAAGAGCCCACCCTCGGGTCCTAGAAGGGGTCCCCCTTCCAGTAACAGAATCATATTCTCTCACTGAAATTGAATCATGCAGCATCTGTATGGAAGTTATCAGTGAATGCGAACAACAAACAACATTTACAATCATTCTGAGAGTGGAAATTTCTCACATTGTCCACTAAGGTAACTCCTCCTCAGAGTTAAGTAAGTCAAGCTAGGATCTCTGGCTGGGTCTGGCTTAGGAGGAGTTTTCGAGATTGTATCGAGTAGACATGAGCTAAATGCTGGAGGTGATTCACCTCAGAAAGCTAAGCGTTGGAAAACCATCTCTATCACAGTAGCCATTTATGTTAAAGAAATTGATTTTGAACTGTTTTTAGCTTCCTGCATTTTATCTCTTATTTTGCATCTTAATCCAACCTCCTTCTCTAGACAAGAGGTGTTTACTGTCATTTGTCAGGGGCAATAATGGCCAGAAGATTCTAGATATATCCTTGTTCAAGTCAACACAACAATTATCTCAAAGGGGAATACATATTTATTTCAGACACTAAGTTGGCCTCTGTTTCCTATTTGTCTAGTTATGGTTAGTGCATTGTACTTTATCTCCAAAACTACAAATATCTCACATTTTTTGCATTATGTGTACACTCCAAGCAGGCGTCTTAAGTTGTTACTACCTCTTATTTATATCGCAGTATTTTATTCACTCCTACAACAACAGTAAAAAAAAAAAAAAAAAAAAAAAAAAAAACCTTCCTT
>NW_020172591.1:4331767-4335748 GCF_003031525.2 Neophocaena asiaeorientalis asiaeorientalis
AGTTTTTTTTTCCCCCCCACAAAAAAAAAAAAAAAAAAAAAAAAAAAAAAAAAAAAAAACCTTCCTGTTCATTGATAATTAGATGTTTTGCTTCATTTGGATTTCCTCCAACAATCTTCTGTTCAGATTCAGCTCTTATAATTAATTACCCTCTTGCTGAACAACTGAAAACTGAAGTCTGACCAAAGTACATCTCATCCCACACAGATGTCCTCGTTACTCCACAAAAGGTTAATTAATCATAAGAGGTGCTTTAGAGCAGGAGGCGCTGGAAGAAATTCAGAGCTAGTATCTGGCAACATAGAAAAACCACCATCATGCCCGTTGCTATTGAGCTCACACGGAGAGAATCGTTTCAATGGAACAAAAATTCAACTGCACAAAATAGCTGGTGGATATAATATCATGCCTCAAATAATGGAGCATGCCACTTCCCAGTCACTGATGATTTAGAATCCCAGACTGCCTGTGAGGGAAGGTCAGCCCTGTTTATCCTCATTTAGCAGAGGTGCCTGAAACTCCGGGATCACAACAATGGCAGAAGCCGTCTTCATTGTTCTCCTCCTTTTGGCTGGGTGCCATTTCATCCTACGAAAGAACCCTCCTCACCAGCAGACTACACATAGCCTTCCAAATACACCTTCCACTTTCCCAGCTTGTGGTTTTAGTCACGCTAATCCTCCCAGTCCAGGAATAGACTTGCCTTCGTCCACTGTCTAGCCAAAGCCTATAATTCAGTCAAGAGCCAGTTCAAATACGTCCTCCTCATAAACCTGCCCCTAGAACATTCCAACCCACAGGAAGTACTTCCTCTTTTGACCTAGGAGCAGCTGTGGTACAGTAGAAGGAACACAGTCCTGAACAACAGAAAATATATGCAATATTGGCTCTGTTAAATGTGTAACTTTGAGCAAGTTGTTTAGCTCCTATGACACTCAGCTTTTTGTTCAATAAAATGGGAAGAATAAAAACTACTCTGTGGTCTTTATCATGGAGATTAAATAGAATAAGGTGTATGAAAATGTTTGTCATTTTGTTGCTGCTCAGCACTTAGTTTTTTGCTTACTTGATAATTGACCACTCTTGTGTTTTCATTTTCTTTAAACTTGCTTTGCTTTTCTTCCCTTTAACAAGAGATGAGAAGGAAGGTCACATTAGTGGTCCTTAAGACAGTAACCATCATCAAAGCAGTCACCCTAATGAGAACAGGAAGATGGTTCCATTTTTCCAAATTCATAAATTATGTGTTTTAAAGATCTAAGGACTTCACTGGCAGTCCAGTGGTTACAACTCCATGCTTCCACTCCAGGGGGCATGATTCCTGGTCCGGGAACTAAGATCCCACATGTCACGTGGCACAGCCAAAAGTAAAATTACATTAAATTAAATTTTTTAAAAAAGGTCTGTGAGAAGACACTTCCAGACCCTGGGGAGGAAACTGCCAGGGTTGCAGAGAAGGAAAAGAGGTCGGGACTCTGAGACCAAGAATCTGAACCCCTCACGTCCAAGCACTGGGGGATCCATTTGTGGTACTGGGAGTGGCTGTGAATTGAACAGGGAGAGAGTCTGCTACAGGAGATAATCCTGATTGTGGCTCCCTCACCCAGGCAAGGTGTCTGTCTCCTACCAGCATACTCTCGTGGCCAGTGAGAGAGACTGCATATGGTTTTCCAAGAGGCCCTGGGAGTCAGGAAAGAGGGCTCTATATTCTAGAGACGGAAGGAAAGTGATGCTCTGGTGAGAGCTATAACTTGTCTCATCATGTCTCATAAACTGTCAGCAGGCTTTTCTCCCCAACTCGATTTTATGCTCCTAGAGGCCAAAAACGAGCTTTACATTTTGTGTATTTTCCTCAGGCCCTGGCTCAGTGTGCACACAGACGTTTCGGTTTGTTTCCTTGGCCCTCACTAGATAAGCCACTTTTCCCTTTTCTCTCTTCCATGCATTGTTTATTTAGCCATGATTTAAACCATAAGAAAGTGGATTCTAAATCAATGTTGAGGATTCTAGATGGTTGATGTTTTCTCCTTGCTGAATGACTCACTCCATTTCTCTCGGAAGCTCCCATCGAAACAGAGAATTAATGAGCTTGAGGGAAGGAGAGAGTGAGAAGGGAACAAGAAAGAGGCTGGGATATGTGGCTACGTATTGGGAGCAAAATGTGCAACTTGTCTTTCAAGAGTCAGATTCTGGGAGAAAAAGATGGCAATTCTCATTCACAGTGGGCAGCAAGGCGGTAATGCTGCTTCTGCAAAGTCAGATCTTCCCAGCCTCCTTGTCCACCATGCTTCCTCAGCTCTCATTTGCAAGTCAGTCTTGAACTGACAGTATGGGGAAGACTTCCTTCCTGTCTAAGGGGTCAATCTGTAAAACATATTGATGGAAATAGATAACAATTTGCACTCAAAGTACCTGTGTTCAAGGGTTCACATCTCTTCTCAAGCGTGATTGTGCTTCAAAGATATTTAGTACTTATCAGTTATCTTTAAAGATGCCCAAACTGAGTCAGCAAAGTCAAATATGAAGTTTAGCCAAATAGAATTGGAACCCAATTCCATCCTTTGTATATATGTAGTTATTATTATTACTATCATTCAACAGCATTTCTGATGCTAACACAATCCACTATACAGAATTCAGCCAGCACCTGAAATGCAGCCAGGGAGACGATGTTTAATAAAAAATAATTCTGAGACCACAGCACTTCCAGTTTTTGAAAGCCTTAAAATAAATCCCAAATTTATTCCTAATGGAAATAAATCATAGGATCCAAGGTACAAAATTATTTCCACAGCTGCTCCAATAAACATCAGAAAAGGCCTTGCCAACTCCTGACTATTCAGGCTACTGTTGTACAAAAGGGGAGCTTTTTAAAAGAATAACCTTATCTATCCTCATAAAAGGCTACTAAGTAAGCATTACCAGGTTCCAAAAAGAACATGTTCAATTTCAAGTCTTCTCAAAACCTTCTGGTTATATTTACTTACTTTTTCAATTAGCAGGTGCTTGAAGCCCTGAAATTTTTTCTCGCTGCTCTAATTTAGAGTCAATGACATAGATACAGATGAAGATGGAGATCTAAAGAAATATGGAGAGAGATAGATAGAGCTTGTCTATTCTTCTAACCAGATTGTTAAGCTGCTCATGGATCCTAACTGCAGCTAGATCTTCCCGTATCTCCCACGTAGATAACTACTACAGTTTGCTCATGGACAGGGCTTTATAAATGTGTGTTGATTGGTGGCTCAATGTGAATAAACAAGCTAATTCTGAATAGATGGAAAAGTAATGGTGAGCTCAAGAAATCATCCCACATCCTTATCTTTCCAGTTGTAAAAAACAGTGATTTAAACTATAGAGACTGTAAAAAGATCAGTGGTTTCCAGGGACTGGGGACAAGGGAGGAATTATGAATAGGTGGAACATAAAAGATTTTTAGGGCAGTGAAAATACTCTGTATGATACTATAATGACAGATATATGTCATTATCCATTTGTCCAAAACCATAGAACGTACACCACCAAGAGTGAACCCTAATGTAAACTCTGGACTTCGGGTGATAATGATTGTGTCAATGTAGGTTCATCAGTTATAACAATGTACCACTCTGATGTAGGATGTTGATAACAGGGGAGGCTGTGAATGGCCGGGGCAGGGAGTAGATGAGAAATCTCTGTACCATCCTCTCAATTTTGCTATGAACCTAAAGCTGCTCTAAAAAAGTTAAAATCTTAAAAAATAATATTCCTTCTTAATTCTGTGTAAAGACAAGCATGCTGGTGCCATGCACAACTCCAGAAGGAAGGAGGGCCTGCTGCACTCAGGATGTTCCCTGGAGCTACCAGCAGTAATGAGGCTTTCAAAAGCAGGGAGACAGGCAGGCAAGGGAGCGAGAGAGAAGACAACTGCTGTGACAAGTGGAGAAGCAACTCCATGGTCCACAGTTATGTAGGTTGTTTATTTCTTCCCCCCCCCCCCCT
>NW_020172591.1:4335771-4446966 GCF_003031525.2 Neophocaena asiaeorientalis asiaeorientalis
TAATTGGAGCTATATTTGGCATCAGAGAAATCTGGATTCAAGCTCTAACTCTATTACCAGATGAGTGTACTTGAGCATATTATTAAATCTCTCTAATCCCCATCTTCATCATCTGTAACATTGGTGAAATAGGAGCTTTGTTGTGTGAATTAAACATGCTAATTCACTCAAAGTGCATTAACAGGAATTGAACATTCAAGCATTGTTAATTTCTTTGCCTTTCTGACTTCCTTCTCTACCAAGGCGTGGTTTTTCCATAAAAGCAGGGCTGGAGAGATCACTAAATGACACCACTTCTCTCTGTCACAGTATTTCTCAACTTTTAAAAATCCACATGCCCCTTGATCGTACAAAAATTCACTTTCCCACATCCATTGTTGAGATTTATAGCTTTGACCCCTAAAATGGGCTGGGAAATTAAAAAGGCAAATAATACACGAATATTCCCCATATCTCTCTGTCCAAACCACACAGAATGCTGTGGAAGAGCCCACATGTCTGCGTGTGGGTGAGTGTGGGTGTGTCTCAGGGTGAAGTTTTCATTTGCTACTCTCCGGTTACTTAGCACCGCCAGAAGAATTCAATTATTCCCAGAAGTCAGACAGGAGTCAAGTCAGCTGTTTGGCTTAAAGAAACAAGACGCAACTTAAAGCCCCAAATGGAAAACCGGGGAAAGAAGAAATTGTCTGGGTGATTATATAATCACTGAAGTTCTTGCCAGCAACCCAAGACAGGCTCTCACCACCTGATTGCTTTTCAAGAAATACAAATGACACATCACCTTGTTCTGTGATTCATCAGTAGGCCAGCTTGCTCGGTGCTTGCATTGGACCATGTGGATCCAGCATTGGGAAGGGCAGGGAGGAAGTGAGACAGACATCTTTTAGATTTCCTTCACTCCTTACTCTGTCTTCATCCTGGCAGGAATCCGCCAGCCTTGTTCCAATCGCATTACCCAATTTGTACTATTTGTGAGACAAAGGGCGCCGTGGGGCTTGAGGTGCCCGTTGCAGTCATAGGGTTAAGCAATGTCAGGAGAACGTTTCCACGATTATCTGTTAGTCTGGGACAGAAAGAAGAGCAGCAGCAAGGTTTGTATAGCAAACCTCCAAAGAAGTCTCATTGGGAGCTGTGGGGAGGCTTTGGGGAAAAAAAGTTTTGAAAAAAAAGATGTGTATTCAAAATAATTTTAATAAATGCCAAAAAATCAAGATCTCTACAGCCTATCTGTAACTAGATATCCCAGGTTATCTTTTTCATATTCTGCAATTTCATCTTCTTGACATAAGCTGCATTCTTCTAAATTGGTCTGATCCAATGCTAATCACATATATACACACACACACAGCCATATCCAAAAAGACCAAAAAAACCTTTTCTAGTCATCAAATCTGGGCTAGAGTAGTGATCAGACATCTCAGGGTAA
This sequence comes from Neophocaena asiaeorientalis asiaeorientalis, assembly GCF_003031525.2. Taxonomy (NCBI): domain Eukaryota; kingdom Metazoa; phylum Chordata; class Mammalia; order Artiodactyla; family Phocoenidae; genus Neophocaena; species Neophocaena asiaeorientalis. The sequence goes on from NW_020172591.1 coordinate 4,337,198, forward strand.
CCCTCTAGGATTTGTGGCTTTTTTCTTTCTGAAACATAGCATTTTAACATACAGAGAGGTCATTCTCTGGCGAAGAAAGCAGAGCTCAGCAACTGCTTTATCAGAAGAACTCACAGGCATTAATTTCTAGCAAAGCTAACCTATCGCCGTGCTGGGCAACACAATACACCTAGATACCCACACAGGCATGTGCGTGGGCAAATGCACACACACACACCCTGAAATTCTGCTCTATCAGCCTCTAGTCCTTCTTGCCTGGATCTTGGAGGGACAGACTAAACATGTTCACCCACATTTACATTTTCTGTACTCAGAACAACCAGTTAGAAACACGGTCTCACTTTTCATTTTGTTCTTTGAGCCATCTTGCAAAGAGAAAACCCACTTGTACAGGGAAAGTGTGGAACACTGCCTAGTAATAGACACTGGGGTGAAATTAACATTTTGCCTTTGACCCGAATTAAAAGCAGCAACAAGCAAAATTGGAAAATAGAATCGCTCCATCTCTTAGCCATGTCTGGCTGTCTTCTCTCCATGTTTAGTGCTAAGGATACAAGATGAGTCAGACAGACCCAGTCCCTGCTCTCATCGAATGTACAGAACAGTGGCAGAAACAGACAAGTCAAGAGGCAATTTCAGGACAGGGTGATAAGTGCAAAAAGAGGAGTCAGTTAAGAATGCCCTTGGAGTGCAGAGGGGAACATCTAACCCTGGAAGGTGATCAGAAGTTAGATCAAAGAGGGGAGGAGAGTGGAGACCACGGTCAGGAAGGAAAGCCCTTCTGGTTCCTTGTGGCTAGGGTGTCTGAAAAATTCTACAGGGATGTGGTGAGTCATAAGGCTTTAGGGCTAAGTGTGGATCAGATAATGAAAGGCCTTGTAAACCAGAATAAAGATCTGGGGAGTCAGAGTACTTTAAGCAGGGGAGTGACATGATCAGATTTGCTGTTTTAGGAAGAGCACTTTGCAGTAGAGAGAATGAATTGGAGAGCAGTACAGTTAAAGGTGGGGAGAGCAGTTAGAAGGCAGCTGAAGTAGTCCAGATGAGAGCTGATGGCAGCCTGGCTGACGGACTTGACGGTGAAGATGGAGAGAAGTGGACAGATTCAAGGAGTCAAGTTCCTACCTTCCCTCAAACAGGTGAACGGGAATGATGCACTGCAAGGGGGAGGGGGACGTGACATTGTGCCTAATGTCCTTCAAACACAAATAATCGTTTCACATTTTCTCTTAGAAAATCACCATCTGTCATTCATCTTCTTTACTTACATTCTTAGTAATTGAAAGAAATATGAAATCTTTCATTTATTTTGAACCCAGAAAGGTCAGACAGTTCTCCTGGCCAATACAAACAGTTCATTTTGTAATCATCCAGCATGTATTTTCTACAGGACCTGCACAGCCACTATTTCACTCCTGGCACTTGTTCATCAGTCCACTTCCTCAAAGTGAATGAGTGAGCAAATGGCAATCAATGTTCCCAATAAAAGTTTTAGGAGATAATTACAATGACAGGAAATGTAATCATTACAACAGTCATGCTGAGCTTGTTGTGATGCTACTAATCACACCAGGTTTTCTGATTTCACGTAAATTGCAGGTACCTTTACTCCTGTAAGAATCTCTATTAATAGATAATATTGTTATGCCAATAGCTGCTTAAAGTGTAATTTAAAAATTTTAGGTGATCTGAGCCAGATATTTTTAAAACACTATAATAGCCTAACAAATATGAACCAAAAAATAAACCTTATCACATTTAAGGAAATTACTTGTAAAGAGAGACACCTGCAGTTTACCCATTAAAAATAAGAGTCATACTCCACGGCACTGAGTGATTAAATGAATGCACCTTTTTTCAATTACCCCACAAAACGGAAAGCCCAAATGTTCCACTATCTCAGCTCCTGTTTATTGCCAACGGATGAATATTTATACATGCACACTACAGTTATGGAGTATACAAAGGCGTGCCACCATTTATTCGTTCACTCAAGAAATATTTACTAGGCACTTACCCTATGCCCAACACTATTCTAGGCACTGAGGACCCAAGAAAAAGAACAGAACATTCTGACAGGCCAGAAGGGGTAACTTATATTCAAATAAATATGATATTGACATATGTGCCAAATAGGGACAAGTGCAAGACACTAGAATGCTATAGAGGAAGATGCCCTTAATCACGGAGGGCTTCCTAGAGGAGGTGATTTTTAAGTTGGCTCTTAGCAAAAAGCTAAAGAGCTTGGCAGACAAATCCAAACAGTGAGGCGATAATCCAGGAAAAAAAGAAAAGGCTGTTCAAAGGTACGGAGGTCCAAAAGGGAACAGTGTGATCTGGGAGCTGCAAGGATAGAGCACAAGGTCCATTAGAGAAGGATCAGGAAAAGACTTCCGAGGGCTTGGTATGCCAGAGTAAAGCCATTAGAGCAGAGAGGAAGCACAGATAGATTGTCTTTGACTTGCCCTGTAGAAAAAGAACATCTATGCAGCTAGGACACCATTTTTGTATTTAGTTTATTGCAGTTAATAGTATAGTAACCATGTTTCCAAATCATGGTATGAAATAGACTACTGGAAAACGAGACTGTCCTTAGAAATTCAAATATATCCCCCTTCTCTCCTACCTTCCCTTCCCTAACTCAGACTCAGCCTTCAGTCTTTGGCTTTAGCATCACTTCCTTAAGAAGTCCTCCTTGATCACTCTGATTGGTCAATGACCCCACATCTGTGCTGAGCTGTGTTGAGAGTAGGCTGTGGCCTATACAGGATCATGCGCAGGTTGCTGAAAAGCGCCCTGCCGCTTCCTCCACTCTTTGTACAGTCACATTCACACACACACACACACACACACACCCACACACACACACACACACCACTCACACACACACATGAAGTGCTGAAAAGTCTCAACACTTGCTAAGGGCTTGGTCAGTGTTATCTGGGAGAGCCAGTTAATTACCTAGCTTAAGTTTAACAGGAAATAGTTTATCCAATTAACTCTAGCTTCATAGTCCTAACGTCAAATCAGGACACCAGGAAACTCCATTTGACTGGGAGTGTGGATGCGGGGTACTGGGAAGGCGGGGAGCAACAGGGTAGCAGGAGAGACACTGGGGGGAGGAGTCTTAGTGGAGGGACAGGAAGCAAAGGGAGCCTGAAGAATGGGGACACTGCAGGGGCTTCCCCTGTGGCGCAGCAGTTAAGAATCCACCTGCCAATACAGGGGACACGGGTTGGAGCCCCGGTCCAGGAAGATCCCACACGCCGCGGAGCAACTAAGCCCGTGTGCCACAACTACTGAGCCCATGTGCCACAACTACTGAAGCCCGTGCACCTAGAACCCCTGCTCCGCAACAAGAGAAGCAACCGCAATGAGAAGCCTGCACACTGCAACGAAGAGTAGACCCCGCTCGCAGCAACTAGAGAAAGCCCATGCGCAGCAATGGAGACCCAACACAGCCAAAAATAAATAAAATAAAATAAATAAATTTATTTTAAAAAAAAAGAATGGGGACATTGCAGAAGAAGGGGGTAAGAGCTACTGAGAACTATCTGATGGCACAGAGCATCAAATTCTTCATGTAGAAAATTCCAGAGATAGCCAGTTGCCTGACAAAATAAAAGCCACAAAGAACTTCCTGTCTGAATCAGGTCTTTTCGGCTTCATCAGGAAGTGGTATCCTGTTTTTCATATCATCACATTTCTGCCATCTACATCGCCCTTTGACTCCTTTAAAGCAGTCCTACCTCCACTGAAGTTTGCAGTCTTCCCTTTGCAAATACCGAAAGTCCCACTCAATCAGGGCAGCACTACCATCCATATTTAGGGATTTTAATCTTTCCACATAAATCACTCCCTCCAGCTCTTTAATCATGTGTGACAACTTGCAGTGACTGCATCTCGTTCTCTGATTTCCCTGAAAGGTCTTGCAAGCTAAGCAGGGTTAATCTGAGTCAGTAACTTAGATGCAAGAGGCGAGAACCACACAGGAAATGCACAAAATGAGTCAACAGACAGCACATGTCTCTCTGACATCCGCCTCTTACCGTCTGGAAGAGGGGTTCCCTGGGTCTAGAAGCCTGCTGTTTTCTGAATCAGGGGGCCAGCCTTCGAGCATCACAGCACACTCTCCTCGCCTGTAGAAACTGGAAGTTGGACCAGGATCCCAAAATCCCTTTTCACTTTGCTATGCTCTACACTTACGCTCCCATCTTCCTTCAAGAGGCGGATTGTCCTAACCAGAGTAATATCAGAACCAATGAGGTTTGTATGGCAGGAGGACTTTGAACAAAACTAGGAAGAATTCCGGACTTTATCAAGATTCCCAGGCCGTAGCTGCAGGAATGAGGCTAGCTGCCAGCCCTTTATTATTCTGAACCAAACATTATTATAGCCCCATACTTCCTTACCTCTTAAACAGAGCCTCTTGGTGATAACATATGCTTCCTTTGCCTCTGAATGTGATGTTGAGATCTCTGTGTATTCGCTTGATCTACTGATACAGGACAACAGAGAGGTCTCCAAGTGCCAGTTCTTGTAATAATATGTAACATTTACCTGAGTGCTTAATCATAACAGGCACTCTTCTAAGCACTTTGCTCATAATAACTCTCAACAACCCTACAGGGAGATGAGAAATTGAGCCACAGAGAGGCTAAGGAACTTGCCAAAGATCACACAGAGAAAAAGAGGCAACTCTGGGACTGAACACAGCTAGTATGATCTCAGAGCCCGTGGGGATGATTCTCCTTCCTGTTCTACCTAGATCCTTTGGTACTACCGAGTTTTCTTCCTCTAAAGGAAAAATTGGGAGTATAAGAGCTTACAAGCAAATTATTTTAAAATATATTAAAAAATAAGGACCATGGAAGATGATACCCTCAAAGTAGAAGCAAGAGCCACTGGCTTTTCCTGAAAATGTGGGAAGGAACATAGGGCAGTGAGGATGATTCAGTGGGGAGTGGAGACGAATATTTACTAGTGGATCTCACAGCCCACTTCAAGGTGAGGAGAAGACAGTTGGTTAAAACCAAAGAACTCTGGGTAGGAAGTGATATCGTTGACTAGAAAGTAGTTGAAGTGATGATCAGGGATGTTAGGGGAGAGGGAGGAAGTGAAGAAAGTTGGCACTGAAACAAAGTGGGGAGATCAAGGTCATGGGTGTCCCTCAACATGAATTATCTCACTTAATCCTCACAACCATTTTAGGCTTCTCCGTCATCTCCATTTTTAAAATGAAGATGTTTAGTCAAAGGAAAATGAAGTGAATTGCCCAAGGTCACACAGAGGTAAGTGGCAGTGCCTAAGAAACAGCACTTGCCAGGCAGCCTGACCCAGAGGCTGAGCTCCCAGTCACTAGGCACTGCCTTCATACCACCCTGGGAGGAGCAGTGGAGAGGAGAGAGATTCCAGACGCAAGAAACACCAGGAAAAACTAGGGAAGCAGGGCTTGGAGGCAGCACAAGGGCAGGGGTTGGTGGGCACACAAGCAGGTGAATCTTAAAAGGAAAGACTGGAGTTTGTCTTCCTCTGAGATAAGAGGGAAAGAATAGAAACAGCGTGAGCGCACAAGAGCGTTCTAGCAGGGCAGGGGAGGCTAGCTCGTGTCCCTTAGGTCTCATTTTCTCAGTGAATTAGAGCAAAGGTGTCTGCCAAGGTCTCTAATCGTAGAGGGGCTGGGTTGGAGCTACAGTTTAAGACCTTGGCATGTCTGAAGCAGCTGCTGAGCTGGGCTCCCCTGTGAGTGAATGTAAAAGACTCAGCAGCTCTGGGGCCCTTTCTGAGCTTATGTTGACTTTATAGTGAAACCGTTTCCCCTGATTTTGTGATTTTCTCCAGCAATGGCTGGAAGTACAGGAATAGGATTAAAGAAAATGACTGAGGTCCTCCTTAGTATCGGGGAGTACTTGCAAACCCATGGATGCCCCAGGGTGTTGAAATTATGCAGTTTCTTCCAAAGAGGAAAAGTTTGAGGGCCGATAAGCCATATGGGGAAAGGCCAAGGCACACTGTACTTAAAGTATAGCCTGTGGTTCACAGCAGAGACGCTGGTATCAAGTGTGGGCTCAGCTCCCATCGGTACCTCTTTGCTAACTGGTGACCTTGGATAAGTTACTGACCCTCTCTATGTCTGCATTTTTTTATTTGTATTAGTTGAGCATACTTCATAAAGTTGTTGTGAGGATTAAATAACACATATAAAGCCCTTAGCACAGTGTCTAAGACATAATAAGTGGTCAATAAATGTTAACTTTTATTAAGGCTCAAACAAGGACTTCACTGATACTGTTAGTTACTAATGTCCTCACTGATCAGCATTCACTACTAGAAGCATGGCATCTCATGCATATACACGTGTGCCCTAAGTCATGTGAGAGACTAGAATCTCCCAGTCATCGGCGGTGGCTTTAAAATGTCCAGCTGTGCTGACTAGATCTTGTTTTCAGATAGAAGCGAAGTGGTGGGGTAATGGACTCTTGAGTTCGCTCCTAGGGAAGGTAGCCAACTGTTTCCTATTTAATGCCAATAAGACCTTGACCTTTCCTGCTATGTCAGCCTTCCTCTCACAAAGCAAATTCAGACCACAAGTCTAGCCAGAAAGTCGATGTTAAATTAAACCTAGAATTTTAAAACACAGCCCAGGTCTTCCTCAACAATTACAATGCTTTTTAAGCATTAGATTTTCTGTATGGGTCCCGAAGAGTTGCAGAATAGAACTAGTGTTCCTCATCCTTCTTCCAAATCTCTGTAATCTATTCAGCATCATTTCTTTTTATATTCTCTTAGGTGTAAGTAATACTTGTTGCCTGGGATAGTGTTCTTTTTCTGCATAAACAAAAAGATCTTCTTGAAACTGTGATTAGAATACAAATGCCTTATGCACTTAAATGTGTTAAATAGCTACATTCTAAACTTCCTAAGAACTTGCTTCTCATGAATGAGAATTTTTTTTTTTCTCTTTTTTTGGAAAAGAGAACTAATAAAATACAGAAGCTGGGCTTCCCTGGTGGCGCAGTGGTTGGGAGTCCGCCTGCCGATGCAGGGGATGTGGGTTCGTGCCCCGGTCCGGGAGGATCGCACATGCCGCGGAACGGCTGGGCCCGTGAGCCACGGCCGCTGAGCCTGCGCGTCTGGAGCCTGTGCTCCGCGACAGGAGAGGCCACAAGAGGGAGAGGCCCGCGTACCACAGAAAAAAGAAAAAAAGAAAAAAAACAGAAGCCTAATGACTAAGAATATCAATGACATTCCTTTCTCTAAATTCTTATGTTGATTCGTGGTGTCTTCCAGGCCATGCCTCTAATTATTGCACATGTTACTGCCTTCTTCCTCATTTGGGCAGATTAGGAATACTTTGCTTCTCCCACAGTACCTAGCAAGCTCTTAAAAGTAGAGAAGTGACCCAATAAAAACATTTTGATTGACTGAAAATACTTTTTGTTTAATTAATTCATGGAGATCAGGGACCCAGGCAAGTAACTGAATACTGAAGCAGGCTAGGTATGGGACAATATGGAGTAGTGGGGACTGAGGTTATATAAAAAATGCATGTCCCATCTAAGGGGACAGCTGGAACTCAGCTCCACCTCACTCTTGCCATGTAGCAATGCAGGCCCTGTGTTGCTAGATGTTCCCATTTTTAGGCAGAAGATAGATATTTAATGTGAAATCTCCCAACTTTTACATGAGGGCAACCAATTTAAAAAATAAAAATGTTAATGCAGGCCCAATATAACACATCTGTGAAACAGGTTCAGCCCAGGTCCAACGATTTGCAATATCTTAGTTAAAGGAAATTCCTGAGAAATTATGATAATTCAGACTCTCCTTATCTATCCTTTACACCAGACCCACCTGCAAGCAGCTTTGTGACCCCGGCCTGCAGTCCTATCCTCTGTCTCTGCCTATTGCCAGTCACAGTTGGACTGGCTCTCGTAGCAAGACTCATCCTGAGTCAGTACGGAGTGACACAAGCCACATTCACACAGCCCACTGAGCCTTTTGACAGTGTTGTACAAAACAGAAATGATGGTAATTGGTAGAGAAGATGTCCAGGTTAAATGTCGTGACAAACCTTTTTAAAGACCTGGATGATTTCATGACTTTAACACAGCATCAGCAAAGCCACCTGAAGGAATGACATGGCTAATCAAGAGTCATGCACCAGATGTCAGCGGCTTGTCTGCATCGGTGAGGCAGGAAGGGTTGAAAGGAATATCCCATTCCCCCCAACAACATCAGCCCCAAATTAGTTGTGATATATAGCAAAGATTTCTACTTTCCTGTGAAGCTCAAAAACAAGTTCTTGCTGACGGAAGAATATTTTACCCAATAAAAGGTTGTATTCTTGACAGAATTTATGAATTTTCCTTTGGCATAAAACCCTAATTTCATTCACCACTTGGAGGCTTGGTAAGGCTCAGTACTTTTCTAAAATAAAGCACTACTGAAATTCCTGAAGATGGATCCTACATCACATCAACCTTTCTTTTCCCAGCACCTGGCACAATACCAGTCACAGAATCGAGACTCGACTAATGTTTATTTAATGAATTAATTAATGATGGAATGATTGAACTCGATCCATGCCTTAAATGGTCTTGCTTTATAGTAATGCTGGGGGAAGAGGATTGCAAAAGAAAGAGGACAAAGATCAGCATCTTTAAATGCAGCATGCAGTGCTTTGTTTTTATAATACTTTAGAGAATTGTGTGGGAATTTATCTAATCCACTCTGTCAGGAAGAAATCTGAAGACACACTCCCCGCCTCCCTGGTAAATCTTAGAATGTGCTGATTTGAGGTGGCTCCAGAAGTGAAGCTGAAACAATTAATTGCGGTATTAAATAAACACTTTGTGTTCCCTTGAAAATCTTGAACAAGAGCCTCCGTGTCAGGGAGGGAAAGATGCTGAGGCATCAGAATCATGAGAGAGACATTAAATTTCTTTCTGCCTGCAGACCTGTGGATTCCAGTGTCTGCTCCCCTACCCTGCAAAGTTCACAGTCCTTTACCATGACACTGAGCTTCACAGAGAAACTGCAGGTACATAAGTGTGTGTCTGCATTGCAACAGATGTCAGCATCATGTTTAGAAGGAAACTGACTTACAGATGGAAGGAGCCTGGGAGTTGGGAGCATCTGTTATAGGAATCTGGATTTGAAAGAATACATTTGAAAAATAAGTCTCTTCAACTTCCGAATGAACCAAAATCTTTCATGATTCCCACTGCCATTTTCCCTCCTCTCTCTCTCTGCTTTTTAGAAAGAGTGAGAAAAGATTGAAATTTTTCCACACTGTCAAGGTGGAGAATATTATTAGAACACACTTCAGAGAATACTGGGTGCTTTTTTTAATCAGTAGTGGAATGCCGCTTAGAAACATCAGAATATCCTCAAGATTTTCTTCAAATAATCCTAATATCTTTGCCCTAATGAAAAGCATCATGTTGTCTGGGAATTTTTAGAAGTGATCTATCACGCTTGCTCGGCATAAAACACCTAGAACCTGCACGTGACCTCTTTTGTTGCCATTGTGCATTTTGTTTTAGCTAACAGGAGAAGCGGCCATTCAATCCAAGTAGTTACTATCATTTTATTCAACAAAGTCTCTCTGTGAGCAAAGAGTTCTCAGAGGATAGTTTATGGCTCTAAGTAAAACCATTCCTGATAAATATACTCCTTAAAATGCATACAGGACACAGCTCACTCCTTCCTAGTTGTGTTCCGACAATGGCTTACCTCACACCTGACGAAACCTGTTACAGTTTTGTGGGCTGCAGGCTGTGGCAGAAATGACAGAGCACATGCTCATTTTCATCCAGGTCTAAACGGCAGCTTCCAGGCTCTCACACCCCTCAGTTATTCCCAGTCTCATTGCCACTTGTGAAAGACGCGTGATTTATAGATCCTAATCAGCGGGACAGTGATAATCTGTGACCTCTTCATATCACCCTGGAGACCAGCTCACACTTCGACCAGCATGATAACTATGCCCAAGTGCCCTTAAGCCCTGGTAGGACTTCCGTCTGGCCTGCCCAGTTCCCACCACCACCATGAGCTTCAGTTACCCCCTCAATGTCCTCTAAAAACTCGTTGAGATCCACGGTCCTTCCATGTTGCCCTCAGTATCGTTCCCACACCATCTGGTGCTGATTCAAGCTTTTCGCCAATCAAAAGTGGGTGAAGAGAGATGAGAGGAAAGTGGAAGGTTTTACCCCAAAACAGAAAGCAATTAAGCAAGGATAGATCTGTACCAAAGAGACAGGATAGTTGCAGCACCAGAGGTGACTGCTTAAATATGGCTGTGCAAAGAGCTTTGTAAATGACCTAATGGAGATCATTGGAACTTAGATCTGGGATCAATTATGCATAAAAAGGAAAGGTATACCTCCTTTTACTGGACTTTTGAAGAGCCTTCACCATTACTCCCTGCCTCCGAGCAGTGACTCTGTGCTCACTGGGGAGGAGAGTCTCCTGTGTGAATGAGGGTTCCCGTGGGTGTGTTGTATGCCGCTTTCCCACCACCTTCACTCTAATCATGATGAATGTGATAGCTGGGCACATCTGGCTAAAGACAGGAGTGTGAGGCAGCCACATCTGGAGTCTGGCGTTATTTCATCTCTAATTTAATAGCTGACTTCCCAGTTCTGAAGCTGACAAAGGACTTGAGCATAGAAAACTGAAAGGATGATCACTAAACTTTGTTGGCTTCCAAGCACTTGCTCTTGCCTTGGGGAAATTTATATCCTATTCCACTGAAGGCACTGCTCAAGTGACAGTCATAACTCAATAACAGTGAGTGCTCACAAGATTTTCCAAAGGTTGACATTCTCACTGACATTTCTTTAACCTGTGGTTTGGGTCAAACCTATACTGCAGAAGTTCCCCTTTATGCCAAGGGCGTGAGGTCATCAGTTCACTAAAGAAAAAATACCCATTCCCACTTTCAAACTTCACAATTCCTTTTTATTTTCTTTGTCTTCATTAATCTTATTGATCCTCTCACTTCCTTGCACTGTTCTGAAATCATTATTTATTTTATTTAGTTAGTTAGATTTTATTTTTGTTTTTGTTTTTAGGACAGCTTCAAAAGGTCTGTGCTAAAATCTTTCTCAGAGCTGCTGCCAGTTAAAATAACTTTCTCTTCACCTTCTCTTTTTTGAATAACATTATCTCATAGGCATATCTTGATCTTCACATATAAATCCCTCATTTTAGGGCTTTATTCTAAAGTTGACAGTTTAACTTCATAATCTTTGCACAGAGTTTGACAGACCAAAGAAATTCACTATAAAACTCAGGGCTTCTGTTTATTTATCTTTGAAATAGAATTCTTTACATGGATCTAATGTGACTTTATTAAATTACCAAACTGAAAATATAAAGTAAAATACTATGTAATTGCTACTTGTACTATAATCTTCAATAAATGAATTTAGCTCACACTTCTATAGATAATACCAAGGGTAGTTATTCAACACAGAAGTGACTGAATAATAGAAGATATTAGAGGCTTTTGAAAATTCTATTCCACTTGCAAACATCTAATGACCTCATACTATGTGCAAAGTGTGAGGCAAGGTGCCAAAGGGGTTAAAAAGGAACTTTAAGACAATCGTTGCCCTCTTGGTTTTTCATCATCTGGGGGAAAAAGTAGACCCATAGACACAATATCATTCAGTAGAACCAAGGCCAGAGAGAACTGGAAGAAGGTTAAGTGTGAGCCAAGCCCTGAATAATCAGATTCTAAAGCAGAATATGTGTCTGCCTGTGTTTGCTCTAAATCCTGCCCCAAGAACTGGTAGCTTCCTCTCCAGGTCTGCACCTAGGACGGATGACCTTGTGGCTGGGGAGCATCCATTCCAATTTACTGTATTATTGCCACCTGAAGAAAGGCAGGTGACAGTACTCCCGCTGGTGACCTCCACGAAATACAAATGGAGTAGGTGAGCCTGGAAAGGGTTTTATGAATCCTGGTGTCAAAGGTGAAAAGTCAGAGAGCAATGAAGCCATTGGCCAAACTCTGGGAGTGGACGAGGGGGAGGGCCAGTGCGCGGACTGCGCTTTCCTCTCAGCACACCCTCCCAGGTCCTACAGCCCAGGCAGCAGGGGTCAGGAACGGTGGGAAAGTGAACGCCTTGCTGGTGACCAAGAAACTCGCCGAGAGGCCTCTGATCCCCTTCCATCACTCTTCAGACACGTCAACCCCTCCCGCAGCATTTCCAACAATCCACTTCCGACTACCTTTTTATGACTTTACAACACAGTTTTTCCTCGAATTTTATGGCATTTCATTAAAGCCACCAGAAGGTGATACTGCCCCTTTTCTAAGAGCGAAATAAATTCAAGTTTTATCGCTTCTGGAAATGCCGTAGCAGCTGTCAGGACATTTGATAGATTTTCTCAATTACAGGACTTGAGGAGCATTTTATACTTACATCTGCACGAAGCCCAATATAGTAGATGTTCGTCTTGCCTCCTTCTTTATCTCATGCATCTTTTTGCTCTTAATGACCAATTTGTTATTTTTCTACTTTTATTTCTCCTTACCTCTTTTTTTCTGCATTTTGTTTCTCTTTTTGCTGTTTGGTTTAGAGAATGATGCATTTCTCGTACAAACTTACATTATTTGTGAAAGAAAAGGAGAGGGGGGAACCTAACTAGGGTCTATAAAGAAAAAAGAAGTCAGTTAAAATTTAAAAGTGAATCAATTTTCCACAGGGGAATTTACTGTTGATATAAGGTGCACTTTGCAAATGCAGTATTTATTAATGTGACATGACATATGTTGAATTTTTTCCTAATGGGATAGAGGCTTTAGACTGTGTGACTTTTTACACTAATAAGGCTGTTCATTGGTGTTTTTCTTCATTATCAACATAGAGAATGTCAGCTTTCAATGACAACTTCGTGGATTATTCAAAACTGCAGAACCTTGGTCCCAATGGATGCTAAATAAATTAAAAAGGCTAATGTGTAACAAAGACCATGCCAGTAGAATGTACCGACAGACTGTGGGTATGGCACATAAAACTTATTTCATTGACTTTGAATGTATAATCTTGCAGACAGAGCAGAGACTTCAGAAAGTAAGTGGGTGATCAAAATGTCTTTTTTCATAGAAATGCTTTCACTTAAATAATATTTTAAGACATTGGAGTACTTTTGCAAACATTACAAAGTATAACCTCCTCAGCAATCCTGGAGGGTAGGTAAGATAAGTGTTATTATCCGCATATAAAAGATGCAGAAACTGAGGCTCACAAAGCACCAGGGCTTTGCCCAAGGTCAAAAGCAGAATCTTAACTCCAATCCAGCTCTTATAAATTCCAATGCTTTTCCTCTATTGTTGATCCCCAACAGTACCTGACACTCCCAACAAGAAACAGTTAATTCCTCAGTTTCTGTATAGAATACCCTAGTAATTCCTCACAAGCATATGTGACTTTAAAGTTTTTAAAATGTGCTCATACCAACCTCTCTGAATTTCTCCTCAGTAACTCTTTTTTTTTTTTTTTTTTTTGCGGTACTCAGGCCTCTCACTGTTGTGGCCTCTCCCCTTGCGGAGCACAGGCTCCGGACGCGCAGGCTCAGCGGCCATGGCTCACGGGCCTAGCTGCTCCGCGGCATGTGGGATCTTCCCGGACCGGGGCACGAACCCGTGTCCCCTGTATCGGCAGGAGGACTCTCAACCACTGCGCCACCAGGAAAGCCCCTCAGTCACTCTTTATAGCATTAGCTTGTTTAATTTTTTATTGCCTAAATCACAGTCTAAAACTGTATTTCTTATTTATTTGCTCACCCATTTGTATGTTTTGGTTATCAAATGCTCTGTAACAAACCACCCCCAAAACGTAGTGGTTTAAAAAAACAACAATTCATTGTTTCTCACAAGTCTTGTGATTGACTGGGCACTGTTGGGTAGTTTTTCTGCCTGCATGGTGTAGCTGAGGTCGCTTATGTGGTTTCGTTGAGCTGGGAGCTTGGCTGGGACTGAAACATCCAAGATGGACTCTCACCCTCCAGGCACTTCCTGCATGTGGCCTTTCAATATTCAGTCACTGAGTCCAAGCTTCTTATAGCATAGCATCTGGCTTCCAGAAAGGAACATTCAAAGAGCTAAAGCCCCAATCTGCAAGCACTTTTCAAAGCTTCTGCTTACATCCTGCTAACATCTTACTGGCTAAAGTAGTTCACCTGGCCAAATCCAAATCAGTGTGAGAAAGAACTACCCAAGGATATGAGTGTCATGTGGTGTGAATCATAGGGAGCCAACAATGTAACAGTGTACTCCAGTGCTTAGAGAGGAAACTACTAGAATGTCAACTCTATGAGCGCAGAAACATTGTCATGCATACTTCCACAACCCTAGCATTAGAACAGTTCCTGGCAAACAATAGAAGCTCAATAAATATAAATATTTATTAAATAAACATTTTTAAATAAATTAATAAATGGAGGAGACACATCCTATGAACTGACAGATTTTATTAACTTCATCTCCTTTTATTAAAGTCTAACTCCTTATGTCCCCCTCTAGTTATTACCCATCTTAAAGAGTAACTACTATCCTGACTTCTAACACTACGAACGAGTTTTGCCTGTTTCTGAAATGTTATATAAATGGAATCATACAGTATATATACTTTTTGGGTCTGGTTCTTTTGTCACCATTATGTTTGTGAGGTTAATCTGTAAAGCTGTAGTTATTCATTTTCATTATTGTATAGTATTCCATAGTACGAATATATCATCATGTATTTATCCATCCTAGCGTTCATGGACATTTGAGTTGTTTCCAGGTTGGAGCTATTAGAACAGTTTTATTCAGTTTATTTTATTTTATTTATTAGAACAGTTTTATTATTATTTATTCTCAAAATCATATTCATGATTTTGAGTAAAAGTGTGCATTTCTCTTGGGTATATCATGTCTAAGTGGAAGGGCTGAATCATAGGATAAGCATCTACTGAGCTTTGGAAGATACTTCGTAACAATTTAGCCAAGCGGTTGTAATGTACATTTCACCAGCAACATATGGGTGTTTAGTGGTTCCACATTCTCACCAACACTTAAAATTATCCATATTTTTCATTTTAATTTTCTGGGGCTGGGTAGAGGTATCACATTGTGCTTTTAATTTGCTTACCCCTGACAACTGATAAAGACAGTTTATTAGTTTGCTACGGCTGTTGTAACAAATTACCATACATATGGTGGCTTAAGCCTAAATAAATTTATTCACTTATAATTCTGGAGGCCAGAAGTCTGAGATCAAAGTGTCAGCAGTGCTGTACTCCCTCTGAAGGCTCTAGGGAAAAATCCATTCCTTGATTCTTCCAGATCCTGGTGGCTTCTGGTGGCACTCCTTGTACTAAGGCTACATCGCTCCAGCCTCTGCCTGTCTGTGTGCCTTTTCTGTGTATGTCTGTGTCAAAACTCCTGCTGTCTCTCTCATAGGGAAACATGTAATTGCAGATAGGGCTTACCCAGATATCTTTTGCCATAAAAGGTGATATTCACAGCTTCTGGGGATTAAGAAGTGAATATATCTCTGGGGGGCCATTTTTCAGCTTACAGGTAGGCACCCTTTAATTTGTATGTTCTCTTTTGTGAAGTTCCCGCTCAAGTCTTTTCTGCTGGGAGATTTCCCTTTTTCTTATTGATTTATTAGTTCTTCTTTATTATTCTGAATACAAATTCTTTGTCAGATGTTTTGCAAATGCTTCTCTCATTCTGTGGCTTGCCTTTCCACTCTTCTAATAGTTTCTAATTCTAAATGTGGTGGAATCCAAGTTCTCTTTCTTCCTAATAGATTAATAAATAGGTTCAGAGAAGCCCTATAAGTTTTCCAGAATGTGTATCTAATAAGAAGGAAGCGCTTCTGCTCAAAAGTGTGTCCACATTACCAAAGTTTGTAAATGAATCAATGGGGGTTTACATAGCTATAAAATAGCAAGGTACTTCTAAATGCTTCCTTGGACATTCAGAATTTTCACTTTTTTTTTTTAACATCATTATTGGAGTATAATTGCTTTACATTGTTGTGTTAGTTGCTGCTGTATAATAAAGTGAATCAGCTATATGTATACTTGTATCCCCATATCCCCTCCCTCTTGTGTCTCCCTCCCTCCCACCCTCCCTATCCCACCCCTCTAGGTGATCACAAAGCACAGAGCTGATCTCCCTGTGCTATGCAGCTGCTTCCCACTAGCTATCTATTTTACATTTGGTAGTGTATATATGTCCATGCCACTCTCTCACTTCATCTCAGCTTACCCTTCCCCCTCCCCATGTCCTCAAGTCCATTCTCTACATCTGCGTCTTTATTCCTCTCCTACCCCTAGGTTTTTCAGAACCATTTTTTTTCTTTTTTTAGATTCCATGTATATGTGTTAGCATACGGTATTTGTTTTTCTCTTTCTGACTTATTTCACTCTGTATGAACAGTCTCTAGGTCCATCCACCTCACTATAAATAACTCAATTTCATTTATTTTTATGGCTGAGTAATATTCCATTGTATATATGTGCCACATTTTCTTTACCCATTCAACTGTTGATGGACACTTAGGTTGCTTCCATGTCCTGGCTATTGTAAATAGTGCAGCAATGAACATTGTGGTACATGACTCTTTTTGAATTATGGTTTTCTCAGGGTATATGCCCAGTAGTGAGATTGCTGGGCCATAATGTGGTTTTGTTTTTAGTTTTAGTTTTTTAAGGAACCTCCATACTATTCTCCATAGTGGCTGTATCAATTTACATTCCCACCAACACTGCAGGAGGATTCCCTTTTCTCCACACCCTCTCCAACATTTATTGTTTGTAGACTTTTTGATGATGGCCATTCTGACTGGTGTGAGGTGATACCTCATTGTAGTTTTGATCTGCATTTCTCTAATGATTAGTGATGTTGAGCATCCTTTCACGTGTTTGTTGGCAATCTGTATTTCTTCTTTGGAGAAATGTCTATTTCGGTCTTCTGCCCATTTTTGGATTGGGTGGTTTGTTTCTTTGAAATTGAGCTGCATGAGCTGCTTGTACATTTTGGAGATTAATCCTTTGTCCGTTGCTTCATTTGCAAATATTTTCTCCCATTCTGAGGGTTGTCTATTTATCTTGGTTATGGTTTCCTATGCTGTGCAAGAGCTTTTAAATTTCATTAGGGGCCATTTGTTTACTTTTGTTTTTATTTCCCTTTCTCTAGGAAGTGGGTCAAAAGGATCTTGATGTGATGTATGTCATAGAGTGTTCTGCCTATGTTTTCCTCTAAGAGATTTTAATGTCTGGACTTACATTTAGGTCTTTAATCCACTTTGAGTTTTTTGGTGTGTATGGTGTTAGGGACTGTTCTAATTTCATTCTTCTACATGTAGCTGTCCAGTTTTCCCAGCACCACTTATTGAAGAGGCTGTCTTTTCTCCATTGTATATTCTTGCCTCCTTTATCAAAGATAAGGTAACCATATCCTGTTTCATTGATCTCTATTTCTGTTTTTGTGCCAGTACCATACTGTCTTGATTACTGTAGTTTTGTAGTATAGTCTGAAGTCAGGGAGACTGATTCCTCCAGCTCTGTTTTTCTATCTCAAGATTGCTTTGGCTATTTGGGGGCTTTTGTGTTTCCATACAAATTGTGAAATTTTTTGTTCTAGGTCTGTGAAAAATGCCATTGGCAGTTTGATAGGGATTGCATTGAATCTGTACATTGCTTTGAGTAGTATAGTCATTTTCACAATGTTGATTCTTCCAATCCAAGAACATGGTATATCTCTCCATCTGTTTGTACCATCTTTAATTTCTTTTATCAGTGTCTTACAGTTTTCTGCATACAGGTCTTTTGTCTCCTTAGGTAGGTTTATTCCTAGGTATTTTATTCTTTTTGTTGCAATGGTAAATGGGAGTGTTTCCTTAATTTCTCTTTCAGATTTTTCATCATTAGTGTATAGGAATGCAAGAGATTTCTGTGCATTAATTTTGATCCTGCTATTTTACCAAATTCATTGATTAGCTCTAGTAGCCTTCTGGTAGCATCTTTAGGATTCTCTATGTATAGTAGCATGTCATCTGCAAACAATGACAGTTTTACTTCTTCTTTTCCAATTTGGATTCATTTTATTTCTTTTCCGTCTCTGATGGCTGTGGCTAAAACTTCCAAAACTATGTTGAATAATAGTGGTGAGAGTGAATAAACTTGTCTTGTTCCTGATCTGAGTGGAAATGCTTTCAGTTTTTCACCATTGCGAATGATGTTGGTTGTGGGTTTGTCATATATGGCCTTTATTATGTTGAGGTACGTTCCCTCTATGCCTACTTTCTGGTGGGTTTTTATCATAAATGGGTGTTGAATTCTGTAGATTTTTCTGCATCTATTGAGATGATCATATGGTTTTTATCCTTCAGTTTGTTAACACAGTTTATCACATAGATTGGTTTGCGTATATTGAAGAATCCCTGCATTCCTGGGATAAACCCCACTTGATCAGGGTGTATGATCCTTTTAATGTGCTGTTGGATTCTGTTTGCTAGTATTTTGTTGAGGATTTTTGCATCGACGTTCATCAGTGATCCTGGCCTGAAGTTTTCTTCTCTTGTGAAATCTTTGTCTGGTTTTAGTATCAGTGTGATGGTGGCCTCATAGAATGAGTTTGGGAGTGTTCCTCCCTCTGCTATATTTTGCAAGAGTTTGAGAAGGATAGGTGTTAGCTCTTCTCTAAAGGTTTGATAGAATTCTCCTGTGAAGCCACCTGGTCCTGGGCTTTTGTTTGTTGGAAGATTTTTAATCACAGTTTCCATTTCAGGACGTGTGCTTAGAAAAACACAAAAGGTTGTGCTTTTCTAAGAATTTGCCCATTTCTTTCAGGTTGTCCATTTTATTAGCATATAGCTGCTTGTAGTAATCTCTCAGGATCCTTTGTACTTCTGCAGTGTCAGTTTTACTTCTCCTCTTTTATTTCTAATGCTGTTGATTTGAGTCTTCTCCCTTTTTTTCTTGATGACTCTGGCTAATGGTGTATCAATTTTGTTTATTTTCTCAAAGAACCAGCTTTTAGTTTTATTGATCTTTGCTATTGTTTCCTTCATTTCTTTTTCATTGATTTCTGATCTGATCTTTATGATTTCTTTCCCTCTGCTAACTTTGGGGGTCTTTTGTTCTTCTTTCTCTACTTGCTTTAGGTGTAAGGTTAGGTTGTTTATTTGAGATGTTTCTTCTTTCTTGAGTTAGGATTGTATTGCTATAAACTTCCCTCTTAGAACTGCGTTTGCTGCATCCGATAGGCTTTGGGTTGTTGTGTTTTCATTGTCATTTGTTCTAGGTATTTTTTATTTCCTCTTTGATTTTTTCAGTGATCTCTTGGTTATTTAACAGTGTATTGTTTAGCCTCCATGTATTTGTATTTTTTACAGTTTTTCTCCTGTAATTGATATCGTCTCTTATAGCGTTGTAGTCGGAAAAGATGCTTGATATGATTGCAATTTTCTTAAACTTACTAAGGCTTGATTTGTGACCCAAGATGTGATCTATCCTGGAGAATGTTCCATGAGCACTTGAGAAGACGTGTATTCTGTTGTTTTTGGATGGAATGCCCTATAAATATCAATTAAGTCCATCTTATTTAATGTGTCATTTAAAGCTTGTGTTTCCTTTTTTATTTTCATTTTGGATGATCTGTCCATTGGTGAAAGAGGGTGTTAAAGTCCCCTTCTATTATTGTGTTATTGTCGATTTCCCCTATTATGGCTGTTAGCATTTGCCTTATGTATTGAGGTGCTCCTATGTTGGGTGCATAAATATTTACAATTGTTATATCTTCTTCTTGGATTGATCGCTTGATCTTTATGTAGTGTCCTTCTCTGTCTCTTGTAATAGTCTTTATTTTAAAGTCTATTTTGTCTGATATGAGAATTGCTACTCCAGTTTTCTTTCGATTTCCATTTGCATGGAATATCTTTCTCCAACCCCTCCCTTTCAGTCTGTATGTGTCCCTGGGTCTGAAGTGGGTCTCTTGTAGATAGCATATATATGGGTCTTGTTTTTGCATCCATTCAGCCAGTCTATGTCTTTTAGTTGGGGCATATTATCCATTTACATTTAAGGTAATTATCGATATGTATGTTCCTATTCCCATTTTCTTAATTGTTTTGGGTTTGTTATTGTAAGTCTTCTCTTTCTCTTGTGTTTCCTGCCTAGAGAAATTCCTTTACCATTTGTTGTAAAGCTTGTTTGGTGGTGCTGAATTCTCTTAGCTTTTGCTTGTCTGTAAAGATTTTAATTTCTCCGTTGAATCTGAAGGGTAATCTCGGTTGCAGGTTTTTCCCTTTCATCACTTTAAATATGTTCTGCCACACCCTTCTGGCTTGCAGAGTTTCTGCTGAAGGATCAGCTGTTAACCTTATGGGGATTCCCTTGTATGTTATTTGTTGCTTTTCCCTTGCTGCTTTTTTTTTGTTTTTGTTTTTTGTGCGATACGTGGGCCTCTCACTGCTGTGGCCTCTCCCGCCGCGGAGTACAGGCTCCGGACGCGCAGGCTCAGTGGCCATGGCTCACCGGTTCAGCCGCTCCGCAGCATGTGGGATCCTCCCGGACCGGGGCACAAACCTGCATCCCCTGCATCGGCAGGCGGACTCCCAACCACTGCGCCACCAGGGAAGCCCCTCCCTTGCTGCTTTTAATATTTTTTCTTTGTATTTAATTTTTGATAGTTTGATTAATATGTGTCTTGGCGTGTTTCTCCTTGGATTTATCCTGTGTGGGACTCTCTGTGCTTCCTGGACTTGATTGACTATTTTCTTTCCTATATTAGGGAAGTTCTCAACTACAACCTCTTCAAATATTTTCTCAGTCCCTTTCTTTTTCTCTTCTTCTTCTGGGACCCCTATAATTTGAATGTTGATGTGTTTAATGTTGTCCCAGAGGTGTCTGAGACTGTCCTCAATTCTTTTCATTCTTTTTTCTTTATTCTGCTCTGCAGTATTTATAGATAAGACTATTTTATCTTCCAGGTCATTTATCCGTTCTTCCGCCTCAGTTATTCTGCTATTGATTCCTTCTAGGGAATTTTTAATTTCACTTATTGTGTTGTTCATCATTGTTTGTTTGCTCTTTAATTCTTCTAGGACCTTGTTAAACGTTTCTTGTAGTTTCTCCATTCTATTTCCAAGATTTTGGATCATCTTTACTATCATTATTCTGAATTCTTTTTCAGGTAGACTGCCTATTTCCTCTTCATTTGTTAGGTCTGGTGGGTTTTTATCTTGCTCCTTCATCTGCTGTGTATTTCTCTGTCTTCTCATTTTGCTTAACTTACTGTATTTGGGGTCTCCTTTTTGCAGGCTGCAGGTTCGTAGTTCCCGTTGTTTTTGGTGTCTGCCAAAACAACGGTGGCTAAGGTTCATTCAGTGGGTTGTGTAGACTTCCTGGTGGAGGGGACTGGTGCCTGTGTCTGGTGGATGAGGTTGGATCTTGTCTTTCTGGTGGGCCGGACTGCATCCAGTTGTGTGTTTTGGGGTGTCTGTGAACTTAGTATGATTTTAGGCAGCCTCTCTGCTAATGGGAGGTGTTCCCGTCTTGCTAGTTTTTCGGCATGGGGTGTCCAGCACTGTAGCTTCTGGTCATTGAGTGGAGCTGGGTCTTAGCGCTGAGATGGAGATTTCTGGGAGAGCTCTCACTGATTGATATTACATGGGGCCAGGAGTTCTCTGGCGGTCTGATATCCTGAGCTCGGCTCTCCCACTCAGATGCTCAGGCCTGACACCCGGCCAGAGCACCAAGACCCTGTCAGCCACACAGCTAGATTCGTCTGGACTATCCAAGGTGGCAGATGGGTCCAGAAACTTCTTCTGCAACCAGGCTATGGATCCTCATAGAGTTCACGTGAAGGAGATAAGTCTGCCCTGGGTCCCTTTTTTGGTCACCAAAAGTGTCAACTGAAAAAAACTGCTGGTCTGGAGAGTCTCCTGGTGAGGCTGAGGGTGGCTCTGGCTCACAATGGGGACACAGACACTGGCCTATCGGCAGCCACACTCAGAAGCTCCTTCTATCCTCTCACATTTTTAAATAGCAATTTTTTGAATTAAATTTTTAAATTCTTTTTGGCTTCTTTGCAGAAATTGACAAGCTGATCCTAAAATTCTTATGGAAATTCAAGAAACCCAGAGTAGCCAAAATAATCTTGATAAAGAAAAATAAGTAGAACTCACAATTCCTTGTTTCAAAACTTACTACAAACCTACAGTAAGTAAGATGGTATGGTGTTGGTGTAAGGATAGATCGATGGACTGCAGATCAATGGAATGAATCTTAGAGTCAGAAATAAACCCACATATCTTGGTCAATTGATTTTCAATAAGGGTGCCAAGACCATTAATGGGGAAAAATAGTCTTTTTAAAAATTGGTCCTAGGACAAATAGCTAAGCATACAAAAGAATAAAGTGAGACCTCTACCTCACACCATATGCAAAAATTAACTCAAAGTGGATCAAAAGTCTAAATGTAAGATCTAAAACTATAAAACTCTTAGAAGAACACACAAGCATAAATCTTCATGACCTTGGATTAGGTGATGGTTTCTTACATACAAACAATAAAAGCAAAAGCAACAAAAGAAAAAAATAAATTGGACTCTATCAAAATTTTTTAAATTTGTGCTGCAAAGGACATGATCAAGAATGTGAAAGGACAGCTAACAGAATGGGAGAAAATAGTTGCAAACTATATACCTGCTAAGAGACTTTTATCTAGAATATAAAAAGAACACATACAATTCAATAATCAAAAGACAATTAAAATAGGCAAAAGATTTGAATAGACATTTCTCCAAAGAAGATATACAAGTGGCCAATAAACATATGAAAAGGTACTCAAACCATCAGGGAAGTACAAATCAAAACTACAATGAGATACTACTTCACACCCGCTGAGATGGTTAGAACCAAAATGACAGACAATAACAAGTGTTGGCAAGGATGTGGAGGAATTAGAACCCTCATACACTGCTGATGGGAATATAAAATGATGCAGCTATTATATCTTTGTCTCAGCAATACCACTTTGAAGAAGAGTCTAGCAGTTAATCAAAAGGTTAAACACAAAGTTACCGTATAACCCAGCAATTTCACTCGTAGGTATATACTCAAGAGAATTGAAAACAAATGTATGTCCACACAAAATCTGCACATAAATGTTCATAGCAGCATTATTCATAATAGCCAAAAAATGGAAACAACCCAAATGTCCATCAGCTGTTCAATGGATAAATAAAATATGGTATATTCATATGATGGAATATTACTTCTCCATAAAAAGGAATGAAGTTACAACATAGATGAACCTTGAAAGCATTATGCTAAGCATAAGAAAATGGTCACAAAATTTATGACTGCATGTATATGAAATATTCAGAATAGGCAAATCCATAGAGACAAAAAGTAGATCAGTGCTTGTCTAAGGATAGGGAGATTGTGGGGCAAATGGGAAATGAGTACTACTGAGTACAGGGTTTCTTATTGGGCAATGAAATGTTCTAAAAGTAATGATTGCACAATTCTATAAATACACTTAAAAACACTGAATTGCTGCATTTTAAATATGGGAAGATGGACCAATACATTCTTTCTTATTGTTCTATAACAAACCATATTTAAGGCAAATTCTATTCATTTGAAAACTTATAACAAATTTGGCAGGACATTATCTGACACAAAAGATTCATGGTGTAAATTAATAGTGTAAATGTAAAATTTTATGAAGAATGTTTAAGAAAATTCACTGTACTTTTTTAAAATGCAACTTTTGTCTTCCTTTATAGTTTTACTTACCAGGTTGCATTGTAACTGACTATCTATATGTATCTTTTCCTAGACAAAAGTCCTGTCTGTAAAGAACTCAGAGCTTCCTTATTTTCACATTTCCAGTGCCTGCTGCAGTGCCTAGCAAATAGCATACATTCACTCAATAAATATTTACCAGCGTCTCGCTGTTTCAAAGTACCACACTCTGAATACTTCTGACTCCATTTGCCTATAAACAACTGGTATGCACACAAAAATTATTCCTTTTGATTTGCTCTGTATAAACAACTTTATTAGGAAAATTTTTGCTGTCTTCTAGTTATATGTTTCTGTAAGTTATTAAACTTCACATCCACACTTCTTTACAAAATGCGTTCTAATTTTTTCACTAATTCAGTCTTTTCTAAAAATTAATCTGAACAAGTGCAGCTTCACTGTGCTAAACCAGTATTTCTGTTTTCAATTTTGATTTGAAATATGCATATTCTTAGATCCAGACTTCTCATCCCTCATATATTTACCCCTGGATTGGTCATCATGATCCATGAAAGTTTATGAGTTGGAAGTAAATGTAAATAAACTATAGGTTATATTTGCTTTAGAACCAATGTTAGCACTTATTTGGGGTGGGGAGCACATAGATGTTTGTTAGAATATCTTTTGTATTTCCTGCACAAACATTAGGAAGCTACCTTGAAGGGTGTTGAGTGAGAAGTTGTTCTGAGCCAGACAGGAAGATCTGGCAGTAGGCAGGAAAGCCAAGCATGAGTAGGTCACACACGCAGAAAGGAAGTCGGTGAAAAATGCGGGTGAGAGATCTAGTGCTTCGAAGGCCAGCATTGGACCCATCTTTTAACTGCATGTCATAGTGAGTTGGTAGTGTTTTTCATTTGTGGATCTGTGTTTTGGTTTGGTTTTTTTTGTTCTATGGTCAGTTGGTTTTTATATCTACTAAATACCCAGAAATCACCCTTCAATTCAGCCTTAAATACATTCTCTTTAAAAAGGACAGACGTGTTCATAAGTGACGAGCTTTCTACATCAAGCTAGAATCCATTCTCCTACAGCCTTATTTCTGTTTTTGTTTTCTTAAACTTCTCTGACACAGTTCCTAAATTGTTTAGGGTGTTGCAAGAAACAAAATAAAGATAGATGGTCAGATAGAAATTTTTATAATACCCAGGGCAACAACAAGCAAAGAGAGAGAGAAAAAAGTCCTTCCTGATGGTAATTAGTTTTATTCCACACATGAGGTTGTATTACTCCTGTCTTGGCAGGCAAAGGTTAGCATTCTTCATAAGTTTTATCCCACCCACAGACCAATCTAATTATAGTAAATAGTTTTCTCAATTCACAATTCTGCTTTTCTCCAACCTGCCCATTTATTTTCTGTAGATTTGCAATAAGCTACTACAAAATTGCATGTTTCATTACCAATTCAACATCTCTCCAAAAGTGATGCATCCCTAAGTCAATTCCTTCCTCACCCAGTGTCAAGAGCACTGTATTCCTCAATCTTTCACATCATAAAATCTCTATTCAATAAACAGAAGTTAACTTATGATCAGGGTGGTTGTAATAGTTTTACAACACTGGCAATATTACAGAAACAGAGAAGCAATATTGTATTTGTCAGTGTGGGATGGTAGAAAAAGCACTGGATTGAGAGTCGGAAGATCTAGAGACCTGTTTGCTGTGCAACCTTGGGCAAGTCCCTTCATCTTTCTGAGCTTTAGGTTCATCATCTATAAAAATATACCCCATCTTCTAAGATTATTTGGGGGCTCAAAAAAGAAGTAAAAATATTTGAAAATTGTAAGGAGGTGCATAAACATGGAATATTATTATTGTTATTATTTAAAATAACATACAATGCTCTAAAGGCCCAGCTTCCACTCCATTGGCAGGTAACTCTACAGCCCTAAAGAAAACACCCAAATTGAACCTATAATATATGCCCCCATTATTTACTATTTGTTCCCAAATAAATCCTCCTGCACTCTCCTTGCATGGGTTTGTTTTTTGTTTTGGTTTGGGGGTGGGGAATTTGTTTTCTTTTGTTGTCTTTCTATCTGAGTTACTGATTTTGTAGCTTTCTTCAATAAGAAGTGAAAATTTTCATAGGCAGAAATTCATCTCCATACATGCTATCATTCCATCATTTCACTGCACTAACGGAGACAGCCTACAGAACCTTAAACCTTTTTTTAAAGACCCCAATGATATATGAACATTCATTTCCAAGCACTCCCACTAGAGTCATTCTAATCCGGGGAGCTCTAGGGACTGTTTGAACGTGGTCTATATGAAGTCGTTTCTCAGGCACTTCTTCTCACTGTCATGTAGCCAACAGGCTGAATCAACCACATGCAGTAATGAAAACATCCTGTATTTATAGGAGTATTTCTCCAAGGAACATCCTTCAGTAGGAATGCCTGAAAGAGTTCTAAGAATTGAAGGACATATTTCAGACATGTCTAACCTGTCTCTGAACCCCTATAAAAATGGTCAGGATACCAAATTGTGCCTTTCCCCACCTTGTGCTGTAAAATGAAATGGGAGAGTTGTTTGGCTTTATGGCTCTCGATGTCATTGTGTCTTTTTGTTATTACACGGGTGTAAAAAAATAAATAAAAATAAGCTATATTAAGCATTATGCCATGTCACTACCTCACGAAGCAGCTACATAACTTCAACTGTGAATTTTGTTTTATCTTAAGGAATTTTTTTAAATATCAGTCTGCACAAAATAGTCTACAGGCATGTAATTTTTAGATTTTTCCCCTCAAACAAAGCTCTTGGCATCCAGAAATACTGGAAGGAGAAAAAAAAAAGATATGAAGGATTTGTAGCAAACCAAGTTTACATTTTCTCTTCTTTAAAGTAAAGGGGAGTTGGACTACATTTGCTTTAAGATCCTTCCACTGCTAAAATTCTTGAAACTCATAAACAAAAGAGCAAACTAAGTAGTTAATTATTTCATAATAGAAGATTAAAGAGATATTTTTCAAAAGCTTTCCCATGGGTAGCCTCTATGTAAAGTGACCTAAAAGAATGGTCCCCAGGATTTCTGGAACAAGCGGTTGTTGATCATTTCCATGGTCATGGGCTGGGAAGGGGGTTGTGGAATTCCTCTGGAAGAAGGTACTCACATACCAGTAGCCCTGAAACGGGCATACATTTCAAGAAGGTAGACAAGATATAAAACCCTACTTAGGGGCTTCCCTGGTGGCTCAGTGGTTGGGAGTCCGCCTGCCGATACAGGGGACACTGGTTCGTGTCCTGGTCCGGGAAGATCCCACATGCCGCGGAGCGGCTGGGCCCATGAGCCATGGCTGCTGAGCCTGCGCGTCCGGAGCCTGTGCTCCGCAACGGGAAAGGCCACAACAGCGAGAGGCCCGTGAACCGCAAAAACAAAAAAAAAGAGAGAGAGAGAGAGAGAAAGAGATCGTGAAAAAAAGTCTGCTTTGATACCCATCAAAATGGACCCAGTAGACCCAAAAAGCAAACTGAATGGAAGAAGTGTTTATTTTTTCTTAACATCTTTCTTGGAGTATAATTGCTCTACAATGGTGCATTAGCTTCTGCTGTATAACAAAGTGAATCAGCCATATGTATACACATACCCCCATATCCCCTCCCTCTTGTGTCTCCCTACCACCTTCCCTATCCCACCCCTCTAGGTGTTCACAAAGCACCGAGCTGATCTCCCTGTGCCATGCAGCTGCTTCCCACCAACCATCGATTCTACATTTGGTAGTGTATATATGTCCATGCCACTCTCTCACCTCGTCCCAGCCCACCCCTCCCCCTCCCCGCGTCCTCAAGTCCACTCTCCACGTCTGCATCTTTATTCCTGTCCTGCTGCTAGGGAACCTTTTTTTGTTTGTTTGTTTGTTTAGATTCCATATATATGTGTTAGCATACAGTATTTGTTTTTTTCTTTCTGACTTACTTCACTCTGTATGACAGTCTCTAGGTCCATCCACCTCACTACAGATAACTCAATTTTGTATCTTTTTATGACTGAGTAATATTCCATTGTATATATGTGCCACATCTTCTTTATCCATTCATCTGTCGATGGGCACGTAGGTTGATTCCATGTCCTGGCTATTGTAAATAGAGCTGCAATGAACATTGTGGTACATGACTCTCTTTGAATTATGGTTTTCTCAGGGCATATGCCCAGTAGTAGGATTGCTGGGTCATATGGTAGTTCTATTTTTAGTTTTTTAAGGAACCTCCATACTATTCTCCATAGTGGCTGTATCAATTTACATTCCCACCAACACTGCAGGAGGATTCCCTTTTCTCCACACCCTCTCCAGCATTTATTGTTTGTAGACTTTTTGATGATGGCCATTCTGACTGGTGTGAAGTGATACCTCATTGTAGTTTTGATCTGCATTTCTCTAATGATTAGTGATGTTGAGCATCCTTTCACGTGTTTGTTGGCAATCTGTAAATCTTCTTTGGAGAAATGTCTATTTCGGTCTTCTGCCCATTTTTGGATTGGGTGGTTTGTTTTTTTGATATTGAGCTGCATGAGCTGCTTGTATATATTGGAGATTAAACCTTTGTCCGTTGCTTCATTTGCAAATATTTTCTCCCATTCTGAGGGTTGTCTTTTCATCTTGGTTATGGTTTCCTGTGCTGTGCAAGAGCTTTTCAGTTTCATTAGGTCCCATTTATTTATTTTGTTTTTATTTCCGTTTCTCTAGAAGTGAGTCAAAAAGAATCGCTGTGATGTATGCCATAGAGTGTTCTGCCTATGTTTTCCTCTAAGAGTATTTAGTGTCTAACCTTACATTTAGGTCTTTAATCCACTTTGAGTTTATTTTTGTGTATGGTGTTAGGGAGTGTTCTAATTTCATTCTTCTACGTGTAGCTGTCCAGTTTTCCCAGCACCACTTATTGAAGAGGCTGCCTTTTCTCCATTGCATACTCTTGCCTCCTTTATCAAAGATAAGGTGACCAAATGTGTGTGGGTGTATCTCTGGGCTTTCTATCCTGTTCCATTGATCTATATTTCTGTTTTTGTGCCAGTACCATACTATCTTGATTACTGTAGTTTTGTAGTATAGTCTGAAGTTAAGGAGACTGATTCCTCCAGCTTCGTTTTTCTTTCTCAAGATTGCTTTGGCTATTTGGGGGCTTTTGTGTTTCCACACAAATTGTGAAATTTTTTGTTCTACGTCTGTGAAAAATGCCATTGGCAGTTTGATAGGGATTGTATTGAATCTGTAGATTGCTTTGGGTGGTATAGTCATTTTCACAATGTTGATTCTTCCAATCCAAGAACATGGTATATCTCTCTATCGGTTTGTACTATCTTTAATATCTTTGATCAGTGTCTTATAATTTTCTGCATACAGGTCTTTTGCCTCCTTTGGTAGGTTTATTCCTAGGTATTTTATTCTTTTTGTTGCAATGGTAAATGGGAGTGTTTCCTTAATTTCTCTTTCAGATTTTTTACCATTAGTGTATAGGAATGCAAGAGATTTCTGTGCATTAATTTTGTATCCTGCTACTTTACCAAATTCATTGATTAGCTCTAGTAGTTTTCTGGTAGCATCTTTAATGTGGTTGGAAAAGATACTTGATACAATTTCAATTTTTTAAAATTTACCAAGGCTTGATTTGAGACCCAAGGTATAATCTATCTTGGAGAATGTTCCATGAGCACTTGAGAAGAAAGTGTATTCTATTGTTTGGATGGAATGTCCTATAAATATCAATTAAGTCCATCATGTTTAATGTGTCATTTAAAGTTTGTGTTACCTTATTTATTTTCATTTTGGATGATCTGTCCATTGGTGAAAGAGGATGTTAAAGTCCCCTTCTATTATTGTGTTATTGTCGATTTCCCCTATTATGGCTGTTAGCATTTGCCTTATGTATTGAGGTGCTCCTATGTTGGGTGCATAAATATTTACAATTGTTATATCTTCTTCTTGGATTGATCGCTTGATCTTTATGTAGTGTCCTTCTCTGTCTCTTGTAATAGTCTTTATTTTAAAGTCTATTTTGTCTGATATGAGAATTGTTACTCCAGCTTTCTTTTGATTTCCATTTGCATGGAATATCTTTTTCCATCCCCTCACTTTCAGTCTGTATGTGTCGCTGGGTCTGAAGTGGGTCTCTTGTAGACAGCATATATATGGGTCTTGTTTTTGTATCCATTCAGCCAGTCTATGTCTTTTGGTGGGAGCATTTAATCAATTTACATTTAAGGTAGTTATCAATATGTATGTTCCTATTCCCATTTTCTTAATTGTTTTGGGTTTGTTTTTGTAGGTCTTTTCCTTCTCTTGTGTTTCCTGCCTAAAGAAATTCCTTTAGCATTTGTTGTAAAGCTCGTTTGGTGGTGCTGAATTCCCTTAGCTTTTGCTTGTCTGTAAAGATTTTAATTTCTCTGTTGAATCTGAATGAGATCCTTGCCGGGTAGGGTAATCTCAGTTGCAGGTTTTTCCCTTTCATTACTTTAAATATGTTCTGCCACACCCTTCTGGCTTGCAGAGTTTCTGCTGAAGGATCAGCTGTTAACTTTATGGGGATTCCCTTGTATGTTATTTGTTGCTCCTCCCTAGCTGTTTTTAATTATTTTTCTTTGTATTAAATTTTTGATAGCTTGATTAATATGTGTCTTGGCATGTTTCTCCTTGGATTTATCCTGTATGGGACTCTCTGTGCTTCCTGGACTTGATTGACTATTTCCTTTCCCATATTAGGGGAGTCTTCAACTATAATCTCTTCAAATATTTTCTCAGGGCTTCCCTGGTGGCGCAGTGGTTGAGAGTCCGCCTGCCGATGCAGGGGACATGGGTTCATGCCCCAGTCCAGGAAGACCCTACATGCTGCGGAGCGGCTGCGCCCGTGAGCCATGGCCACTGAGCCTGCACGTCCGGAGCCTGTGCTCCGCAACAGGAGAGGCCACAACAGTGAGAGGCCCGTGTACCACCCCCCCAAAAAAAATTTTTTTTCTCTGTCCCTTTCTCTTTTCTCTTCTTCTTCTGGGACCCCTATAATTCGAATGTTGGTGCATTTAATGTTGTCCGAGAGGTCTCTGAGACTGTCCTCAATTCTTTTCATTCTTCTTTTTTTTATCCTGCTCTGCGGTAGTTATTTCCACTATTTTATCTTCTAGGTCACTTATCTGTTCTTCTGCCTTAGTTATTCTGCTATTGATTCCTTCTAGAGAATTTTTAATTTAATTTATTGTGTTGTTCATCATTGTTTGTTTGTTCTTTAGTTCTTCTAGGACGTTGTTAAACGTTTCTTGTAGTTTCTCTTTCTACTTCCAAGATTTTAGATCATCTTTACTATCAATACTCTGAATTCTTTTTCAGGTAGACTGCCCATTTCCTCTTCATTTCTTTGGTCTGGTGGGCTTTTATCTTGCTCCTTCATCTGCTGTCTATTTCTCTGTCTTCTCATTTTCCTTAACTTACTGTGTTTGGGGTCTCCTTTTCACAGGCTGCATGTTCGTAGTTCCCATTGTCTTTGGTGTCTGCCTGTGGGTAAGGTTGGTTCAGTGGGTTGTGCAGGCTTCCTGGTGGAGGGGACTGGTGCCTGTGTTCTGGTGGATGAAGCTGGATCTTGTCTTTCTGGTGGGCTGGACCACATCTGGTGGTGTGTTTTGGGGTGTCTGTGAACTTAGTATGATTTTAGGCAGCCTCTCTGCTGATGGCTAGGGTTGTGTTCCTGTCTTGCTCATTTTTTGGCACGGGGTGTCCAGCACTGGAGCTTGCTGGTCATTGAGTGGAGCTGGGTCTTAGCGTTGAGATGGAGATCTCTGGGAGAGCTCCTGCCGATTGCTATTACGTGGGGCCTGGAGGTCTCTGGTGGACCAATGTCCTGAATTCAGCTCTCGCATCTCAGAGGCTCAGGCCTGAGAGCCGGCCAGAGCACCAAGACCCTGTCAGCCACATGGCTGGAGAATATGGGCTATGAATTGGGTGTCTGCCATTGCCCTGTTGTAGCTCTGTCTCAGCTGTCTCCAAAGGTCACCCAGGTATATTGGGTTACTCCACCATTCCTTAGAACTTGCACATGCCAGTCTGGGATTCGTAGATGTCCTCCTGATACTCTTCATTGAAATACCTATATTCATGGTGGTGAGAGATATGCTAATAGTGTTTGCTGTCTTCAGTTCAGAGACTGGGACAGTCTGAGCCTTCATGTGGCCATGTCAGGAGCAGCTGGCCAATGATACCAAAGTGATAACCTGTCAGATTCCAACAAGTCTTTCTGCAGCCCCCAAGCAGTAGTCCCAAGCAGGCACTCCACTCAGCTGCAGCACTCTGACCGGGGAACTCGCTGGGACCCTCAAATGAGGATTTCTGCCAGCCCTAGAGCCTGACTTGCCCACCCAGGCAAGGAGCTGAGGAGAGCATCTCCCAGCCCCACCTCACCAGAGGAGCAGACACCTGGAAGCTGCCCCAATAGAAGAAGTTTTGCACCTCACTTTGGACTTTGTGTGTATGTATGATAAGCATCTTGGACTGAGCTCTTTTAAGTAATATACTGTTCCTCAAGCCCTTCTATATGTTGCAAGGTTACAAGATCCTTATTACAAACTATGAAGTCCAGAAGAAGAAACTGAAACCCAGAGAAGTAAAGTAACTTGCACAAGGACACACAGCTAGCAAGTAGCAGAGCCAGGATTCCAGCCCAGGGCTGCCTGACTCCAAAGGCTGTGTCTCAGTCACCACACAACACACTTCTCACTAATGGAAACCCTCCTGCTATGCTTCCTCTGCCCCACTGATGTACATGGACTGTATAGAAATTCAAATTTCATCATTCTTTTTAAAACAGTTATTTGTGTTGATGGTGTTTATTCACATATTTCTAGGTGCACCATAATATTTGAAATAACTGTTTCCACTATTCATTTCACATTTGTTCAACACATAGCTCCTGAGTCCCTAAGCCAAGCTAGGTATTGTGGCACGTGCTTTAGGAAGTCACAGTCCAGTGGAACAGATCACGTTGAAATGAAAATAAGTGCTTGGTTTCCCATTGTACAGTAAGGCGTAACCAAGAGATTAGAGCTTGCTTATTGAGCTGCAATCCAAAACCACATTATTGGGCTATAATTTCCTATTTGATTGACAAGAAAGGACTGAGCAACTGGCCCAAGGTCAAGCAGCTAGTCAGCGGTAGTTCATTTCGCTTACTTTATTGTCTCTGACATACCAGGTTTTCATGATTCACCCTCCCTTAATAGCCTTATGTAATGTTCAAAACATATCTATGTTTTACAGACATTTTTAAAATTTAAGGCCAAAGAAGCAAAAGCATCAAAAGCTAACATTGAGCTGGATCACATTTTTACTGCCAACTTTAAGGACGGCAGAGAGCCTACAAGGTTTGGCTTTCCCCCAAGCATGTTTCCAGGCTATGGGAGCACTTAATTCTGTCCTAAATGCATGCTGTGTCCTCATCTCCTCAGTAGCCCTCTATCTGGGCTAAAACTTAATTGGTTTGGGTTGGGTAATTCATAGTGCCTCATTAGGGCATCAAAACACATACTAGGCTCTCTAGTAATTTTCTCCCCTGAAAGAACATCGATTGCCTCCTTCATTGGGAAAGGAATTAGCTAAAGAACTCTTGGGTTTGTGCAAAGAGATTAAGCCCACAATGGATAATTTCAAAGTATATTGTACAATCAGATTTCTTTGAGCCCATCTGCCGATCAGTTTTCTCTTCTCTTGCTAAAACTTCCTGCACACCTACCCAACAGCAAGTTGAGTGTTAGTTACCTTGCAGAAATTATATAAACTATAAGTATTTTAGTTTGCCCTTGCCAGTCTCCCAGTTTTATTTTGTCTGAGATGAACTTTGTTAATGCACTGATAGGAAAACCACCAAAAAGTGGCTTTTCTGCTGAACTTGATTATTAATTACTCTGCTTCCCACTCGCAATAACAGGCTGGGTCAGTGCCTATCCATATCCACTCACCTCTACACATCAAAGGATGCTAACTGCAAATATCTGCAATTCTCTACTTAGGTTTTCTGGTTTCAAGAGATGGGTCTCCTATAGGACAAGCCTAAAGTGCTTGAGGGTTGATGCCCCTGGAATCAACAAATGACAGAGAGTATTTGGTGGATACACATCCCAGTTTCCTTAACTCTCAGTTGGGATAGTTCTGAGGTATATTCTACACTGTCTTCCAGGGTTCCTAGGCAGAACAAGCTCCAGTTACCCAAAGTGATGACTAGGCTGATAATGCACCCTTTATTGGCCTCGTTCCTTCCTGTCCCACTTACTCACTCCACTACCAGTGTTTCCTAGGCTCATCTCTCAAAAATATCATCTCTACTTGACTCCTTGTCTCAGGGTCTGCTTCTGAGGATCATATGGGAAAATACTTGGGATTGTCCTGACAATATTTGACTTCCACCATCTGACATTTAAATCTTGAAGCCATTGAGATGCTATCCTGCTGTGGTGCAGTGGAGCTTTCTCAGTTGACTCAGTGTTCATCCTACAATCCAGACATACCTGGATCTGGGGTTGGATCTGGGGACTAATGGAGTAAATTCACCAGGAGCCTTTTTTCATTAAGGTTCAAGGAACTTCCTGGGAAATAACTTACCCTAAAAGAAGAAAGAGTTGAGCCTTACCAAGTTGGTCCAAAGACTTTAGATCAGTACTGGTGGGAGGAAGGGATGTGGGTTGAGACAGTATTGAGTAGTATGTTAATATACCTTCTACATTCTCATAGGCAAGATATCCTTACTCCATACCCATGATCTTCTGAAGGCCCTCTAGTGGAGAATGGTGAGGGCGAGGAGAGGGAAGGCAATGAAAAAGAGGGAGAAAAATAGACCAGAATATATGAAATGGCTGCTTTCCTTACAGTTGCTAAAGGAGGTCAAAACAGAAACTTGCTCTTCTTTTTGTTATTGTATCCTAGTTTTATCCTCAGATCAGTGTGTCATGGGGAAATATTAGTAAAACTTCGATCAGCTTCTCATAAATATAACTTTCTTGATAGAAGCCTGGCTTGGTACAGCAAAGACATCTAATTCCTAAAAACCTACCAACTCTTCTCTCAACATCATATTCTGGGATTTTCCTACTGGAAAACAAAATAAAGCCATTCCCTTCTCTCCAGTCATACAAAATATGCATTGGGCATATTGCCACTGATAGTCTCAAGAGGGCTGACCTGCTGGCTTGCTCTCTTATCCCTTGCTTTCCTATAAAACTGATATGACCCCTAGTATCAGCATGAACAAAATTGTGAATGGGACCTACTCATGGCTTATGGATTCTGAATCCTCCAGGAGCATCCCACAATGCCCCTGTCTGTTGGTTTTGCCCTTGAGTATCTAATTTAACTGACAAATCTGAAGAATCACATGGAAGCAGCCACCTCCCCAGCGACTTCACAGATGGGAACCCCACAGTGTGTAAGTTATTCCAGCAAGTTTGACATTAGCTTATGTTGAACATTTTCCTGACAGGTCTGCTCATTTCTTAACAGCATAAAACAACTCACTGTTATTAGGCATGAGTCTCCCTTGACTTGATAAATACCATGGCCCTATTTCTGGCTGTTTTTATGGACGTCCTAAAGGCATCTGAATATGGCATTTTACATTTGGCAGACGCTGATCAACAACAATTTTTTCTAATGAGTCTTGGAAGCCTCAGCCTTAAATGCACAGGGTCAAATATTCCAACAAGTGAAGGATATCCAGCTCTACGGACAAGTGCACTTTTGAGGGTGAATGGAGGTAGGGAGGACATTCATATGGCCTGAGCACATGTGGGCATGTTTTGCAAAATCAACTTAGCTGCAAATTTAACCTGAAATCAAATCATGTCTTGACATTATGCCTGGCAGGCATTATATAGTTGTTAGTTTCAATCACAAGAACAATTACTTCAAGTTATGATACAGACCACTTTTTAAATTCCTCAGGCCAGCAAAGTCTTCCTAGGATACAGCTAGCTGCAAAAAAGTCAGTAGATGAAAGAAGTGCAATACTTTAAACTTTCAGCTTTTATTAACATTTTGTCAGTCAACTGGCAACAGGCACAGAGACCTGGCACTACACCAACACCATGAGCGTGGTGCCGAGAGAGTGCAAATGAATGCAGAAGACACGACCCGTGGGCTCAGAGAACGTGGTCTACATAGAGAGTCAGACCTTACTGAATAAGCATACCCCAAACTGAAGAGAGAACACAGAAGTCTATGTAAAGACGAGATAATGAATGCAAAGCACTTAGTTCCGTGCCAGGGAG
Source organism: Neophocaena asiaeorientalis asiaeorientalis (assembly GCF_003031525.2). Lineage (NCBI taxonomy): Eukaryota > Metazoa > Chordata > Mammalia > Artiodactyla > Phocoenidae > Neophocaena > Neophocaena asiaeorientalis. The sequence goes on from NW_020172591.1 coordinate 4,373,262, forward strand.
ACCCACAGTAAACACTAAAGGTGGAGTAGCTATTATGGTTATTTTATTAGAAAGCTTAAATTCATAATTACATAAATACTGAGAGGAAACAAACTCAGGTTCGGGGGGGGAGTTCTGAGTCAGATTATAAAGGTTTGGAGATTCAGGTTGGAGCAGAGAAAACACAGGGCCCCTTCCCATCAGAAAGAGCTGATTAAGCCACAACACAGTTGCAGAAGTGAGCCGATTTTATGCAAGGGCAGCAGGTCTGGCTAATCTCAAACAAAGATTCCATCAAGGAGAAGTTAAAATAAGAGGTTGTTGAGATGGGAAGGTGGGCAATCACCTTAACGGCTAGGCAGAGGAGTTTGGATTTAATAGAGTGAGAAAACAAGGATCTTTAGGCAGGCCAGCCACATAATTTTCAGAGCCCAAAGCAAAACAAAAATGTGGGTCCCCTTGTTCAAAAGTTATTAAAAATTTCAAGACTGACAGGAGAGCCTTAAACCAAGTGTGGAGCTCTTCTGAGCCTAAGCCCTGTGTAAATACACAGGTCAAATGCCCATGAAACCAGCCTTCTCTTTCAGAGTGCGATGGTGAGTATATTTCCCAAAGACAATGATTCTAGCATCTACTCATGCGATGCATTGAAAAGGAAAATATTTGGGGTAGAGAGATTCATAAGGTGACTCTTTACTGTTATGTGTCAAGAAACATTGCAGAAAAAAATCTGAGAGAAGTTGACAATAGAAAAGACGTAAGGCATAAACGGAGAATGAGGGTTTGAAATCACTTCAAGTTAAGCAGGAGTATTTAAAAAAGGGAAAATACAGCAATACTGAAAGAGTGCTTTTAAATGACCAACTTATTTCATTAACTGATGGCATTAATCTCTCTGTAAAATGTGCTGACTGATGTCCCAGGACACTGTATGCTAGCACTAGATGGAAACCCAAGAGGGGCAAAGGTTTTTGTCAGCTTTGTTCATTTCTGTATCCTCAGGTGCCCAGCATATAGTAGTGTCTGGCAAACAGTGCCTGGCCTGTAGTAGTCACTAAATAAAGATTAAATGAATGAATGAATGAGCCTGTGTTGGTATATTCCTCTCTAAGAGACTGTGATTCTACTCTAAATTGAATTCCTTTATCCTTATCTAAAGTCAGTTACTTTCCCAAACCTGTTAATGCCATTTGTATTTGTTATTACAATCATGTAATCTATTCAACTATGGAAACCAGTGAAGTGTGCCTGTGAAGAGAGTTTTTATAAAAACTTGACTGAATCATTGGAAAGACTCAATAAAGGAAGGTTATTGGGGGAAATGTTATCAATCAGATGTGGAAAACATCACAAAAGATAGGGGGAAATAAATAAAATTCTAGAATTCTTGACTCAGATTGCTTTGCTCTAAGTTCTCACTCCACTTTAAACAGCCTAAAATTGGAAACTGTAGCCTATTATGGATGTGTTCAATGCAGGAAAGACTTTGCAGCCTTCACACAGCAGACTCAGGCTCAAAGAAAAGACCTTAGCCCTACATCAAAAGACAGATGAAAGACTGTAAGGTTACTTATTGCTACCATTTATTGAGTACCTACTATGTGTCAGGCATAATAATATCTTCTCTACTCACATTATCGCTGATTTAGGTGGCAACACTGCCAGGTAGTATCCTTAGCCCCATTTCATAGACAAAGAATCTGATGCTCATTTGCTCAGTTAGGTTGTTACTTGCCTCAAGGCTACACAGAAAGTTCCAGAGTTGGATATAAACACAGAATCTTCTGGCTCCAAATCCCAGGATCTTTCTACCATGTAACACTTAAATAATTTGCTCAAAGTAACTGAGATCTTCCTACTGTAAACCTAATTTACTTTCCATTACATCAAGTTAACTGAATATTTTAATGAACTGACCAGCCACTGAGTTCTGATTGCATCAGATAAGAATAAATCAAAATAAAATTGAATAAATAGATGAATACATAAGCAAACTAACTTAAAGGAAATAAACTAAAATGTCAGCATATTAGGCCAATGGCCTAATTATAGATTAAATTTTTATGTAATATAGTTATAGATAATAGTTTATATTTTATATTTATACTTTATTTTATTTATTATTTTACACTTACATTTAACATATATTTTAATTTCTACTGACCCCATTATTTGTGTTTTCTATCCTGGGAAATCCCTTCCTGATACCAGGTTACCTGGGAGGCAAACGTAATCAGAATGCTGATTGGTGAGCACAGACTGAAAATTACTTTGGAATGATGTTCTATGCAAACTCTAGAAAAACCCAATGAAGTATCCCTACTCCATAGCCAAATACACTGCTTTGATGACCAGACAATGGTATTCCTAAATTCAGTACCCTACCACCATCAAAAGTTCCTTTGCAGTGAGGAAAGTGATGAGGAAGAAAATTGATAAGCTATATATAACAGGCAGAATGGCCCCCCCAAAGATGTCCAAGCCCTGATCCCTGGAACCTGTGAATCTGTTTCCCTATGACAAAAGGGACTTTGCAGATGTAATTAAGGTTATGGATATAGATTATCTAGGTGGGCCCAATCTAATCATATGAACCCTTAGAGGCAGTGAATTGCATTTTCTGTCATATACCTATTTATATGCTCTACATCTCAACATTAAACATTTATTTCTTGTATAATTAGGAAAAAAATGTTGCCAATTTAGATGAAAAGAAAAGAAGGGAAATAGAAACATAACTCCCAAAACTATAGGATCTGAGAATGGAGCAGGCTGATTGGAGGTAGGCAGAGGAGGAGATGGCAGACAATTTATTTGTCGGGACTATTTAGGTGCAAGTATTAAAAACTAGCTTGGGTCATGTGCCCATCCTTGGGTCAATTATAGTTTCCAGAAGGGTAGTGCACCAACTCTGGGTGGAAGAGCCACCGAATCCATGTGGAGTGTGGGACAAGCAGATACCCAAAGAAGGGGATAGCCATTAACAAAAGCAGGAGTAAAGAAATGCTTACTAGTAGAAACAGGCTCCCTTCCCATGTCTCTAACCCTAACAGAAAAAGAGGCATGGCCAAGGGGACATAAAGAATGGTCAGAGAGGAGTAAAGATCATGATGAGCTCGGTTTTAAACACATTCAAATCTTGGTGCCAATGTTGCCTCCAGTGTAGATACTCTAAAGGCAACTTGAAATGGGATAATAGGTAATAAGATTTGCAAACCATCTGCAGTGACATGGTAACTGAAACAGTTTTATCAGAACTCTTTTTATGTCAAGGGACAAAAATCCACCTCAAATTACTTAAGAACAAAGCAACTGAAAAAGTCCCAAGTAAAATCCAGAGGCTCAGCTGGATCTACATGCTCAAAAAATCAGCTATCTGTCTTGCCCCATCTTCTCAGTTCTGCTTTGTCTGTGTTGGCTTCATTCCCAGGTATGCTCTTCCCACAAGACGGCGAGAGAACCTCCAACAATCTGAGCATTCATCTTACCAGTTTAGTGACACCAGTGGAAAGAGAGCCTTTGCAACTCTTCCCAGAAAAGTCCTGGTGCCCTTTGGACTGCTTTTTGGCCACATCTTGAACCAATCCCTATGGCAAGAGAGAAAAAAAATATATGGATGGGTCAGCCCTGGATCATATGCCCAACACTGGAACGAGGAGGAAAGGCCGGCAAAAGTGTGTCAACGGAAAATGAGAGATAAGCATAAGAAGCGGGCCCAGAGAAAAGTCTTTCTCCCTTTCCTCTTTCTTTTGACTTCACCATGGTCCCCACCCAGGATGTCGATTGAGGTGGTCTGTATCTTCTGCTGGGCACTCTATGACTGCTCACTTACGTACCCAGATTAGATTTGTACATCTACCTCCTTGTCATTATAACATAGGGAGTGGTTCAGTGTCCTGGACCCTGGTTTGGCACCTGTACAATCCTCTCTTGATGAAAATCCTGATGCAGTTGGTTTTCCTCCAAATGTATGCGAAACACATTATGCTCCTTTGATCACAGTTACGCAAAGAACCAGATGTTTACTTTTCATTATCTTACAGGTAACAGTTGGTGTTTGCATGACCTACCTCGTACTTCACTGTCCTTTTCCTTTGAATTCTGTTTTGGGGTGTGTGTTCACATGCACAACTATGATTTTTCTCAGATGATTTTTCTTAGATTGAACTCAAACATACTAACATAGTGTTTTGGTTTTCTACCGCTAAAGCAACAAATTACCACAAATTTAAAGGCTTAAAACAACCCTCAAAACAAAACATTTATTATCTCCCAACTTCGTGGATCAGAAGTCTGGGCAGAGCATGACTCAACGGGCTCTTCTGCTCTAGGTTTCACAGATCAGATCAAGGTGTGGGCCGAGCTGCTTTCCTGTCTGGAGGCTCTAGGGAAGAATCTGCCCACAAGTTATTCAAGTTGTTGTTAGAATTTTGTTCCCTGGGGTTGCAGGGTTGAGGCCCTGTTTGCTTAACGGCTCTCAGCCAAGGGCTGCCCTGCACTGCTAAAGGCCTCTCTTCAGGCCGCATAGGTGGTTCCTACACTCAGTACAAGCAGCAGCACTTCAAACCCTCCTCACGCTCGGAATCGCTCTGATTCCCTCTCGTGTCTCCGATTCTACCACGTGTCTTCGACTCCAACCAGAGAATCTTCTCTGCTTTGAAGGGCTTCTGGAATTACACTGGGCCCACTTGGATAATCCATGTCTATAATCTTAGCTGCAGATGCAAAATCCTTTTTGTTATACAAGAAAGTATATTCACAGGCTCCAGGGATCAGGGCTTGGACATCTTTGGGGGACCATTCTGCCTTTTACATATAGTTTATCAATTTTGTTCCTCACCACTGTCTCCACTACAAAGGAACTCATACTTCTGATGGTAAAAGAGTACCAAATATTGAGATTCCATGATCTGGTCATCAAATCATATATTCAGTTGTGGAGTATGGATATTTCATCGGGCTTTTCTAGAGTTTACATAAAACTTCCTCCCAAAGCAATTTTCACTCTATGCTCACCAGTCAGCATTCTGATTAAATTCACCTCCAGGTAAGTTGATATCAGGAAGGGACATTTCAGGATAGAGAATGCAAATAATTCAGTAGAAATTAAAATATAACTATAAATTAATATATAAATGTAAAATTATATATATTGATAAAGTAAAATGATGACATTCGGCTGTCAACTGGAATTGATCACGTGAGTCAATAACCAAAAGAATGATCGTGTCTAGGAGTACTTAAAACACTCAGCGTCCTCACTTCAAATGAGTTGATCCCCTGAGAGGTTGTGTCACTAGAGCCATACATCAGCCTTATCGTGGTCTCCCTCCCCACAAATCACCACTGAACAGAGATATTGGAAAATAATTTTTATACAGATGTTAACAGACATAACATAATCATAGGACCTTCTCCAAGAGTGTCTATCAAGACAGAAGAGTCAATAGACCAGGATCTTGTGAGAAGACACTGGTTATTAGTAGGTAGGGATGAAGAAAGGGGTAATGGATATCCCAACCTGGGAGGAATGAGCCATTCTGTAAGAGGTACTTAGCCTGCCTCTCTTAGCGTCTTGACTGTAATTGTTAATGAGATCCATTTGGCATCCCGAGCAATTCCTGGGGATGTTATTTATCAATGGATATTATAAATATAACTAATGAATCCCACCCTGTGGAATGGGAACAAAAACCCATGTGCATATCTGTACACATATATATGCATACACATATTATACTTGTGTGTATATATTTAAATAGGATTCTGTGTGGGCTTGGTGTTCATTTCCAATCCCTTAGGGCTCTGCTGCATCCCATGCTCATGCCATCTGTGTGGCCAGTGGATCTCCATCAGAGTCCTAAATCCTGCCCCTTTTGTATTCGTGCCATCTTGGTTGTCAAGCTGCCATACTTTTATATTATCATTTGACACCAAACACTACTTTTCCTAATTTGTCATGGCTAAACTTCTGGGGAATGGCTAAACTTTTTGTCATGGGGAATGCGTGCTCCCCATCCACTGCTTCATCATGTCACATCAGAATTCTTGGGAAAAAGTACTACTTTTATTACTATATTACTTTCTTCTGTAATTTTTTTTTTTTACTATTTTTGTACTTTTTTTTTTTTTTTTTTTTTTTTTTTTTTTTTTTAAGCCCTATTTTTGTACTTTTTTGTTTACAGTTATTTATTGTTGTATTACTTTTTTCACTCTGCTAGAATTTCTGCACTAACTGTAGACTCTTAAATCACCTGTTTAGGAAGAGAACCTGGAGGTCAAAGAGGAAAGAAGAGCCACTGGCCAAACTCCACTTGCAGCTGGACACCATGAATATATCATAGAACAGGTTGACTGCCTACGACTTTCATAAAAGCTTGATTTTCATTAGATTTCCCCTCCAACTTTTTCATAATCTAGGCTTCCTACCCTGTGTTAATTATAGTTCTGACCCCAAACCAACAAACTAAGAGGCTGCATGTTGTGATGGAAAGTGTGCTCGACCAGACGCCAAAAACTGTGAGGTTTGGGGCCAACTCTGGAGTAAACCAGCTGTGTGACCTTGAACAAGTCACTGCATCTCTCAGAACTGTTGTTCCCTCACTTCTTTAATGAACAGTTAATAAAATTATGCCTATGATTTCCTCCCAGTCTACGTTATGTTATTCTTTGACCCTGATTCCCTTTCTTCTTACAAGTAATATACTCTATATAACAAGATAATCTACGATTCTTATAAACCAGGCTAAGTTTTTATTACTACTTCCTACTAAACATAAATTACTGCTCGTGAACTATATAACACTAAAAATGAACACTACATGCAATTTCAAACACAATTCTGTTAAATTTATTTCAGGTATGATTCAGCAAATGAGGTATTTAACATACCACTGTGAGGGTAAACCTTGGTTTTAAACCCCAGCAAATAAAAACTGGATCTGAAAAACTGGAGCTAAGGTTGGCTGGGGTCCATCATCTTTATGAGAGTAGAGGGACTTAGAATATACCATTTGCCTAAGGACCAGGCAGATAATCTGGAACAAGAGGGCAGGGGGTGGTAAATTGGTGGGAAAATTAAAGATACATTTTCCCCAGCTGTTTGATTTTTCATGCTGTTGAGTTTTGAGGTTATAGTATGTAACTCGAATATGAAACATCCCTGGGAGGAAAGGGAACTCTAAAATTATGTTAGTTGTAGAATTATAACTAGGTGTAAAGCAAAGAAAGTAGTTATCTATTATTCATTCCTTCTGAATAGACATTTCCTGTCTGTGAATACAAAGCATGACTAGAATTCACTTGCTGAAACTTGGAGATGCTATGAGAGGACATTTCATTTTCATTTGATCTGCCCTTGTGTATGATAATGGAGCTTCTTTAAACTACTGAGAGCTGGTCTGTTCTCCATATATTGCACCCCGGAAAAATTACTCCTTCCCCTGGCCCCATGGGGGTGGGGAGGGGGTGAAATTAACCTCAGAGAGTTGTCGTGTCTTGCCCAAGGTCATCCCAAGGCTCTGTCTCCTTAGGCAACTCTAGCCACAAAAATCAGTTAAGCTAGTTAGCTACGTATCTATATGTGACTGCCTATATTACATGAAGGATTTCTCTTACTGATACCCGATGCCACCCAACCAGCAAGCCAGATTGACCAAAAATTAACCTACCTCCTTGTTCATTCCAAGTGTCTCTAGGTATTGAGTGAGCCTGTGAAGGTGACTTCTCTTTAGCATGGTGACAGAAAAGAAATGTCTTGCTAGAGACAGTGTGTGGACACAGATGAGCTTCATGCTCAGTTGCTAAATCAAGTGCACTGTCTCCTGACCAAGGCCTTCATCTGAACCAAAGCATAGAACCACAAGCTGCAAGAACCTCCATAAACAGAGATAAGACTTCCTTTGGTTATCTTCTTTTGGTTTCTTTTTTCCTCCAATTAAATTATGCACAAAATCAACTTTAATCTACTTATTAAAGTAGATTAGAATCTAATCTACCTATTTTGACCTAGAATCTAATCTACTTATTTTCTAAAAACTTTTAAATCAGAACATAATCTCATTGAATTGATGTGTCATCCAGTTCAAGCCCTCCAAAGATTGATGGCTAGGTGGATGGATAGGTGGATGGACAGATTGGAAGCTAAGAGGATGGATGGATGGATGAATGGATGGATGATGGATGGATGGATAATAGATGGATAGATGAAATTTATTAATTCCTTTTCCTGGACTATAGTTACTGGTTCCAACTTCTAAGAGTACAGAATGTACCTCTTCATGTAGATACCCCCTTGCTAAAATCCTGCACTGATTAAAAAGTGAATGTAAATTTTCTCTGATGAGCTTTTTATCATGTTCATGAGAAGGAGAAGTCTGATATACAGTAGTAAAACAAAAATAAACAAACCTATAATTTGGAGTAGAAGCTCTGGGGAAAATAACAAGGTTTTCCAATCTGCCAGATCATAATTAACAGTGTAAAGAACTAAAGGGAAGTTCAGGAAGGAGTGCTTAAACCGCTTTGTAAATTTAAAAACAAGTAATGATCTCCATTGCTGTTCTCCAGGTTTATTCAAATTTGGACAATTAGGACAATTAAACATAAAACAGAGACAGTTCTAAAGAGGGAGCTGCAACAAAGCAGAATAATTGCTGGTACAGGCTATCAAATTTACATTAAAAAAGATTAAAAAGCTGATTTCCATTTAAAAAACAAGATCAGGCAACATCTAAAATAGATAACACAACCCGCTGAGAAAAGCTCTTTTCATCAATAAAGGAGAAGCAAAGGTGATTATACATAAGAAAACTAATCTTCTATATTGCTTTAATCACCTGAAACCACTTTAACTGTTTGTTTGGGAACTGTTATGTGAAGAAAAAAAATATTTCACGTAAAAGTGTCTAATTTCCAGGTTTCAATAAAACATCGACACCATCAAGATCATGCCCACATATTCTCTGTTCATCACCTGCCCTCTTCTCTAGATCCTGTCTTCTCTTGGTTACCAAATTTTTCACCAATTGCAAATCCACCCATCCTAGAACTTGAAAACTTGCCACGTAATTGGCTTAACAGATGCTTCCAGAATAGCAGTTCTGTTTATTGTTACAGCATCTCATGAACAAAGTAGATGGTAAAGCCTTTTCCTTCCTGGACTCAGTGCCTACATAGCATTTTGAGCTCTTTTCAAAGCAGAGAAAGAGCATAATTACCTGAATTTTAATATGTGCCATCACCAGATCTGTTGTTAATCACTACAGTGTGTGCGTTTGCAAGAATAGTTATTTATTCATTAGTTCAGTACTTTCATGATTTGAGCTTGAGGAATCAGAAACACTTAAACGGAGCTCAAAGTCAGGGGATCAATTGCCATATTATATTGTTTAAAGCTTCTCGTTAAATCCCCCTAAAAGTTAAGAATTACAACTATCCCAGTCATGAATTTGGGTTGGTTAAGAAAAATGGAAAGAAGTTAAAAATTGGGAGACATTCCCATTTCAGTCCATTTATATAGAAGCAATGAAATGCTGAAGATATCAAGAGCTCTCAGTATACCAAATGATGGGGCTCAGGATGTGCTACCCCAAAATATGGCACCTTGGCATATGGGATAGTTTAAGCTGAAGGAATTTGAGAACAGCAGGTGCAGGAAGGACTTTCTGACCTTCCCCCAAAGCAGGTAATAAGATGGTCATGTGAGAGATGCCCTCCCAAATATGTCCTCCCTGAGGAAAGGAGCATCCTTACCTCCAAAGATGGAGGGATGCTGAGAGTAACCTGAACCTCACTAAATTCCCCCCATTTACCACCCTTAACTCATACCCCTCTGTCCTATCACATTTTACAACTCTCCACTCTTCATCAAACCTAGGGTAAAAACACTCAGGATTAATGGTTTCTTCAGGTCTTCATTCCCTTATGAATGTTCCCATGTCACATAAAACATGAAATAAGAAAATAAGAAAGATATGCTTTTCTCTTGTTCATCTGTCTTTTGTTATAGGGGTCCCAGACAAAATCCAGAAAGGTAGAAGGGAAAGATATTTTTCCTCCCCTGCACAACAAAGCACAGACCAAACAACATGAATAAAAACAAAATCCAACCTTAGGGCAAGAAAGGAAGAGACGGATTTGACTTTAAACTGTTTCACAAGTCCTCTCAAAACTTGTACATACACTTCTCTAGCCCCTGTGTCTTCAAACTCTTCCTGTGAAAACTGACTGTTGTATGTTATTTATGTGGAAAAGTTCCAAATGCATGTATTGGTGAATGTTAATTTATGATATCCTATATCTGATTTATGTAGAAGCAACACTTATAAAAAGCAACACAAGAGGTAGAGGACAAAATATGTTTAAAGACAGGCCATCAACCCTTACATACATAGAATGAGACAACACCATAATATGAACTCAAATAATAACAGAATTCCAAAACTTTAAACCTCTCCTGGTATTTGTGGTTATACTAACGTATCTCTTTCCATGTGAATAACCCTAAAACACTTGCCAGGGATGAGAGCTGCCTGGGATTGAATCCGAGAGAGAGAGTAGGCTGAAACTAGATTATACCATCAGTTTTGCCACTAATGTTCTCTAGGACTTGAGGTCAGTGGCTTAACCTCAGAGCATCTTAGTTTACCCATCGGCAAAAGAACCTCAATGGCTTTCCTGCCAAACTCTAAAAGAAAATGAAAAGATAAACTAGAAACTGCAAATCACTCTGAATCCCTCAGATAAAGGTCCTATAAATATTTATTACTGCTATTATTCGTACAGTAAAACATACTTCAGCCCCAGATACAACTATTTCAACTACACATGCCATGCAACCAGGGAGAGAAGACAAAAGCTTGCTTTCACTAAGTAGCCATATGAACCGGAATCTAGTCAGCATTCACCTGTGTAATATTTTTAAATGTCCACAATATGTTAATATATTAAATATATAAAAGACACAGCCTGTACTTTAAGAGGCATGCAAGGTAAAAGGGAATACAGGGCAAAACATAAAGAATAGTAAGACACAAAAACAAACAACAAGAAGTGCTGTTAAAAAAAAAAGAACAAACAATGGAGATGAATCTCACATGTATTTAACAAGTGCAAGTGAACAGATCTATACTGGATGATTCCATTTATATGAAGTTCAAGACTGGGCACAACTAATCTATTATTAGAAGTCAAAGAGTGGTTGCCTCTTACTGCTGGTGGATGATAACAGATTGAGAAGGTACATAGGGTGCAGGAAATGTTCTAGATCTCGATCCAGGTGGTGGTTTCCTGGGAAAGAACATAGGTAAAAATTCTTCATACTACACACTTAAGATGTGTGCCCTTTATGTACACTATATCACAATTTTTAAAATTTTTAAATAAAGCAAAGTTATAGGTGCCTTAAGTTTGGGCATAGTTCTGTGGAATTATAATGATGGATGTCAGGGGGATGCAGGAGTGGCTGGAGTAGCAGAGAAGGGTAGGGTCCCTCAGACAAGGTTTTAGGAGTGTGGTTTCCATGTGATGAGGGACTTGATTTGGCAAAGAGGAAGGGAGAGAGCACTTCCCACAAAGGAATAGCAAGAGGTGCCAGATGGTCCAAGACCATGTTTCCAAGTCATCAAAAACACCATGGACCTATGACTATAATGAAAGGCTCAAGAATGAAAGATCTGGCAAAATGCTCTCAGCTGAACAAATAGCGAACAGTTCTATGACTCAAGAATTTTGGTGACATAAGCTATCCCAAGACAATAAATCCAAGATTTAGGGTGAGAATATTTAAAATCTTCTCAGAACTGGATAAAGTCGGAACTCAAACAACTGTTCGTGTCTACAGACGTGTCAGATGCGGTCATCAAGATGGCGTCTATTTATTCCGAGAGCGTTCTGAGAAGCAGCCATGGGCAAATCAACCGCATACACATAAGAGGACGAGCACCTTTCTCTATCCACCTCTCACATTTACCATGTCTTCAGATAATAAGATTGGGAGAAGGGCTGAGCTCCCTGAAGCAGAGCCTGAGACCAGAATTCAGGGATATGTGATTTACCAAGGATGGTAAAGAAAAGAGCTGTCAGGAGGTGAGGGAAGCAGGCTGGGGAAGAGGAGACATGAAGAGTGGAGGAGGGGAGGCCCCCACAGAGGTGTACCCCTTTAAGCAAGGAGTTTTGTCTTTTGTACCCATCCTGTCAATCCTTTACTACAGGCTGGGTGGAGAAGACATTAACCTCCCACAAAGAGGCTCCTGATAGCCAAGGGCAATTCTTTGGAGAAAGGGATGCTGTGCCAACCTGGTAGAGGGATCTAGGCTGGACATTGTCCACTACAGTAGCTACTTGAGCACTATGTCCATCATCTTTTTTTTTTTTTTTTACTTATTTTATTTATTTATTTTTGGCTGCATTGGGTCTTTGTTGCTGCATGCAGGCTTTCTCTAGTTGCGGCGAGCAGGGGCTACTCTTCGCTGGGGTGCGCGGGCTTCTCATTGTGGTGGCTTCTCTTGTTGCGGAGCACAGGCTGGAGAGTGCAGGCTCAGTAGTTGTGGCACACGGGCTTAGTTGCTCCGTGGCATGTGGGATCTTCCTGGACCAGGGCTCGAACCCGTGTCCCCTGCATTGGCAGGTGGATTCTCAACCACTGCTCCACCAGGGATGCCCGGTCCATCATCTTTAAATTAGCAGTTCATGTCGGCAATCAGACCAGCCCATCACTTTCACACCGTCCTCATGATTTGCACAGCCATTGTCTAAAAAAAATCACTGGGTTTTCCTACAGAAGAAATCGCATCTCAATACCAAAGACGTAGATTAGTTTCAGTGATACTTCAGATCTCTTGTGTTAGGAGCAGTAGTAAAACAAAGTGATGATAATTAACGCTAGGCAGTGGCAACAGGCTCCAGTTTGCCTTCAGAAAAGAATTTCCTTCAGATCTCAGGAAATTTGGGAGTAAGAGAGAAACAATAAAATTCGGGAGGGGGACAGAAAGTGTCTTCTCTCAAGCCATAAATCATAGAAATTGAGTTAGATCATCTCAAATTGAGGGACAAAAAGCCAGTTATAGATCCATTTCACGACACTGGCTGACATGGATTCCATTTGTGACTCGCTGAGTAGCATTACTTATTCTGAGTGCTCCTCTGACAATGCTAGCACTTAACATGAAGACGTGTAATATTACAGGAGGACAGGGGAAAAAGCAAAGTCTGACGGTTTGCCTAGAGAGCAAACTCTGAGTGTCAAGCATTTCTAAAGCCCTCTCTCAGGGTCTCTGTTAAATTCTGCTTTTTGCATAGCTCAAAATTTATTAAAAACCTATTCTCTTTCCAGATACAATTAACACAATCAAACCATTTTAATCTCAACCTTAGGGCAATAGATCACTAGAAGGCTAACCATGTGGTAACCAGATGAGTCACGGATCCAGCCCTAGGTGGGAGTCAGGGGGAGCGGAACTGCAGAGAGGAGCTAGGACCTGAGAGCTATGGCCTCCAGGTGAGGACCGCACCCCCTTGGAAAGCAAGCAGGATGAATAAATACCCCCAACTACTCAGTTCTCCTACCTTCTGATCACCTGTCAGTGCCACCCTTGTCTGAATCCATCCAGAAGCCAGGGAATCAGGGTCTCCCCCATACAGTCCACACCGGCACAGAGCAGGCTGGGGAAGGGTGGCAAGTGGATCTGGGCAGCAGACAGATAATATCCAGCACGGTATCCCACTATCCTAAACATGCAACCGATACCTTTTATAAACAGTTTAGCAGCACAGTTCAAAAAAAGGAGTTAGCTCCTTCAACTTATTCCTTGTGGGAAGCACTTCCTGTATCATTGATAATAACAACTGCTAGTTATTTTAGTTTATTTCATCCTCATAATAACTCGGTGTGGTGAGTAAAATTGCTTTGTTTTGTACATGATCAACTTGAGGCTTAGAGGGACTAAGGAACTGGCTTCACATTACACAGCAATGCAGGGAAGGAGCAGTGATGAGACCCAAGAACGCTCTGATGTCATAGCCCACAAACTCTCCTCTGTCCTTCTTCCCTATGACAAAGATGCTGCCATTGTCCAGAACACTTTAGAAGCCCTCCTCTGCATTGCTTTTAAAGTGCGCGTAGAAGCCTCCCCCCTCCCCCAAATCAGTCACATTACTTTATAGTCACACACTTTCAAGAACAGTCAAAGAAGATGGCGATGATTCATCCTCATCACGTTCACCAGATGTAAGGCCAGATGATACTTGAGTATTTCTAAAAGTCAAATTAGATTCACCCTCTAAGGACTGAGGATATTAAAAGTAAGCTCTGGGGCTTCCCTGGTGGCGCAGTGGTTGAGAGTCCGCCTGCCGATGCAGGGGACACGGGTTCATGCCCCGGTCCGGGAGGATCCCACATGCCGCGGAGCAGCTGGGCCCGTGAGCCGTGGCCGCTGAGCCTGCGCATCCGGAGCCTGTGCTCCGCAACGGGAGAGGCCACAACAGTGAGAGGTCCGCGTACCGCCAAAAAAAAAAAAAAAAAAGTAAGCTCTGAATGACAACTCCCAAAGAGAAGTCTCAAAAGCAACATCTGTAACGCCGGACAGCTCAATTGAGAAAGTGGTGCCTTTCAAACTGACAGCAGTTGTCCCACGAAATAATCCCAGGCCTCCTAGAGAGGCCCACTGCTTATCTACAGGAGCTGGAAAATTGGAAACAACCTAAATCTTTAAAAGCAAACGTGTTTGTGTACTACCTGCCTCGAACCCACCCTACCCTTCATCAGATGGAAACCAACAGAGACAGGAGCCGGCTGCCTTGCCCACCTGCTCTACACAGCTCTGTGCACGAAGCCTGGCACATGATAGACCCTCAGATATCTGTTGAATGAATGAATGAATGAATGAATGAATGGAATTCCTCTTCCTTCCTAGAGCATAACCTTTGTGTAAATATCCCATACCCTTATGTGTCATTCTGCATGAGGAAGAACGGACAATAACGATGAATACAAAGTGTTTTGCTCCCTCACTTCTGAAGCCGGCCAAATCACCTGCAGAATTACCTATGGGAAGGTGAGAAAATAAATGCAGTAACCCCCTACTCCTGCATCCTCTACACCACACTCCCACACCAGCTTCCCTCTCTCCCTCACACACTCAAGTGTCAAAACAATTACCAGTTCTGTTTGGCAGACATCAAGCATCCTTTTCTTACAGGCCATCCAAAAAATAATGAGTATTATTACATCTCCTCCACGGCCATGTAATCGCCTAATACTAAAAGTGCTAAGAGAGATGGTGTTTTGGTGGTTCACATCTAAAATTTAGACAATCAACCATGAATGCCTCAGGCTGATCACATGCTGGGAGAAGCAATAATAATACGTCTGGCCAGATTTCCCTGCCAACTGGAAGGCCCAGGTTGGGGAGCAGATGTGCTGTGGAGGTGATACATTTGGTTTTCAGTGGGGAGGGTCTGTGGGTCTCATCTGTCTTCGGCACCCCTACTGGTCAGCTCAGAGCTCAGCACTAACGCCAGCTGCTTAAGGCCCTGCTCCTGTGTGAATCCTCCAGTCACATGGAAAGAAGCGTGCCCTGAGAAGGAGACAGCCCTGCAGCACTCTGTGCCCTAGTGGCATCGACAGGATTTGTTCACAGGCTCCTCTTTTCGATGTAGCGTCAACCCCACCTTTCCCCACAGCCAGAGTTTGGTGGCATTCTTTTAGGTGATTGCAGTGTTCCCTTGTTACACTAGGGAGGTCTAGCTACCGATTATACAATCAGCCTGTGTCGGCTGCAAGCCACAAATGACCAGCTGCAGAATCAGTAGGCCTCTGTCACTGCCACACGAGGGAGACCCCGAGCTTATCAGCAGCATCGTGATAAGTACCTATTTGCCTGACATCTCCTCAATCAATAACTTTGTTATTGTTTGCATTATCTGACTATAAGTTTGGTCAATACACCCAGCTAATGGGTAATACGAGCCAGGATTGCATTTCAATTTTTTTTTTCAAGTTTAACTCTCTCTGCGCCAGCTGGAAGGAGTCACCAAGTGAACCTCGCCAGCTCTACGTCTGCCTTTGCTGAGTTTCATTCAACCCTCCAAGACATGGGCTGTCTTGAGACAAGGAAATTAACGTTGCCCAGGTCTAAACCAAATTGAATAAACCCTGCCTCTCTTTGCTATTATTTTTATTAGGTTTTCACAAGGATGGGCAGATGGTTTTGCGTGTGTGTGTCTGTGTCTGTGTCTGTGTGTGTGTGTGTGTGTGTGTGTGTGCGCGTTTCCTTCACTTACTGCACTGGAGAGAAGAAAATCAGCTAGCTAGTATATGGATCAAGATGTACAATGCAAATGGTATTAGCTGGTTGAAAAACGGGTATGGGTCTAAACAGGTTTTGAACCCATCTACATGATTAGCAGAAGATAGATGTGGTAACACCATAAAATAAATAAAGGAAATAGAATAAAAATAAATATTCTGGAATCGTGTCACAAATCAGCTCTCTGCACCACATCAGAAAGGCCCCAGCCATTGTGTGGTGAGAATGACTAACAGATGGCCCGGCACACGGAGGTGGCTCCAGCTGGCCCCTCACCCATCTCAGGATTTCACAGGGCTCTCAGAGGAGGTCAGGCCCAAGAGGTTAAACTAATCATAAAAAAAGAAATAAAACTTGTAGTAACAACAGTGTGCAAGGCACAGAATGCTTTGATTTTCTTGTCACATTAAAAATATTTACTGGTTTCTCCAGTCCAGATTTAGTGGCAACCCCAAGTACAGAAGGAATAAACAAATTACTCACTTATCAGAGTGAGCCTGGTAGTATTCATCGCCTACTTCATCATTCTGCCTTTGGGTGCTTTTTCTTTTTTTTTTTTTTTTTTTTTTTTTGATTGGTTATAAGTTATTCATATATACCTGCATTGGTAATGGGGTATAAATATATAGATCACAGGAAGGTTTCTTTTTTAATAAATGAACTTTAAGAGTGTGCTACAGGATTTTGAAATGGCAAACTGTCGCGTCCTGGTTCATGGACTCATGGAAGCCCAGGGCCAGCCTTCAAGCGCGTGCAGCCGGGCCCCTGAGTTTATAGCTGAGGGACGGCCCGAGTCAAACAGCTCATCACCTCAGCCTCAGACCCAGCTCCCTGCCCTCAGCAGGTCTCCCACACACCTTTCCACTCAGCTGTCCTCATTGCCCTGCTTCCGATCCCTCAGCTGTGCATGTCTTCGCCATTCACTGGAGAGGGCACGGGGGCAAGGGGGAGCCGCTTGGAGTGAGGCAGACACTTGACCTCTATCACAAACCTTGAGGGTCGTTCAGGCTGTCTTTGTAATTTTCAAGGGAGAGGAAAACAGGAAGAAAACAAGCAGGTGCCAGAGAGGAAGGGGTCAGATAACAAAAGTACGGAAGGGGAGTGGTCTTCATCTATGTACTCAGACACAGGAGATGCGAATAAACGCCTCCCCCCAAAGCTCTCCTTCCCTCCTCCTCTGACTATGAACTTAACCTAAAGTCCTAACAAGAACTGATCAGCTAACAAATAGATCCAAAGGGGCTAACAGGGTTGATGTGGATGTATCGTGGGCAATAATGAGTCATGGAAAATTATGAATGAAAAACACGTGTAATCAATATGTGACAATAGATGTGAGGGGGGATGGTAACGATTCCAAGGCACTGACTCCTTTGTTTCACATCAGGACTGATGGAGTTTCAGACACCCTACCCCCAAGCCGGCACCTTGGTGCACTGAGTATCTTAAGCTGACTGAGTCTGAGGAAACAGTAGGTGCAGGAAGGACTCTCTGGCCTCCTTCCCTTGCCTGTCTCTGCTGAAGCAGGTCACAGCCTCATGTGAGAGGTGTCCTCCCTGTACCTGGAGGGAGGAAAGGAGCATTCTTTTTTTTTTTTTTTCTACATTTTTATTGGAGTATAAAAAAAGGAGCATTCTTATCTCCCAAGATGGAAAGAATCCCACCCAACAGGCCTGGCTAAGTGCCCCAATTACTACATTCAGCTCATACCCTTTGCCCCACCATATCCCTCCACAGCTCTCCACTCCTCAACCAACCTGCCATAAAAACACTCCGTTTTAACCATTTCTTCAGGTCCTCGTTTCCTTATGGAGGCTCCCATGCCACATAAAACTCATATTAAATAAATGTGTGTGGTTTTCTCCTGTCCATCTGTCTTTGCATCAGTTTAATTTTCGGACCCAGCCAGGGACGCTACAAAGGTCGACGAAAACTTTCTTCCTCCCCACGTGACATGTATCACCAGAGCCCATGCGCTCTAGACTGGGATGTACCATGGTGACCTACACTGATCTGCTGGACTGAATTAGTTATGTCTTCAGCCTTCTTGTCTTCTGGCTAAAACCAAATGCCGTGATTTCACGTTTATGTCCTGTTCTTTTTCTTTTAGTCATGTGATCCTGTCTTTAAATTTGGGGAGATGTGGAGAGAGGAGGCCATTGAGAGATGCTGCATGAACAGTGATCGCGTAGCCCGTGAACCTCAGAGAGACTTTAGTGAGAAAGCAGGGACCCACTGGGTGTGCGGGCCTTCCTGCGTGGGCCCTGCTGAGTTGGTGACATACTCGGTGCCCCAGCCCTACTAACGATATGCTCATTGCCCCTTCTGAGTGGACGGGCTTTCCTTTGTGGCAGACTCCACGGTCTAGGATCCCAAACTCTGACCAGGCTTCCTCATTCATGAACTGGTAGGTTTCAGTTAATGATTTACGCTTTCAAACACTGAGTCTCCATACAGGATTGACTTGAGGCTTCCCAAGTGCCTGCTGGTGAATAACAGGATTCTGTAGAAATAAGTTCTTTTTAAAAAGTCTGTCCTTGACACTGTA
This sequence comes from Neophocaena asiaeorientalis asiaeorientalis, assembly GCF_003031525.2. Classification (NCBI taxonomy): domain Eukaryota; kingdom Metazoa; phylum Chordata; class Mammalia; order Artiodactyla; family Phocoenidae; genus Neophocaena; species Neophocaena asiaeorientalis. The sequence continues at coordinate 4,392,096 of NW_020172591.1, forward strand.
ATCTGAAACACAGTAATTCAGCCTCTCTGGCCACCTTCATGTGTCTCTTGCCCACAGAATTAAGTCGGAAGATCAGAGCCGTCATCTGCCTCCACATGTGATTTCTTGCTTGTCAGCTGGACAGGGAAGTGCCTCATTCGAGTATATTGACATTAGTCCTACTAACACATTTCCAAGTTCTCTAGCTGCCACGTTACTTGAACCGGGTCAACTCTGGCAGGGAGAGGTTTGCTTTTCCTTCCTGTAACCTCAGGACTGATTTAATTAAGCATCTCCTCCAGCCCCGATTTACAGTCTGAAAAGTGTTCTCACAGCAGCCTTTCGATGTGCTATGTTTTTCAATGAGCTGAAATGCAATGTTAGGTGGAAACACCATTCTGAGTATCTGCTGCCACCCTGAGAGCAGTTCCAACAAGCACATTAGTCTCCAAATGTTTAAGGGCAAAGGGTTGAATAAATGAGTGGTGGTTTCCTTTAGTAACTTAGCACAGTTCTCGAAGTCAGAGGAGAGGATGACTAAATTCCCCATGGGCTCCTGGGGAGGGCAAAGCTTCACCCCAGCCTTCTGCTGCGAGGAAATAACCATTTATTTATAAACAAACGGTTTATAAATCACAAATTCTTTTTTTCTTCCAAGATTAAAACTAAAAATAAGAAAACCCTAACACATAGGGGTGGAGGGATAAAGGAGAAAGGATGTCACAGCATAACTGTCCTCAGTCTGTCCCTAGGGACTTTTTGTTCTACCATCAGGCCCCAGATGTCCTCCCCGTTTGACAGTCCTGACCCCCCAACCTGCCACCTAGGAATGAACGAAGCCAAATTTCCCATAGGAAATGCCCTTTCCTAGTCTCTCAAAGGCTTCCACCTCAAAATGAAATCTGACAAAAGAAACAAATTAGATTAAATTGCAGCGCTAAGGGCTTCAGATTGCTCAGATAACAGACTCAGCAGAGCTGTTAGGACTAAGCAAAATCGTCTTCTGCAACCTGGGGGGAAAATACATTTTCCTTTCCTTCAGCTGTTCTTGCTGGCCATGGTACAGTTTTCAATATCATCAGAAGATAATGAATCGGCAGTGGGAGAATGGAAGGACCAAGGGAAGGACATCAATCCGAGTTCCCACAGAAGCCAGGCCAGTAATATGTGTGAACAAAACTGGATCGGCGAGAAATTTCGCATGATCTCTCCAGATTTTTAAATGTTAGCAATCCATTCAATTAAAAACAAAAAATCCAGCGTGGTTCCTTCAGTGTTTATTGAGCACTCTCTATCTTATGCATCCATGCTGTTATTACCTTCTGTTCGCCAACGGGGAAAAGCAAGTCTCTAAGTGGCAGAACCAATACCTGCCCACAGCCTGGGCAACATTTTACCCACTAAACTGCCTGGGAGTTTTATAGATAGAGAGACAGAGGCCCCCCCCCCCCCCCCCCCCAAAAGGATCATAAAAGAGTCGGGTGAATTTTTTAAAAATAAATCATCAAACTACAGAAACTGAGAGGAGAATGTGAATGAGACATGCTGGAAAAGAAAAGAGAAAAAATGAAACATAAGATAGGTGCCATCGCTGGATGACAACAGGCTCATCCTAATGGCTGAGATAAAGATGTTTTATTGAAAAAACTGCAAATTTTTAAACGTAAATAACGCTGCTTCTATTATTAGTCCTTGTGTTTGAAATCGAAAGGTGGAAGCTCATGATGTATCTGCGAGCTTCATATTTAGTCTTCATTCTGGGATTTAGGTAGGCAATGCTGCCCTCTCCTGGCCAACGTCTTAATAACATGACTCTGTGTTTAAATCGGAACATTTTTTGTTTCTATTATTTTCCCAAAGTACTTTGAAGAATTTTGCATCCATTTAGCATCACATATAGGCATATGATATATTATTTACACAGCACAATATCCTCTCAATTTTTTTTTGAATTTTATAATTTTATTTATTTTTTATACAGCAGGTTCTCATTAGTTATCCATTTTATACATATTAGTGTATCTAGGTCAATCCCAATTCATCCCACCACCACCCCACCACCACCACTTTCCCCCCTTGGTGTCCATACTTTTGTTCTCTACATCTGTGTCTCTATTTCTGCCCTGCAAACCGGGTTCATCTGTACCATTTTTCTAGGTTCCACACACTCTCAAAGTTTTATATATAACTTGGGATTGGGTTTGTATCATTTTTACATGTGTTTTATAGAGAACTGGAGGAAATAAATGGAAAATAAATCACGTTGCTACTGGGCTCCTGAACTTTCAGAACTCAGTTCCTCAGGGAAAAAATGTTTTTCTCATGACAGAAAACTTAGACGAGCTCCAGAGCAGAAAATATTTGAGTGCCTCTAATCTGAACACTCTCTGACAGAAATGACTATGCCATTCCTTTCTAAGGAAAAGGGGTTATTACATTTGAAGGAAACAACAGATCAGTTCATAAATATATTTTTAGGTAAAAACAACGGTTGGTGGTGGTGAATAGAAAATCACCCTCTGGTTTCCTGCAGGGACAGATCATTTATACTTGGAGAAATCACAGACCACGAAGAGATTGCCAGATAAGAGTTACCATACCAAGAGTAGACACTGCAAGGCAATTTTCTTAGACCTGAGTGACAGCTCTCAGAATCACTAACAGAAGCCTGCTGCCTCCCAGCCTGTGCCATGAGCACCTGCCCTATGAGAGCCACACCTACATGGAAGTCACTATGTGGATGGCAGGTAGACCATCTAGTGACCCTAAAGAGAGAAAATGCCTTTTACAGAAATAAGGTTGGAGAGCGTTGTGCAAAGAGGAAGAAATAGAGCCACCATCAAGGTCCCTCTTGAAGAATATATGCAAGTGAGAGGAGAATGTTCACTCACCAAATCCAATTGTTATTCTTGGTGGAACTCTAAATCTGAAAACATATGGAAGCCAAAGCTCAAAAATGCCAAGAGTAGACTGAGACCTGCAAGGCACACTTCATTTGCAAACATACTAGCGTGCGTGGCTTGTTTGTTTGATCAGAATATTTTACATAATAATCCAATGTTTGCTTTGTCAGTAACATCAGAAGACCTGGCACCACTGGTGCTCTCTTTCCACTAGAGCTGAGGAGTGGAAGCCCCCTTGGGTGGAGCATGCCCACTGTTGTTTGCCAAAGTCCCCACCACTCCCTGACACACACCCAGCCCTTTCCCTTGATTTACAGTTCTTGTCTGTGCCTTGCAGGCCTTTAAGTTATTTACCTTTCTGCTCTAGCTCAGAGAATTACGATGCACACATTTATTCGTTAGCAGCCACAGAGCTCAGCAAATTTAAATAGCACTCCAACTTGAGGGAGGGGAGGGCAAAGTTTGCAAGCACTAATTCTGATTTATCTCTTTTCATTTCACCTACACTTTCCCTCCATTTTTTCCCTTCATGATTACAACTTCCCTAAGGGTTTTAGGCATTACTTGAGTTAAAAGTTATCTCTAAAGCACCTCAAGTTTCGGTAAAGAAAGTTTTAGTATAAATCTATATTTAAAATAACTAAATCAGACTAATGGAAAGCACATTGAATTAGGAAGCAGAAAACCTGGGATCTTAAACATTTTCCCCTGATAAACTCTGGAGCATGAAATAATCCACTTAAACCCTCTTTACCTTTTAATACTCCATAAATAAGAGATAGTAATACTTGTTCCTTCTACCTCAACGGGATTTTGTAACAATAACCATAAATCAGAAGACAGCTGAGTCTACAGAAGAAAATCCTATAAAGACCAAGACAGCATTACAATGATGCAGCAATAGAGGTAAACTAAATACTAGAGTGGTATTCAAAGACAAAAAAGGGGCTTCCCTGGTGGCGCAGTGGTTGAGAGTCCGCCTGCCGATGCAGGGGACACGGGTTCGTGCCCCGGAGCGGCTGGGCCAGTGAGCCATGGCCGCTGAGCCTGCGCATCCGGAGCCTGTGATCCGCAACGGGAGAGGCCACAACAGTGAGGCCCGCGTACCGAAAAAAAACAAAACAAAGAAAAAAAAGAAGCTGTTTTGAAAAAAGAAGCTGTTGCTCTATAAACTTATCTTTGGAGAATATACATCAAAATGTTAATAGCAGTTATATCTAGGTAATGGGATTTGGGATATTTCCCCCTTTGGCTTAACTCTAATTTTTTACTTTCCCTATAAGGAACATATGTAAGCTGTGTAATGAAAAAATATAACAAACAATAATGAAAAAGACAGAGATTGGGAGAAAGAAAATAAAACCCTACATTTTTAGTTTTAATGGACTTGAATAATCACTGATTTCAACGGCAACCATATATAAAATTTCCTTTTATAGTAAGTATATGTCTTACGTTAGAAATCTGAAAATTAGAAATCTCCTGAGAAATATTTTTTACTATATTGCTAGCTAGCAAGCAAAATGGACTAGTTAAGGTGAAGCTGTTGATTAGCTATTCTGTGCCTTCCCCTTCCTAATATTTATCTCATCAGAATCAATTAGGCAGACTGATCCAAGCACTACAGGAACTTTAACTTTCTGATTCCCTCTTTCATTACACACAAGGCATGTGTAAATTTCTGTGCCTGTGTTTCCATGTCAGAAGGTGGAGTTTCTAATTCTTAACATCCTCTAGTAATTTTGCACTTTGTAGAGAAACTGTCACTGTATTCCCAGTTCAAATACTGCTGTAAACCCATGGTTCTTAACTGAGGGAACTACTGCTCCCCAGGGGACATCTGTCCATGTCTGGACACATTTTTAGTTGCCACACTGGAGAAGTGATGTTACCAGTGTCTAGTGGGTAGAGACCAGGGATGCTACTCCATGTCCCGTAATGCACAGAACAGTCTCCACAATGAAGAATTAGTAATAATGGGTTGAGAAGTCTTGCTTAAATGAAAAATGCCCTAAGTTCAGATATAGTAAGTATCATAAAGGTATTTCTGGAATCACAGGGATGAAGGTTAACAACTTTGTACCTAAAAATCAAAATGGGGGGAGGAGGGGCACCATCTAGCAGATTTAAATTACCTGATAATTTGGTATTTTACAAAATATTTACTAGTCCTTTTCATAATAGCTATTGCTTACTGCCGAATGAGATTATTTCTTCTGAATATCCCATGTATTTGAACTCTGTAGAAGGTGACATCACAAAGAAAAATCAGGGAGAGTTGTGAAGAGCTCACTTTGTCGCTGTTCACATTTCTCTCTACCCAGGAAGATGAGAGAAAGTGTGAACTCAATGCTTTGCTGGAGTAAAATGAAACCCACACCCTCAATATCAATTATGGTGACAAGACATCACTCCCTTCAAATGCAGAGAGAAAATTACTCTCAACAAGATATGTGGAAGCTCAGGGTTGTATAAATTTAAAAAATTTTTTAACTTATTCTGAAAAACAGTATCCTTAACAAAGGAGAATCAACTCTACACAAGAATTTTAAAAACACTCAGGTTGAAGTATAACAAAAGCAAGAAGATATATTTAGACACAAATGCTAGAACTGTTTTCCTTTGAAAATCCCTCTCCAGAAACTTCTCCAATTAGGCAAATAAAAGAGTTTTATACACCTTCTCAGATTTGTTTATTAGTGTGGATTATTGTTCCTTTTGTGTTTGCAAACAGTTTAAATGGGGCTTCATCAGTCAAGGAATTATTCAGGATAAAAATTAGCAAGTTATTTTTTGGGGTGAAAATTTTTACTCACTTTTAAAAATCCTATTATCACTCTACCCAGAGATAAGTTCTAAAGTAAATGGGAAAAGGGAGAGAGAAAAGACTCATGGAGACTTTGCCTTTATTGTCTTTGAGCTGAATCCTTGATATTCATTATTAATATGTTATATTCATAATAGTTATTATAATTGAAATTCATTTGCCTGATTATTCCCTTTTTGACCCCAAGGTCACAGAGCATCCTATTTATAATTCTGGTTCATGAGGAAATTGAAGAAGGGGAAGAACACGAAATAGCCTCATTGCTTTGTTGATTAACCAGCTGAGTTGGGCCTCCGGACCCCTGACCTCACTCTCTAGACTTGGTACAGCAGAGAGAGGGCTGAACATGCAGGAGAAGTCTGGGCAGAACACTGGCCAAGTATGTGGTACTGGCTGTCATGTAGCTTAGATACCAGATACCAAGAGAAAAAAATAGATATGAGGACTAATGAAAGCCTAATAAAATCCATTTCAAACTACTGCAGAGTAGGGTCAAGAGTCCTGGGGAGAGTCCAAAAAGAGACATGTGTGACAGCTGAAATCAACATCTCTCCCGACAGGTCCCATTGATTTACTTTGATTGGCACCCAGCTCGAGAGCCCAGCACACTGGTTTATGGCAATCAGTCCACAGGGCTGCTTCTCCCAGCCTCTGAAGACATCTTAGCTGCTCCCTTTGTCCCCTCTGGCCCCAAAGATGTCAAAGCAGACACAGGCAAAATATATGAGGAGAGGGAGTTGAGGGGCGGGGGGAGAAGGGAAGAGGGAGGAAAGGGGAGGGAGTGATTATGGAAGCACTCATGAAAACATGCATGGGAGAAAAACAAGCTCATACTTCTAGACCGCTCCTATTTTACTTCTAAATAAACAGTTAGAAACACTGTATAATTGTAGCTAATTTTTTTGAGTGTTCACTATGTGCCAAGTTCTTTCTAAACACTTTGCATATATTGACCCACTTAATCTCCACATCAGCCCTCTGCTGTTTGTACCTCCATCATCCCACTTTACGGATAGGGAAACTGGCTACACAGCTAGTAAATGACAGATTTGGAAAAGGAATCCAGGTGATCTGACTTCCGAGCCCATGCATGCTCTTCTGTGTCTTATGTAGCCACTCACCTTCCCAATACCTATACTGGACAGCCATTGCTACAGCCTGTATTTTATAGAGAGGAACTGAGAAACAGAAAGACTGTGCAATAATCCCACAAACCATGATGCAATGAGAATCCAAGTGTCTAATGCCCCCATTATGTTTTTCTGCCCTTCTGGTCACATTTAACAAAGTAACTTGATGAAAACATGTTTGGAACCAAGTCCAGTTCAACAAGTACATTAACATTATAAACAAGTAGAAAACAAAACACAAATGGAGATAATATACCCTTTATGTCAGTTAGGTTGTTCTGTATTTCATGTGTATGAATGTCTGAAACTGCAACTATAAGTCCCTAGTATACTGACATGAAGTATGCTTGAAAACTTCTGATGAGTAAATCAATCTATCAATCAACTAACGTTTGTTGAATGTCTACTATTAGGTGCAGCAGGAGATGAAAGATAATAAGAGAAAGAGATTAACCCTAACTTCCATTTAATGGCAAATGGGAGAAACTAAATACTTTAAAGATCAAGAATGAACGCATTCTCCCCTTCTTCCTTATCAAGAGAACTCGATTCTATTTGGGATGGCAAAGTAGCCAGTTAAAAATCCTCCCCTTGGGCTTCCCTGGTGGCGCAGTGGTTGAGAGTCCGCCTGCTGATGCAGGGAACATGGGTTCGTGCCCCAGTCCGGGAGGATCCCGCATGCAGCGGAGCGGCTGGGCCCGTGAGCCATGGCCACTGAGCCTGCGCGTCCGGAGCCTGTACCGCAACGGGAGAGGCCACAACCGTGAGAGGCCCGCGTACCAGGAAAAAAAAAAACAAAAAAAAACAACATCCTCCCCTCTTCCAGATTTCTTTATGGTTAGAGGTGGCCATGGAAATCAGTGCTGGTTGATTGCAAATGAGAGCAAAACTCACAGGGTGGACCGTCCACGGTACAATCTCCGCAGGTCTCATCCTGCCCCTTCATCTTGCCTGGAGCATGAGCACATGCTCATGGTGGAGGCAAGGTGACCATGGAACATAGAAAGGAACCCAGGTCCTCAGTGACTTCCTCAGGCACCAGCACCTGCTCTGGGCTGCCCCACCCAGATTCCCCATCACATGCATCCTTGTCTAAGCCAAAGAAGCCAGGGCTTTCTTCCATGCAGCTGAACATAAGCCTGAATGATGGTAACTGCTTATTGGGTCTGTACATCCTCTCCCTTCACTGGTTTTGAGGAGCACATGTCTTCTAATTTCTGCCTATGTGGCCACAGGCAGAGATATGAGAGGGAAAAAACTAAAAGAAATACAATAAAACATTACTAATTGCACGTGATGTAACTTTTACAGGTTTGATTATTTGGGGAAATTATTTGGAAGGAAAACGGTAGATTTGTTATAATATTTTTTTCCTGCAATGTCCCCCATCTGTTTAATTTTTACACCTCTTCTTGATGAAATCACTGTTTGTGCTGTTTTCCTCTTCAAGTTTCTTTACTTTGAGGCCTTTGAACGATCTCCCACTAGACTCTTCCAGTCAATTTTTTTTTTTTTTTTTTTTTTTTTGCGGTACGCAGGCCTCTCACTGTTGTGGCCTCTCCCGTTGCGGAGCACAGGCTCTGGATGCGCAGGCTCAGCAGCCATGGCTCACGGGCCCAGCCGCTCCGCAGCATGTGGGATCTTCCCGGACCGGGGCACGAACCCGTGTCCCCTGCATCGGCAGGTGGGCTCTCAACCAACCACTGCGCCACCAGGGAAGCCCTTCCAGTCAATTTTAATAACTATTTCTTGCTCCAGCACTAAACTACCATGATATCTAGGATATTCAAGATGATGATAGATTTGAAACATTATACAATTTATTCTTAGAGTTGAAAACTTTTAACACTCCTAAATCATAGCTGTTCCACTAAAAGATTTTCACATAACTTCTAAATTCACTGAAATGACTGCTCAAAAATTATTGTTAAAGGAAAGGAATCAACACGTTCTTTCAGATGCTTAAATAGTATCCTAGGCATCACTTTGTTAGCCTTAGACTCATAGAGCAGAAACAAAAATATTTAAGCCAAGCCCAATATTTTTTAACATTTTATGTTTTTTTAACTTCACAGAGGCTTAAAAAGTTAGGTTAAAAAAGTTATTTTAAAAAACCTTACCAAAAGTTGATATGTCAATACGTATTCTGCTAAATCTACAGTCATTTATTCATACAGCTCCAGTAAAAACACCACCTCAATTTAATTGCCTCATTATTGAGAGAAAAGTTGGTTTGCGATTAGTAGCTATCAGGATGACTGCTTTATTTACCTCAAATATCAATACTCTTCACCTTTTAGTGTGTGAACCTAACTTTTAACTTGGTCATAGGAAAAAAATATTCCAAAATAAACTTACTAAATGAAGAATCCAACTCAGAAAAATTTGTCTGGCATTTATTCAAGTTCTACAAACTCATAAATAACTAAGAGATGAAGTTTGGGGCTGATGGAATCACTGCATAACATGGTAAGTTTATTTTCTAGGACAGTCTCTGGGTTTCAGATGCCTCAATCAGGTACATCTATTAAATGCAAATGACTGCACCAGCCAGGTGGCTCTGATACTTCCTTTCCTCTCCACTGCCGTTATTTGGGACTTCTCTCTCCTTCTGTCTCTCCTCTCCCCTCCACCTTCTCAACTATAACCCTTGTGATATTGCAGGATAAATCTGTAGGGCAATAGAGGAGGAAGGAAAGGAAAATGTCAGGGAGGAAGAAAGGTCAAACTTCATCACCCATTTCTTCTGTCCCTTCTGTACCTTATAACTTCTTACCCTGTCTGCTGGGGGCAGGGGTATTTGGGGAACCCTCCTATCACAGCACAGAAGATCCTTCATGATCTGGCTCTTGCCTTCTCTAATGTAACGTAATGGCCTCAATAGACTAATTCCCAGGAGGAACCCTACCCAGCTCAGTTTGAGCATCAGTCTGGTGTGCACGAGGCCCCTCCCTAAGCACTCAGGATGTTCATTCTTCCTGTGTACTCCTTCCCCATTTAACATCTTCCTCTCTACACGGTGAGCAACTTGTGAGCAGAAAATGTCCTTCACCTGTATTTTCAGGGCCTAGCAGCCTTTCTCAGTGACTAGTTCAAAAACACCAGCAGTGCTCAAAAAAATATTTGTTGTATCATGTATGAGTGGCCCCAGAACTTTTCCAATTGCCTCATCCCAGAGCCCCTGCTTTGGCCTTCCCCCAACTTTCTCCCACCAGAAGTTACTCCTCCTTGGTAAGCAAGGAAGTTAAAATTAACTGAGCTTATCAACTATGCTCCAATATAAAATAAAAATGTTTTAATATTAACTGAGCTGCTCTCCTGAAATGGAAATGAAGCTACTTAGGTCTTTTTGCTAGCCTGAAATCCAGAGTTATCAACTATATGTACCTTTGTCTCCACAAGGAAAAAAAAAAAAAAGAAGTGGCAGCACGTCACTGGAGAGGCCCAGACTTTCATTAAATGGGTGGGACTTTTTAAAAGAAAAAAGGTGAAGATATAATTATAGATAATGACAGCCAACATTTAGTCAGCCTTTATCCTGTCTAGATACTATTGTAAATACACTACATCTGCTGTAACCTTTCACCCTTGAATCAGCTCCATGAGGTCTTGATGTTCTCCCTGAGTTAGAATACAGAACACTTTCTCTAATCCATTAATATCCATTCAACAGAGCATTACCAGGCCTTTAAAAAAGTAAGTATATGTATGTGGAATCTAAAAAAACCAAACTCATAGAAACAGAGAACAGGCAGGGATTGGGGAGTTGGCAAAATGGGTGAAGCGAGTCAAAGGGTACCAACTTCCAGTTATAAGATAAATAAGTCCTGGAGATGTAGTGTACAACTTGGTGACTATATGTGTGTGTGTGTGTGTGTGTGTGTGTGTGTGTGTGTATATATATATATATGCACATGCATACTGTATTGTGTATTTGAAAGTTGTCAAGAGAGTAGGTCTTAAAAGTTCTCATCACAAAAAAATTGTAACTTGTGGTGATAGATGTTAACTAGACTTATTATGGTAATCATTTCTCAATATACACATATATCAAATCATTATGTTGTACACCTTAAACTTATACAAAGTTGTGTATCAATTATATCTCAATAAAACTGGAAAAATAGAGCTGCTTCCAAAAGAAAAAAAAAAAAGTCTGAGGACTAGGTAGGATCATAAAGAAATGTGTATATAATAAGTGAGAACAGTAAGATAAAAAGCATACACAGTAAGTCCCCTACATACGAACCTTCAAGTTACGAACTTTCAAAGATGCAAATGTGCTTTGCACATCCAATCACGTAAGTTAGTTCACGTGTCTGGCGTACGTTGTCATGTGCGTGCATCCTCTACAAGTGGTTGTGCTTCTGTGTACTTTACTGTACAGTACTGTATAGAGTACAGTAGTACAGTATCTTTATTTCAAGTCAAGGGTGTCCGGAAGCAAAGCATAAACGCAGTGGTGATGTAGCTGGTACTACTGTACTTTTCAAGGTACTGTACTGTAAGATTTAAAATGTTTTCTTGATTTTTTGTGTGTTTTTTATGTATTATTTGTGTGAAAAGTATTATAAACCTATAACAGTACAGTACTATATAGCCTATTGTGTTAGTTGGGTACCTAGGCTAACTTTGTTGGACTTACAAACAAATTGGACTCACGAACTTGCTCTTGGAACGGAACTCGTTTGTATGTAGGGCACTTACTGTACCCCTATAATCTGTAGCCATATAAACATATCAAGGTAATAAGGACTGAAAGGAATGTCCAAAAATGAGAGCACTTGAGTTGGAATGATGAGTAGTGTCTTTTTATATGTTATTATTGTTGTTTAAGACAAATTTAAATTGTAAATTTAAAACGTACTTTAATGAACTGGACCTATGTTTCAATGAATATCAGGACCAACTCATATTGGAGACTCAGAGAATTCTTAAAATTCTTAACTCTCCTTTTGCTCTTTACTTTTATCAGTGCCTTTTTCCCCAAGCCCCAAGCTGAATGCTAGTTCAGACACTGAGAAGAGTGGAGGAGGGGAAGAAGGAGAATTAACTCCTGTCGAGTTGGGTAAGAATGCTGGGGGAGGGGCGGGCGGCGCAGGAGTGGGGAGCGGTAGGTGTCTGAGCCTCAGCTTCCACCTCTCCACCAGTTCCCACCCTATTTAATAAGACACTGACGTCGCCTCCACCTTTTTTTAAATGGTACATAAACATATCTTCAAATCCTTCTTCTCCACCAAGTCAGCACCCTAAACCCTGCCTATAAGGAAATTCTGGAGTCACTAGTAGCAGAGTGTCCACTGTCAAGGACCCAGGAGACTCTGTGGGACTGTGGCCTTTTTCTACAGTGGAACAGAGAGGAGAGAAACAGGTCAGAAACAACCAGATTGTCAGTAAGAAAGAAAGTAAAAGAGGTCTTAGTAGAAAATCAGTGAGATAACTCTAAAGCTGACCAAAGATCAAGAGTTATTCCAACTCAGAGATTTGGGCTGACAGGTTTCCCCCGCCCCCACATCTCTTGGCCCCAAATTCCCAGACAATCTACCCACGAACCACATATCCCGTACTGTGCTGCCAGGTGTCTATCCCGCCCCTGCCAAGCCTGACCAGCTCAGAAATGTGAGGATCCCCTCTCTCAAAACCTGGCTGGAAAGGGAAGTAGAAGGTGAGTCAGGCCAAGGACGTCCAGGAGAGGATCTGTTCCTGGCTAAGTCAGAACAAACTTTCCCAGGAAACACTTTCTCAACCCTGCTGATCCCTTTCAATTGGCCAGGAAGGCTGTGAAGTTAATAGGTTTCTGTGAGCCGGGCAGATGACCTAGTCTAGGCAACTTAATTAACTGTATCCATGGGAAAACCCATGGAAAACACCAAAGAATCAATTACAAATGAGCCTTTGGAACCAAGCTGCTCCTACGTGGACCCTGACCTCACGGTCAGTGTGACAGAAGGAGTTGAGGGTGTCATTTGCCCATAGGCTTTTTGCAGTGAGTTTTCATTTTTTATTGTCATGGCCTTGTTTCCTTGCCATATTTGCTTTCCCACCTAAATAAACGCTTAAACAAAACATTTTAAATTCAGATTTTTAAAATAGATAAATAAAACATTACAGGTATATCTGAAGCCTCCCCAACCAAAATCCTCCCTGATTTCATTGCCTGTCCTCATTATTCAGGGGCGACCACTGTCCTGAATTTGCGTGATGGTACATTTTCACTATGTAAGTATGTGTCCATCAGCAATGTGTACTTTTGTTTGGCACATTTTCAGACTTTACATAAATGTTACTCTGGACTCGCATGTCTTTTACTCAGTGTTTGCACAACATCATTTTTGAGAGTTACTCATATTAACATGACTCTAGTGAATTCACTTCTAATTGCAGCATTTTATTATGTGAATATATCACATTACTCCTATTGTACTCTTCTATTACCATCACTGTTCATTTTAGTATTTAATTGTAGTATTCTGTTATATAGAGATATCATCATTTGTTTCTTAATTCTCCTGAGGAGTGGAATAGCTGGGTGGTAGAGTATGAGCACCTTTAACTTTAAAGAGAAGTTTGGTAATGCCTAATACAACAGTCAAGCCAATTTATAGCTGTGCTACACAGGGTGAGAGCTTCTGATGTTTCACATCCTCAGAAACACCTGATATTGGCAGACTCTTTAATTTTTGCCCATTTGATGGAGGTGATATATAATCTCATTTTATGGCATTATCTTTATTCACAGATTGAAAGCAAAATCTTTTTCAAAATGATCTTTTAGGTTCATGGTTCTCATAGTGTGGTCTGGGGACCCCTGGAAAAATCCCTGAAACTCCAGGCAGACTTTGAGGTCACAACTATTTCATAACAGCACCAAATGTTATTTGCCTTTTTAACGCTCATTCTCTCCCAGGAGTATAGTGGAGTTATCCAGAGGCTACGGGAATGTGGTGCTGCACCGGACTATAGAATCATCCAGCTGTCTTCTATTAAGCCCAACATTAAGGAGATTTACACAAATGTAAAGCAATGCCACTCTTCTAACTATTTCTGTCTTGGAAAAACTTATTATTTCCCATTTAAAAAAATATGTTAACAGACAATGGGTTTACTGTTGGTCTTACATAATTAATAAATATTTTTAAACATTGCAGTTTTAATTTCTAATGTGGTAAGTATCACTAGATATAACAAACATATAAACAAAAGCTCTTTGAAGTCCTCAATAACATTTACGAGCCTAAGGGGCCCTCCAGATACCAAAAAGTTTGAAACTCCCTGTTTTAGGCCACACCCTTTTATTGTCACTTCCCACTTAAAGCAATGACAGCTGACTTTTGGAGGGGGCTTCCTGTGATGGGCCATCATGCTGAGTGCCTGAGGGTCACTTTCCCTTTAACCTTCAAGATACTATTGTACAGCAGATGTTGTGATTGGCCCCACTTGAGGAGAGTAAGCTGAGACTTGGGACAGTTGAGGGTCATGCCTGAGGTCAGGAAATGGGACTGAAGTCCAGCCTTGAAGCCTCCAGAGGCCTCCCTGCACTTTACCATCACAGCTACTGTCCTCCCTCCTTACCCCTCCAGCTTTCTTCTGAGTCATCCTCTGAGTCAGCCATCTTTAAACTGTCTACTCATCTTTGAATCATTCTCCCCTTTTTCCTCGAAATGATCTGAATCCCCTGCCCAAGGCAGCAGAGGGGCGAGAGGCTCTGGGGCTGGCTTCCTGGAGCTGGAGCTGCAGTAAGCGTGGCCAAGCCCCAGGCTTCCAGGCAGCAGAGCCAGCGGTCAAGGCAGTTACGCAGGATGGAGACCAGGAAACAGACCCCCCAAAAGGGCTGCTATAAGAGGGAAAACACTTGCTAGATAGGTTCTGGAAGGAAAAGTTGCAGAGGCCCCAGAATAAAAAGGCAGATCTTTTTTCCTCTGGGTTTCTTTGCCTCAGGCCTGCAGGTGGGGAGAAAATGTTAAAATCAGACATCTGCCTATTAACCATACCCATCTCTCTTTTTTTTTTTTTAGTATGGAAGGCTTCATGAATTTACATGTCATCCTTGAGCAGGGTCCATGCTAATCTACTCTGTATGGTTCCAATTTTTAGTATATGTGCTGCCGAAGCGAGCACACATATCCATCTCTTAATCTCTTATTCCCATTCACTGATTTTCTTCATTCAGCAAATACAGTGGTGTGATAAGTGGGTTTTGACGGGATAATAATACCAGCTGATGTTTATTGGTGTGAAATTATGCAGGTGCCTAGAAATGGGGCTGAAAAGAAATGAGAGCCAGCTCATGAAGAGTTTGGATTTTACCTGGAAGGTTTAATCAAGGGAGCAACATGCTCCGATTTGCTTTTACAAAGATCCTTCTGCTGCAGAGTGAAGAATGGATTGCTGGGGAGCAGGGCAGGAGGCAGAAAACAATGAGGACTGGAATTAGCATAGGACTAGTAGGGATGGATGAAATCAGTGACGGAGAGGCAGGAAGCAAACATGTGAATGGTTTCTCACATGCCTAGAATTTACTCCCGTAGCCTCCTAACTGGATTTCTCACCACCAAGATTTTTTTTCCCCCTTCCAATCAACTCTGAGATTAACCTTCCTTAGATACCATTTATCCAGTTGAGGAGTACTATATAGCCTACTGCTTAAGTGCATTGGCAGTAGGGCCAAACAGCTTGGATTCAAATCCTGTCTCAGCCACTTTACAATGACCAGTTTCCCTCATCTGAAAAATGAGGTCCTGAAAATGGTGTTTACACTCCAGGGGTGCTGTGAGTCAATGTATATAGAAGAACTTGTATCATTACTTGTGTATGGTAATCCTTCAATAAAAAAAGTAATTACTATTATGGCATTTCTCTACTCAGAAACCTTCCATAGTGGAGAGGGGCAAGGTAGGGATATGGGATTAAGAGATACAAACTACTATGGATAAAATAGCAACAAAAATATATTGTACAGCACAGGGAATGATAGCCATTATTTTATAACTTCTAATGAAGTATAATCTATAAAAATATTGAATCACTATGCTATGCACCTGAAACTAAAATAATACTGTAAATCAACTATAATTTTAAAAAAAGAAACCTTCCATAGAAAACCTTTTATTTCCATTTGCTAGAATGGCAAGGCCTGCCTCTCCAGATCCTTCATAATCCAGGCCCACTATACCGCTCAGCCTCATCTAATGCTATTCCTCCAAATATGTTCCCCAAATATACCAGATACAGCACATCTGTGCCTTGGTCATGCAGTTTCCCTCATTTCAAATGCCTTTCTTTTTCCCATCTATCCTCCCAATCTATCTGTCCCTTAAATGCTCATTACCACTTCCAGAAAAATGATTCCAAATGCAGTGACCAGCGACCATACCCTGTGAAATCATTTTCCCCCAAGCAGGACAGCATGTCATTCCAACCAGGAGGCTATCATTCCAAATAACTCACAAAGCCACTCACACTCCTACCTGTCACTGCTATCTAAATGCTAAGCACTCACAGAAGGCCCAGAGCATAAACTTGTCTTTCCCATGCTTCGTGGAGCACTATGGATGCCCCCAGAAGCCCATAAATAAAAGATAACTTTGGTACAAGTTGAGTTTTCATCAGGACTAACAGCTATGAAATATTTAAAGGCTCTTTTGGGCTATTAACCCAAACCAATGTTGTGTGTTCGAAAGAGATAGGACCAAAAATATACGAACTAACTGACCAAAATATATCCTAGGGGAAGCAAAGTCTTACCCAAAGCAGGACTTCATAAAGCGCATGCGTCCTTCCGTGCTTCATGTCTTTTGTTTTCATGCCTTATTGAGGTGTGATTAGAAAGAAGAGACTGCACAACATTGGTAAATCTCATGCCCTTTTAACCACAAAGCTTTATAAAGATCAGCATTTGTGTTAGGCTACTTAAAATTCTCTTATATTTTCAAACATGACAGTGTAATGATAAAATCAAGTTTGCCTACAGGGAGGTTTTCCACACCTATAAGTTACTAGAAATTCTCCTTAGTTGGGAAAAATGTGTTCTAGAAACTAGAAGAATTTATTTTTCAATGAAAAATGATAACTGCATTTTTTAAACAAGGAAATTGTGGGCACTTATTTGCTTTTGGCTAAAAATAAAAGATTTTTTCTAAATTGGGCCCCTCATTAACTACAATCTCTCTATAGATAGCACTCGGTTCAGTAGACTGTGTGGAGAGACAGAGGAGAACTTCTCTCCATGTTCTCAGAGACATTCAGAGAGATTAAGAGCGGGAGAGTGGGCTTCCCTGGTGGTACAGTGGTTGAGAGTCCGCCTGCCGATGCAGGGGACACGGGTTCGTGCCCCAGTCCGGGAAGATCCTACATGCCACGGAGCGGCTGCGCCCGTGAGCCATGGCCACTAAGCCCGCGCATCTGGAGCCTGTGCTCCGCAACGGGAGAGGCCACAACAGTGAGAGGCCCGCGTACCGCAAAAAAAAAAAAGTGGGAGAGTGCATCAAAGTGGTACCAAGTACCAGACCTCAGGAAACATTTACTTTTTATTGATTCCCTTATTTAGTCAACATTTACTGAGCCCCTGATTTTTACTGGGCTGCATAGCTTTGCCCCAGCAGCAGTTTACAAAATATTTTGAGACGTAAGATGCAAATGTTCAGCCCCTGCACTGACCCAGTAGGCAGCTACATCTATGGAGTGTAGGAAGCCAGCTACTGGGGAGTGAGAAGGAGGTGGTAGTGGTTGGGGGACCCTGTGTACTACATCCATGCTTCCCCTGCTCCACCATGATGGCCCAGTCTATATGGTTTGGTTTCTGACTAAGTTTCCTAGATTCTTAACTTCTCAATATTTTCTCCTTGAGAATATTCCTTCTGGAGCTGAAATACTTCCATGAATTCTAGCCTGCTTAGATGAGCCCTAACTGTCAATGCCAAGAACTGGCTCTTATTTCCTGAGTTGCTGGCCAGTGCCCAGTTGTGAGTGGACTTGTCATCTAAACTTGCCTGACCACGAAGAATCACCTTGGGCCCTTGTCAAAATGACAGATTCCTAGTCCCTGACCCCAGCCTATTTGAATCAGAAACTCTGGGGGAAGGGAAGGCTTTCTAGATGAGGAAACTGAGGTTCAGAGAGGTGAAATTATAGACTCAAATCCACACATGTGAGTGCAGAGCCAGGAACAAACCCAGTTATGTTCAGTCTAACCATTTTTGGTGTTATGATTAGACATATGAGAGGGTATAGGGTCATAGTTGCTTCAGTCCCACCCCCTTTCTTCAATCACAGCCTCCTTATTCCATTTCCTGGAGTCATACACTTTCTCAGTTTCTTCAAGAATGTAATCCTGTGTCACAAACGCCAATACCCACGAGAGACGGAAGGGTACAGTGAATGACTGAAGCAGGGCATGGCAGTGCAGATATAGCATCCATGGAAGGCAGGGATCCTACAGGAAACTAAGGTCCTTTCATGGCCAAGCTACTACCTACTGGTCCTACTCAGCTCCTACCAGCTGTTTGCCAGTGAGAATGTAGGCCCAGCTTCACTGAAAGATCTAGATTTTTTAGGTAAAATCTCAAAATGTCACCCCCCATGATCATATTTACACTATGTAACACTACGTCTTAGAGACTTGAGAGAGAAAATCTGTGGCTGGCCTTGAAGAAGCAAGGTGCTATGATATGAACTGCCTGTGGAGAGGGCCACGTGGCAGGAAGCTGCAGGCAGCTTCTGGGAGCAGAGGGCTTCAGTCCTCCAACCATAAGGAACTGAATCCTGCCAACAACCATGGGAGCTTGGAAGAAGATCCCAAGTTCCAGAAAGGAATGCAGCCCAGCCAGCATTTTGATTACAGCTTTGTAACCTTGACCAGAGGACAAAGCTAAGCCATCCTTGGGCTCCTGACCTACAGAAACTGTGAGATAATAAATGTGTGCTGTTTTAAGCTACTACAGTTGTGGTAATTTCTTATACAGCAATAGAAAACCAATACACCTTCCTAGGCCTCCCCTTCTCAGAGAGCCCTTCAAACTCCAGAGGTTCCCTCTCTCCATCTATCATCTACATTTCCATCCCCAACTGCCCTGATCTCAGCTAGCTGTCAAGAGAGAAAGTAATCTGGCAAACTGATTTACCATGTATTATTTACCTACCCCTTTGCATTTTGTAAGAGAGGGCTTGGAGAGGTATGGCTAAATCAAATGTATGATTGATTCAAAATGATAGAATTTCAGAAGATGATGCAGAGAAGTAGAAGTAGTTTGGTGCCTGGAGATTGTCCCAGCGGGCCTCAAGCCATACCATAGTGCTTACCTAGAAGAACACAATCAGCCCAGCCAAAAACACTCTAAACAATGGGACCAGGAGCCAGAAACTGCATTGCCGCTTACTAGAAAGATTAATTGGAGAAAGCTTTAGTTTTCTTCTCTGTCACATAGGGCTGAGGCCTACCCTGCCTGCCTCAAAAGACTATTGTGAGGATCATGCCAGTTGGCATATGTGTGTGTGAGATAACAGAAAATACATTAGTCTCTGCCCCCAGCCCTCTGTTCAGGCACAGAGCTCCTGAACCCCTTGTAATTTCCTGGGTGATAGGAGTTTGTTCTAATGAGGTGACATTAGATTTGTTCTAATGAGGTAACTCATTGGGTGGGCTCCTGGATGAGGGCTAGTCACTGGAAAGACCAAGCCATGATTAGAAGCTTGGAATTTTCAGCCCACCCCCCATTCTCTTGAGAAGAAAGAAGGGCTGGAAATGGAGTTAATAATTGATCATGCCTACGTGATGAAGCCTCCACAAAACTCCCAGTAAGTATGGAGTTCAGAGAGCTTCCAGGTTGGTGACATATCCCAACTCCACGGAGTCAGAAGTTCCTGTGCTTGGGAAACTCTCAGACCTCGATCTATGTATCTTTTCATCTGGTTGTCCATCTGTATCCTTTGTCATACCTCTTAATTATAAGTGATTCCCTGAGTTCTGTGAGCAGCTCTAGCAAATCAATGGAACCCAAAGAAGGGGTTGTGGGAACCTCTGACTTACAGCCAAACCTGACAGAAGCTGTGGGTGAGCTGGGGACCTACTACTTGTGATTGGCATCTGAAGTGGGGGTGTGGGGTACAGTCTTGTGGGACTGAGCTCTTAACCTGTGGGATCTGATACTGTCTCCAGTTAGCTAGTATCAGAATTGAGTTACATTGTAGAACACCCACCTGGTATCAGAGAAATCCTTGGTGGGGAGAAAAAACACACCCATCTGGTGACCAGAGTGTCAGAAGTGTTGTGAATGTGATAGTCTTATGAGAGTAAAGGAAAAACATAGGGAAGGAAAGACTGGGTTTTTCTACTTAATGTGAAAGCACTCCGTAAGTAAAAAATATATTCACAAAAATAGGTTGAAGTGATGAAGCAATCACAGATAATTTAAGCCAAAAATATTCCGGCACACACACTGTGATTTCAGGCGTGCAGCTTCAGTACTGATCTTGCCCATGTGTGTTGTCAGGCTTCCATTTCCTTGCCACCTCTTGGTTTCAGCCAGAGGCTGACGCTCACTTCTCCCAGCTCGCATGCTGCTGACAAGGGCCGGGGAGGGACTGAGATGATGGTCCTCTCACATCCCAGCATATGATTAACATGGGAGGAAGGGGCTTCCCTGGTGGGACAGTGGTTGAGAGTCCACCTGCCGATGCAGGGGACACAGGTTCGTGCCCCGGTCCGGGAAGATCCCACATGCCGTGGAGCGGCTGGGCCCGTGAGCCATGGCCGCTGAGCCTGCGCGTCCGGAGCCTGTGCTCCGCAACGGGGGAGGCCACAACAGTGAGAGGCCCGCAAACCGAAAAAAAAAAAAAAAAAATGGGAGGAAGAGGCCTCCAGGAAAGTCACACAGATGTCTGGGGAGTCCCCCGCCACCAGAGCAAAAATATCCCCATCAAACAACCCAGGCTCCAAAAACAAAATCACCCCTAGTGAGACTGAGACTGCTGAGTCCTTCAAACCCATGCAGTCAAGCCCCTGAGAGTTCTAGAACTTTGTCTCATCCAGCAGGGCTCCACTGTGTCCAAATCCATGTTTCAAACGGCAGGAGCAAGCAACCACTTTCTTCTGATGTCTATATGGCTCAGAGGGAAACCTACACCAGGCAGAGTTTTATTAGATTTAAATGGACTAGAAAAAGAGTGAGGAGAAAAGGAAGATGATTTATCCTCCTTATAGTCAAACAAACATAGAAAAGCACATGAGAAGAAATAACAGCTTCCCGTTTTAAAGCCAGGGGTTGAACTCAAGGATCACATGACTGATTGGAGGAGTGAAAAAACTCTCATTCTGGAACTAAATTATTAAATTATAGAAATTAATAAAAAAAATAATAATAAAATAGCCATAACAATACCAAACATTTACTACATTTACCCTGTGCCTGGCACTGTGCTAAATGTTTTCCAGGTATTCTCACTCAGTCATCACAATGACCCTTAAGGAAAGGTACTACTCCTGTTCCAACTGAACAGATGAAGAAACCAAGGCTTGGTGAAGTTAAGTAATTTATACAAGGCCATGCAACTAGCAAATGATAGAGCTAGTTCTTGAAGCCAGCTTTATCGGCCTCCAAAGCCTGTGCTCTTAATCATTATGCCATCTTGCCCCCCAAGAATGGATATGCACAACTGTGTCCCCACTCCCCAGAAGGGCCAAGAATGCTGACCACAAATCTGCACCCCCTACAAGCTCATGGTACTCCCTCCTCCCACACTTGCTCTTCCAAGAACCTCACCAAACATGCCTGAAGACGGGATTCTCTCCCCAAACCTCAAAATGACCCTCCCCTCTTCAGAAAAAGAGATAACACGCCCCACACAAGAGCTGTTAATCTTAACATTAACATCAACATCACTGGTACTTTTTCTTCTCTAGAAATAAAATATTAATTTTATTAATATTTTAAATTTGTAAACAATAGAGAATGTGAAGCTAATATGTTTACAGTAGCATTGAAGAAAAAAGCATGGGTTAAAAATTATCGGATGTTTGCAACCTGAAATTAATATTCAGTGCATTGGGAGAATGTAAAGCTTAGACAGAAATGAGAGTGAAAGCAATAATTAGAGCAATGGTAGCCTCTGTGTGGCAGAGGAGATAATCATTTAGATGGGCACATGGAAGCCAAGAAAGGTCAGTGCTAGCTTCAATGCTGCATTCTCAGAGCCGCTCTTCCACCATACGGATCTAGTCTTTCGTGCTATAGAGAGTGGCATGGAAGACAGTTTGGAGGTATATGTAATTATAAAGAAGGAGGGGAGGAAGGAAAATCAGAAGGGTGGAATAAGGGGAGGAGGAAGAAAGAAGAAAAAAAAAGGAAACAAAAACGTGGACTCTGACTTAAATCCAACATGGGCAAATAAAATTAGTATAACAACAACAAAAAGATTTTCAAGTTTCCAGATATAAAACCTCATGAAATCTAGATATTAAAAAATACAAAATAGGGAGTTCCCTGGTTGCCTAGTGGTTAGGATTCCAGGCTTTCACTGCCATGGCCAGGCTTCAATCCCTGGTTGGGGATCTGAGATCCTGCAAACCGTGCAGTGCTGACAAAACAAAACAAAACAAAACAAAAAATATTGGTTATTTTTATATATTGGAATTCTCGGTATCAGAGCTTGGCCTGAGTTCAGGAAATAGCATTGTTTAAGGCCACAGGAAGGAGTAGAAGAGCATGGTAACAGAGAATATTATTTTGTATGATATTTGTCCTATATAGGTAAACTAAATCAATTTTTGGTTTTCATAATAATTGCTGTTATTCACTGAGTGCCTTGTGTACACAGCTCTGTGCTAAACACTGTTTGTAATACTCTATTTGATTTAATCTTCCCAGCAAGCCTACCAGATAACTATAATTACCCTCATTTGTACATGAGAAAACTGAAAATGAGAGAGGGTAAGTTGCTCAAAGATACACTGGAAGCAAGAGGCAGAGCTGCTCATCAGTACCAGCTCCATGTGACTAGACTACTCTCAAACCTGTTCCATCATAAGCATCATCAACATCACCAAAAGCAACACTTATTGAGCAATTTACATAGAGTACCATTTTTAATCCCCACCTCAACTACTGTTATTCCCATTTTACAGGAGGAGAAACTGAGGCTCAAAGAGATTCAATAGTACCCGAGGCCACCTAGCTAGTAAGGTGGTGAAATTGGGATAGGAACTCAGACAAGCTGACTCTGTATATTAAACCAGTGTGTGCTTCAATGTTCTGTGCATTTCAGAAATATGACTAACAATTTAAAACATTCCTGTACAAATAATACAGAACTAGTGTTACAATAAATGTTAATAAGTGGCTTGCTCTACTGCACTCTGAATGTGAGAATTAGCATCAGAATCAAGTCAAATTCAGTTACAGGTAATTTAATACAGAGACCTGCTGGCTGTGTATTATTTTCATTTTTCTTATTTTGATGGAAATATGCCATAAGAAATTAATTGTAATAAATCACATTAATAGTTGATTGGAATTAGAAATAAAAGAGTTGATGCTTAATCTACTATCTTTCTAAAGCAACAGTGAATTAGCAAATTAAGAAAAATATTCTAAACAGAAAACACTAAAGGAGGTGCCTGGAAGCCATTTTTTTCTACAGGATTTGAGGCATACTAGACCTGGTCTATTAGGTCTTGGAAACTAATTGGGACTTTAGGTATATTTGCCTGGCAATAAACAGGAAAAATGAACTTTGAAGAGTTCAGCTAATCTGTCCTTTTCCACTCTCCTCCTACACTTTAACTTTCACAGTAAATTGGTTAAGTTATAGGTATCTAACAACCGAGAGGTACTCTACAAAAACACATTTTATGAAACATGAATTAGACAGGATAAGATAGACTATGTTACATTAAAACATGAGCCAGTGACTTAACTCAAGAAAGTTTAATTTCTTGCTCACACAGGGTGCTATGTCAATTAGGCAACTCCCCAGAGCATCTGTCCTTTAACTGGGGACTCAGTAATCTAGGCTGCTTCCAATGAATGGTTTTGCTATGTCAGGACATGGCCTTCAAGATCACAGCAGCAGAGAAAGAGGGAGAGAGGGAAGCTGAAGGATCATACACAAGCCCTTAAATGCTTTGGTTGAGAAATGGTACATGCTGCTCCACTTACAGTTCAGTAGCCATTCTGCTTACAGGCTCATGACCAAGAGGGCCTGAAAAGTAACAAGTACATGCATAGTTGGTAGGTAATAAATGTCTCTGATATACAGCATTATATACACGTTTTCTTAATACTTCTACTACCACTACTATTAATACTAATACTACAACTAATAATAATACCATATGTTTGTCACAGCTAAAGTTTGTGTTATTCATTTTTTTCAAGGAACAAACTTTTAGTTTTATTAATCAATTCCACTAAGGTTACTTTGCTTCATTAATTTTGTTTTTATCTTTAACCTGATGTGAATATTTCTACTCTTTTTCTTTTTTTATCTTCTTGAGCTAGGTATTTTATTTTCAATCTTTTTTATTTTCTAAGAAAAGCTTAAGGCTATAAATTGCCCTCTGGCTTTTTATAATTTTGGTACATACTACTTTCTTTTTTCTTTTTTTTTTGGCTGCATTGGGTCTTCATTGCTGTGCATGGGCTTTCTCTACTTGTGGCAAGCAGGGGCTACTCTTTGTCTCTTCGTTGCAGTGCACGGGTTTCTCATTGTGGTGGCTCCTCTTGTAGCACAGCACAGGCTCTAGGCACGTGGGCTTCAGTAGTTACAACACACGGGCTCGGTAGTTGCAGCACACGGGCCCTAGAGAGTGCAGGCTTCAGTAGTTGTGGCACGTGGGCTCAGTAGTTGCAGTGCATGGGCTCTCAGGCACACAGGTTTCAGTAGTTGCGGCACAGTAGTTGCAGCACTCAGGCTCCAGCAGTTGTGGCAAACGGGCTCAGGAGCTGTGGAGCATGGGCTTAGTTGCTCCGCGGCACGTGGGATCTTCCTGGAACAGGGATCAAACGCATGTCCCCTGCATTAGCAGGCAGATTCCTAACCACCGTGCCACCAGGGAAGTCCCAATACATACTACTTTCATTGTGGTTTCATTCTGAATATTTTGCAATTTTACTCTGAGTCTCTTTTCATCCAGAAAATTAACTATTTAGGAATGTGCTATGTTAATTTCCAAATGTATAGATTTTGAGTAGCTCTCTTTTATTGTTGTTATTGTTAATTTCTACTTGTATTACATTGTAATCAACTAATGGTACCACCTGTATGATATCAAATGTTTAACTTGTTGAAATTTCTTTGGCCTGTTTTTTTACTATATTCATCTCATTCTCTAAAACAAGGTAAAGAACTACCTAGGGAGTTTTTACAAAATAACCTATAGCCAAATGTTTCTCCAGACTACTGAGTCAGGATCTCCAGGGGCAGGTCCAGGCGTTGTATTTTTACCTGCCCATTCATACCCACCACAGCAATATCTCTCACTCACACCACTGGTTGAAAACCTCTACTCCAACTATCCTATAGATTTGGAGTTTGAGGAATTGGTAGATTGGGGAAAGACTGCAGGAGGTGCAGATTAGGTGGTAGTAGAGATGAAGAATTCTGCTTGGTCATATTAAGTAACTGTATCTTTTTCATCTTTGTATCTCACTTATCTTTATATGCGCAATGCCTAGCACAGAGAAGGCACTAATAAATGTACCGATTAGATGAATAGGAGTTACCTATGCAACTATGAGCATCATATAATAATAGGTAAAGATCTGTATAACAGAAATAAAACCCTATTTCATGTCCTGAAATATCAATGGCTTGTGAGAAGGTGTGACTTTTATACTACTTTTGCATCTTCTCCCTATGTACAGTGTTGAGCATATAATAAACGATTCATAAATACATCTTAAATGTAATTTATGAGCATGTGTATTAGTTTCATATTGCCACTGGAGCAAATTACCACAGACTTACTGACCTAAAACAACACAAATTTATTATCTTAAGAGTTCTAGAAGTCAGAAGTTCAAAATGGGTCTCACTGGGCTAACCAAGGTTTTGGAAGGGCTGCATTCCTTTCTGGAGGCTCTAGGAGAGAATCTATTTTCTTGCCTTTTCCAGCTTCTAGAGGCTGCCACCTTCCTTAGCTTGTGACTCCCTTCCATTTTCAAAGCCATCAACAGCAGGTCTCTCTCACAATGCCATTTCTCTTTTTCTAAATTTTTGGCCTCTGCCTTGCCCATTTAAGGATTCTTGTGATTACTTTTGGCCTACCAGATAATCCAGGATAATCTCCTTAAAGTCAGCTGATTAGCAACTTTAATTCCACCTACAACCTTAATTCCCCTTGCCATGTAACATAACATATTCATAGGTTCTGTGAATTCAGACATGCACTTCTTTTGGTGCGGGGGCAGGGGGGGCATTATTCTCTCTAACAAAGCATGTAAGACCCAAAAAACAGAAAAAGGAAGAATAGAGAAAGAAATGACAAGGAATAAACAAAATGGAGTGGTAACATTAAGAACAGTAATAAGATTACAAATATATAAGAATTAGTGCATTAAACTGTAAGAATCTGGAACAAAGCAAAAAAACAATCTCTATTCAATACTATTAGTTAATTCCAAGCATGCACGCGCGCACACACACACACACACACACACACACACAGAGTAATGGCTTGGTTGGCTGATGCCACAGCTAGGATATTACTGTTTACTAATTACACAAACTGAACAAGAAATAAATGACATGTTTGCTAGTTATTTAACTTTTGTAGAAAAAGTTCCCAAATGCCTTTTTTCCTGGTAAAGGATTCTTTTCTTGCCCCCTCCATTCCAGCTCACCTCTAACATTTCTGGAAAAGTTCTAGGAGGATGGGTAAAACTCTTTTAATATTTGCCTACCCAGCTTAATCCGTCACAGTGCCAGGATGGATGGTGACCGTGCAAGTGCACTCGAGACAAGAGCACCGCTGGCCTGTATTAGAGGCAAAGGCTGGTGCACATCGCCCCCTTGTGCAGAGAGGTGGAGATATCATTTCCTCTGGCTGCCCAATTGGTTTGCTGGAAGAAATTTCTTGGCTAAAACTCCATGGAAAATGGTTGTTTGGAGAGTAAAATTCCCCCAGAGGTTTTATTTTAGTTTTTTTTAACATCTTTATTGGAGTATAATTGCTTTACAATGGTGTGTTAGTTTCTGCTGTATAACAAAGTGAATCAGTTATACATATACATATATCCCCATATCTCTTCCCTCTTGCATCTCCCTCCCTCCCACCCTCCCTATCCCACCCCTCTAAGTAGTCACAAAGCACCGAGCTGATCTCCCTGTGCTATGCGGCTGCTTCCCACTAGCTATCTATTTTACATTTGGTAATGTATATATGTCCATGCCACTCTCTCACTTTGTCACAGCTTACCCTCCCCACTCCCCATGTCCTCAAGTCCATTCTCTACGTCTGCATCTTTATTCCTGTCCTGCCTCTAGGTACTTCATGACCATTTTGTTTGTTTTTTAGATTAAATATATATGCGTTAGCATACGGTATTAATTTTTCTCTTTCTGACTTACTTCACTCTGTATGGCAGACTCTATGTCCATCCACCTCACTACAAATAACTCAATTTAGTTTCTTTTTATGGCTGAGTAATATTCCATTGTATGTATGTGCCACATCTTCTTTATCCATTCATCTATCGATGGACACTTAGGTTGCTTCCATGTCCTGGCTATTGTAAACAGTGCTGCAATGAACATTGTGGTTCATGACTCTTTTTGAATTATGGCTTTCTCAGGGTTTATGCCCAGTACTGGGATAGCTGGGTCATATGGTAGTTCTATTTTTAGTTTTTTGAGGAAACTCCATACTGTTCTCCATAGTGGCTGTATCAATTTACATTCCCACCAACAGTGCAAGAGGGTTCCCTTTTCTCCATACCCTCTCCCCAGAGGTTTTAGAATCAACTTTTTTTCATCACTTTAAACCTTATTGGGAAATCTCTCTAAAATATATTACACATAAAGAATAATCATACTGAGTCAATACTGTGTGAAAGAATATAACAGCATAAAATAAATTATTCATTCCCTTGCCTTGTAAAGAGCACTCTGAATGCAATTTTAACAATTCTTTTTGGCCGTGAACCTCAGTCCATTTACTGTCCCATAGAGTAGATAGAACACAATATTCTTTTGCATGTTTATGACATTTTTTAAAGGTTTTTTTTCCTTATTGTTATTTGTGGGTTTTTTGCCTCCTCTGTTGCTTGTCAGTGGTCACTTTTTGATTTTGTCAGTGTGGCTTCCTTAGCAGCTTCCTTCCCTTTCTCGTTTGCTGTGGAAATAGTAACTAGGATACCACACTGGTTAGAATTGTAAGTAAAACGTTAAATAGGCTCCCAGTAAACCCCTCTCTTACAAGTGAAATGTGTGAGATTTAAGACAAAACCAGAGTGACACTACACACAGCACTGCTCCCTCCACTGGATTTTGTGACTGTTTGACATCTATTTGGCTACTTAGAAGCTATTTTTACCTCTTTTCTATTTTTATTCTGAATAGGTTAGTCTGAAATAGTTGTGTTTTGGCAAGATGAAATATTGCTATATTTTTCAAGGTGCCAAAACCTTGAAATGGGATAAAATTTCCTCAGTCCTGGGATTGGAAAAAAGAAAAAAAAAAAAGAGGAAAAGCCATGCCCCTTTCAGTGCTTATGGCAACTTGATAAAAAAGCAGGGCTGCAACTTAAATGTGCATTAATAGGAGAAAATGCAAAGGGTGGCTCATCTGTATAGCAAAATACTATGAGCTATGAACTGTGTATACCACATATACATACACTGATTGGAAAATATGCTCGTTGACGTACTGTTTCGTTTCCACACCAATAGGAAAATGCTTCTCTTTGGTCCCCCAGTCCTGACATATATTTTGTAAGGCCAGCAGGATCTAGCACTAGCTCACTCGCAGCACTGCCCCACTCAGTAGGGCGCCCTTACATTAGCTGCCCCTCCGTCCCTGCTTCACCCTCCGTCCTTTCTCCTGCTCCCCGCAAGCATCGCCCAAGTTCCTGCACACAGCCTTCGTCTCTCAGGCTTTGCTTCTGAGAGAAGTCAGGTTAAAAAAAAAGACATTGTCAAGGGAAACAATGATGCATTGAGCTGCTGCACCCATTTTGCAACCATGAGGGGAAGACCAAGAGAATGCGAGAAACTGACCCAGAACCATGGCACCATTGGGCTACAGAACCATCTACCTCCAGACATCTTGTTCC
Source organism: Neophocaena asiaeorientalis asiaeorientalis (assembly GCF_003031525.2). Classification (NCBI taxonomy): domain Eukaryota; kingdom Metazoa; phylum Chordata; class Mammalia; order Artiodactyla; family Phocoenidae; genus Neophocaena; species Neophocaena asiaeorientalis. Next base: position 4,421,199 of record NW_020172591.1, read on the forward strand.
ATGAAAAGAATAAGCCCCTATTAAGTTGCTGATAGTTTGGTTTTCTGTTATTTACAGCCAAAGTACTTCTTGGGAGTATTTTACTTAGAGGCGAAGGCAGAGGGATGAGCTCTCTGTGTGGAGAAGCCAGGGGAGGTTGGTAATGAGAGCTCCAGCTAGTAGAGAATTCCAGTCTGAGAGAAGCAGAGACAAAGACAGAGGGAGTGTGTCCTGTGGTTTAGAGTCTTCTGCCAGTGAATTCCTCTTTTTGCCTAAAATATTTGATGTAGAGTTTCCATCACTTGCAAACAAAAGTCCTGCCTAATTTAAGTGTGAGCTTACTCTTGTTTTACAAAAAATGTGTGTATGTGTGTATGAGTGTACGTTCATCTAAGCATGGAAAAATATGAATGCATGTACTGAATGGCTACCAGCAATTATTTCTGGGGAGAAGTGGAATAGAGGGGAGTCAGAAGGACATATGTATCATTTTTACTTTATAAACTTCTTAATGTTTAAACTTGTTATAACCAGCTTGTATCATTTTTGTACTTTTAAAAAACTAAAAACTGCAGAAACTCTGAGATAATGTGTTGTCTGATGCTGTTGAGTTTGAGGTGTGTGGCAGCTGAAAACTAATACACGAGTCATCGCAAACCTGAGAACCACTGCTTACAAACCACCCAACAAACCTCAGTCAGACAACCACAAATCCCAAGGCCCGAATAAAAGCAGTAATAAGTGCTGAGTGAAGAACTAATGCTGGGAAGTTGTATCCAGTCGGCCTGTGACCATGGCCCCTACCCTCCTAAACATATAGCTTCCATTCTTTTTCCTAAAATCCAACCCAATAAGCCCACAATCTAAGTTACAAACAAACAAACATAAAGGTGTGCTTGCTATGCAAACGCAGCTTCAAAGCAAGCTCATCCATTTACCCTGCCCAATGCATTTCTAGACAGAAAAATCTAGAGCAGCCACAGCTTCAAGAGTCAATGTAAATAGCCTGGAGCGCTAAGGAAGATGGGAAGTGTGCTGGGCCAACCTAAGCACACAGGCTGATGGGATGGAGCCAGGACCAGAGGGGATGCGGTCGTGGGAAACGGATACAGCTGGCTCAGCCATACGAGCCACTTGGTAGATGGACCAAAGCAGAAAAGCACAGGGACACGACATTCTCAGAGTGGAGATGGTGTCAGCAAGTGGAGCACTGACAGCAAAGAGAAACGCAGGTGAATGATGCCAGCAGGACCCCAAGTGGTGGCTGAAGGATGCCAGCAGCAGAACACAGGGAGAGGACCAGCAAGACCCCGTGTAGGCTAGGGGGGTGGGAGGCAGCAGCTGATGACAGATGAGACCTGGAATTCCAGGGAGGGATACTGAGGCAGAAATTCAGGGGTATGAACAGTAAGAGCTACATACGCATACTTACTGCATGCTAAGTGCTTTAAACTCTTATTTCACTTAATTCTTCCAAATACCTTGTGAAGGAGAACTTTTACCATCTCCATTTTTGAGATGAAGAAATTAAGGTTGACAGAAGATTTGTGATTTGCTCAAAGTTGCACAGCTAGTGTATTAGTCAGCTCGGGCTGTTGTAACAGAATACCACAGATTGGGTGATGTTAAGAACAGAAATTTATTTTCTCAGGCTTCTGGAGTCTCAAAGTCCAAGATCAAGGTGCTGGCAAGGTTGATTTCTGGTGAAGCCTCTTTTCCTGGCTTGCAGATTGCTGCCTTCCTGCTGTGTCCTCACATGGCCTTTAATTCGGTACACACGCAGAGAGAGAGATCTCTGGTTTATCTTCCTCATCTTATGAAGACACAGTCCTATCAGGTGAGGGCCCCACCCTATGACTTCATTTAACCTTAATTACCTTCTTAGAGGCCCCATCTCCAAATGCAGTCACACTGAGAGTTAGGGCCTCAACAAGGAATTTGGGGGTGGGGGGAGAGTGGGGGGAGGACACAATTCAGTCCATAAGAGCTAGTTAGTAGCAAATACAGACAGCATGGCTCCAGAGCCTAATAGTCTTTCTGTATTTTTATATTTTATTGAGGTATAACTTAAAGATTATAGTTCAATGAGTTTTGAAAAAATGCATACATTCATATGCCCCACATTCCTAGCAAGAACTCTACTGTACATCTTAACCATTACACTCTACCAGACTATTTTACTACAGGATGTGCTGCTACTGGTAGATTTCATGGCAGCCAGGAGTCATCCCTGGCACTGAAGACACAAGGTCCACACGCAGCAAGACTTGATTCTGAACTCCCTTCCACACACATCCACATGGGACTCCCTGCCCGGGCTAGCCCTCACCCTCTGCTGCTCTGCTCTGGATTCCAGGAGATTGACCCTTGGCGAGCCATGTTTCTCAGGGTATTTCTCCCCCTCCCTCTCTGCATAGGGCAGTGTCTCTGGCATCTCCTCTGTGGCTCCAACTCCCACCAGACAGTCCCACAGTGGTTTTCTACCAGGTGACCCTCGTGCCTCCTGCACTTTGGTAAAAGAGCACTTCTTCCCTGTTGAGTTCCAGTTCGGAAGTATCAGTGGCTTCCTGCTGTTGCTATTCTTTGAGTTATCTCGCCATCCATTGTTCGGCTTCTCAGCTCTGCCATCTCCTGTGTAAACAGTTACCTGCATTACATTCCCCCAATTCAAATACTCAGCATGGTTTCTATTTTCCTGGTAACACTTTTATAGTACACTGCTATAGTTCCTACTTGTCAGGACTGGCTCAGAAACTGGGGCAGTTCTAGGCATTGGATGGAGCCCATGCACAGAGGCTGGAAGGTGGAGGACGCATCAGCAGGGATTTCTCCAAGAGGATACCAGATTGTATTTTTGTTCTCTACTTGTTGACATCTTGTTGGTCTATTTTCTTAGCAAATTAGCACTTCCCTCCAATACATTTCTTGCCCATGGCTCACCTGTTTTTCAGGTGGACCTCTGCAAGCTGTCAAGACTAGAGATGCTTTTATCACATGGTTCTTCAGCTACTGTCATGACACTAAGCTACTAATTGGATGTGTCAAACTGTCACATATTTTCCAAAAAAAAAAGTGCTTGTCTCTATGAAGTGGTTGGGGAAACAGTGACTTCGGAGTGCAAAATGGGATACTCCAACATCGGGAAGCCTTCAACAGCCTGTGGGTATCCCCTGGGATCCTGCCAACCAGCTGGGGTGTGGGGAAGGAAGCCTTTACAGAGGCTTAAGAGAGGAAAAATGCCTGGTCAGCTCTGGTTCCAGTTTACAACAGGCTCTGGCTAACTGTAAAATCCATACTGAGTAGATCCCCAGGACTACCACAGAAGGACACCCATCTCTAGTTTGGCTGACAAACTAAGTCTTGGCTTTCAAGAGCCTTTGGCTTTAGGAGGGAAAACCAGGAGGCAGACTGCACCCACTGGCTCACTGCCCTGCATCCAGGGACTTCTCCAGAGCTGCAATAGCTCTGAGTCACGTCTCCTTTCCTCAGCTCACACCACCTCCCTGGCAGGCTGATGGCCTGCCCTGATGGCAGGAGTAGAAGCCCCGCTGTCAGGGGGTGAAAGGCAACCAGACAGTTCCCACTTCTCCTTCACTCTCTCTACGTGATAAATCACTTCAGCCAGCACTGTTGCAAAAGGACCTGGCAGCTAATGGGAGAAATGTAACCCAAAAAAAGAAGAAAAGGAAGAAAGAATCCTGTTAGTCACAGAGCTTTTCATCTGAACCACAGAACAGGCTCTTGCTTTCTGTGGGAATAATCAAATCACAGTCCCGCACTATATTAGCTCCTCAAACAAAAGCAGCTCCCTAGAATGTAACTCATCAGGGCTTCTGAGCTGGATTTAGTTTTCACTGGGTAAAGGCAAAGGTTAAAATGAAAGACCCTTAAGAAAATCAGAGGTAAATAAGCTTGCTATCCAAACAAGGAAAACACAGGCTGCAGGGCAGCTCCGCCCTGCGGTCAGTTCAACACCTGGCAAACAAACAGCATGGTCTCCGCCCAAGCTGGGCTTTTCCCACAGTGGACTGGCAGCTTCAGAGGTCCAACAGAATGCCAGGCTGTCTCTCCGACCTGGGAAAATAGGGTGAGAAGGAAGGGCTGGAACAGATACCTCGTTCTGAAGAAAAAGCACAACAGCTAAAAGTTATTATTAGAGAAGGACCTCAGAGCAGGCGGCTGGAGTTATTTTCAGGGCAAAGAAATATTCTTTGTGGAGAAATGTTTATGGAAAAAACACAAATAGTGCGTGAATATCACATTATAGGAACAAAATACTCTCTCTAAAATAAAGAGCTGGTATGGAATCAGTTGTTTTAACATCACATAAGCCCAGTGCATGCCACCACAGCAGCAGGCTCAGTACCCCATCTTACCATTCTTCATCCTTCCCTTCCCCATGCCACCTAGCTCCTGCTTCAGCAACCCCTTCCTCCAAAGGCATCCAGGACTCACAGAATTCTCTGAGAAGAGTGTTCCTCTCCATTACTCATAGTACAGCGCTACTGACTTCCTATCCTCCCCTTCCCAGAAGTATCTGCTATGTAAGAATCCAGTGAAAATGAGCAATGCTTGGAACAAATAATGAATCACTCCTTGGAAAATTTCAGGAACTTGTAGAGATTTCACAGGGGGATGAATGTCTCTTACCCATGTCCTAAATGATACTACGTATATACTATAAACTTGACCTCTTTTAGAGTATGAATTCCTGTTATACGGGTATGAGAACATTATTTTTAAGATACTGACTTTCAAAAGTTGAGATCACTACTTTCAATCAAAATAGCCATGGACCCAGCAATCCCACTACTGGGCATATACCCAGAGAAAACCATAATTCAAAAAGACACAGGCACCCCAATGTTCATTGCAGCACTATTTACAATAGCCAGGTCACGGAAGCAACCTAAATGCCCATCGACAGACGAATGGATAAAGAAGATGTGGTACATGTATACAATGGAATAGTACTCAGCCATTAAAAGGAACGAAATTGGGTCATTTGTAGAGACGTGGATGGACATAGAGACTGTCATACAGAGTGAAGTAAGTCAGAAAGAGAAAAACAAATATCGTATTAACGCATATATGTGGAACCTATAAAAATGGTACAGATGAACCGGTTTGCAGGGCAGAAATAGAGACACAGATGTAGAGAACAAATGTATGGATACTGAGGGGGGAAAGTTTGGGGGGGGGTGATGATTGGGATTGACATATATACACTAATATGTATAAAATAGATAACTAATAAGAACCTGCTGTATAAATTCAAAACTTAAGAAAAAAATTTTTAAAAAAGAGCCATGGGTCTAAAGGCCAGCAGAAAAATATTTGTGAATTTATTTACAACTTGTGTTCTCTTCCTCGGGTGTGAACTTTTAGACCAATAAAGGTATGGTAAAGTGTTTTCAATAACCAAAAAATCCTTTCTAAACTCCTGTTTAATCTTGTCATACTTCTTTTCTACCAGTGCACAAAAATATTTTGGAAATGTTTTATCCACATTATGCTCTGGTCCTGGTAGGGGTAAAACACAATGGTTGACAGGTCTATGTCCATATTTACAATTGTGAGGGGTTCCTGCTGTAATATCGACATTCTCAGCCCTGACTACAGTAGACTATTGCTAGAGACAGACACAATAATTCCCCTCAACTGCATGCTCTTTTTCAATGTGACTCCGCTACTCCTTCCATCAATAAGTGGAGTCTATTTCCTCTCCCTTTGAATCTGGGCTGGCTTTGTGACTTGTTTGACTCACAGAATTTGGCAGAAGGGACTCAGTGTGATTTCTAGGCATCCTCGTGGAGCCCCAAGCCTCCATGTAAGGAAGTCCAAGCTGTACTGCTAGACAGAGTCTCTTAGAGGAGCCCCATGGTGCCCAGCTGACAGCCATCCCCCGACATGTGAGTGAGGCCATGTTGCATCCTCCAGCCCGAGTCATGACCAGCCAACATGTGTAGAGCAGAGGCAAGCCTTTTCCACTGAGTCCTGCTCAAATTGCAGGTCTATAGAATCATAAGCAAATTTCTGCTTTAACCTACTGTGTTTTGGGGTAATTTGTTACCTACCAGTAGATTACCAAAATACTGACCTTATACAAAAATGACTGAATTGTGTACAGCTACCCAGATTTGGTACACCAGAGATGAAATACTTGGCCTCAGAAAGCACAATCTGTCTCAATACAAAAATGTAAATGATCAAAGTCCAAATTATGCTCCTAATCAGAGACCACTCTCCCAATACCCGTGCTCCGCTTCTTCTACAGCAGTGGCCCTCAAAGTGTGGTCCTGGACCAGCAGTATCAACAACACATGAGAACTTGTTAGAAATGCAGATTCTTGGCCTCCTTCTGAAAGAGAAACTCTGGGGGTGGGGCCCAGCAAGCTGTATTTCAACAAGTCTTACAGGTTGAGTCTGACGCACGCTGAAGTTTGAGAACCACTGTTCTATGGCAATAACACTTCTGATGCTTAACTGGTATACCTGGCCACCTGGATAAAGACTAGGTAAGGAGGCTAGGTAAGGCCACAACTAAGTTCTGACCCGCAAAAAGTAAGCAGAAATGGGAAAGTGGGTGTTCCCTTCTCTGCCACTTTCACCTTCATGCTAGTTGGAATTCAGTTATGATGGCTGCAGCCCTGGAAAATGTCTTAGATCATGAGGTGATCCTGGGAAATGAATCCATGCACAGCAGAGAAACAATATGGAAGGAGCCCAGGACCCTGATACTATGCAGCTGCCACATTAGTTCTAGACGGATTTCCTGACTTCCTGAACATGAGAGAGAAATTCCTATCTTAAGCTTCTGTTTTTAAAGTTTTCTGCCCCTCACAGTTAAATCTGCTCCTAATATATAATTCGAATAAAGTAGTCCCCCTTCCCCTCACCAGCTGAGATGTTCTTTAATATAAGAATAATTTTTCTTCCCTTGTCACAAGTTATTCTTTGGATTGTTCAATTTTTTTAGTTGCCTATTAGCTGTCTCCTTATTTGACTAGAAGCTCCGTGAGGGCAGTTTTGCTTTGTTCATCATTGAATCCCCAGCATCCAACACACTTCAACCCTCACAACAGGGACTTGGTGAATATTTACTGAATCAAATGGACAGATGAAACGATGGATGTAGGAAAACCACATTTTTTCCAGAGAGTCTTTAAGCACTGATAAAATGACCAAGCCTCAAATAATCTTTCTTTTACGTCCAGCAAAACTATCTCCCCATCACATCCTACCTCTGTCCCACAACATACTCTAAATATGAAGCAATGATAACAATAACTAACACTTTTACATACCTTAAAATGCACCAAAGACAAATTCCAATACAGGAGCATCCTACAATATAATACCTGAAGTACCTGAATATACTAAAGTACCTTTAGTACTCCTAAAACCTGTCAAAATCATCAAAAACAGGAAAGTCTGAGAAACTGTCACAGGGAACGTAAGAAGACCCAACCAGTAAATGTGACCTAGTATCCTGGATGGGATCCTGGAACAGAAAAGGACATTAGGTAAATGAGACTAAGGAAATCTGAATAAACTACAGACTTTAATTAATAATAAGATGTCAGTATTGGCTCGATAATTGTAACAAATATACCACACTGATGTAAGATGTTAATAATAGGGAAACCAGGCTTGGGATGGGGTGAGGGGAGGAGATGTAGGTATATATTCTCTGTACTATCTGCTCACTTCTGTAAATCTAAACTGTTGTAAAAAATAAAGTCTATTAATAAAAGAAATATGCCAAAGACTTACATATATTAACTCTTATTACGTATATTGGTTCTCATGAAGACTCAGACGGGAAGTATGATGAGCCCTATTTTACAGATACAAAAGAGTACATTAAGTTCAGTTTCCCCAAGTCCCTAAGGCTTAGAGTATATGTTTCTTCTGGATCAAAATATATTTGATTCAGTCATTCAAATAATGCATATTGATTACTGTGTGCCACCCAGAGACTGAGCTTAGGTGATTCTATGAAAAGAGTCAAAATTAGGAAGGGAGAAAGAACTTTGTATCTGTCTACTGAAATTTAAAGGGCACAAGCAAACATTTTAAAGCATGCACAACTCTAAAATGTGTTATATTTACATGTTGACAGCACATATACTCCTCCAACAGCTAGAAACAACTGAGCTTGACATCTAATTATCAAGAATAATTATTTAAATATGAAGCCACTAGCTGGCATAAATTTTTAAGAACACATAAGTCATACGTCAGAAATTACAAAGCTGATTGAGAGTGAATTTGTATCTTACCCCATGTACCAAAATAGATAAGGCTCTATCTCTGAGGACAATCCCTGGTCTATGCTGAAAGAACACCTCAAATGAGAAAAATCTCTATGTCACTGCATTCCTTTCTAAAGACTGTAAACTTCCTTAACTACTATTTTGGTTAGCAGAACCCTAACATTTTCATTACTGATTACTCTGTTGATCAAAACAAAGATTTGGCACCTTGATTGATCTAATTCCTGACCCATGCAGTCTGACCATGAAATGTTACCCATGCTCACTATGATAACGTGGTACACCGAGATGAAAATAAGCTTTGTTGAAATTTTTTTGCAAAATGTATTACCTATGGGGATTGACTTTCATGTCTGGAACTGTAATCAACAGGTAGAGTCCAATCTAAATATCCACCTGAAACAATACCTAAAGGAGTATTTTGCATCTGTAACTTCATTGTTTCTCATGATTCCTTTAGCTGCCTCACTGTATTTATCCTTAAAAGTTCAGCTGAGGCATTAGGTCCTTCACAAAGTTTCAGCCTGCTCATTGTGGGCCATGGCACCTTGCATGGACCTCAGTAATAGGATTTAACACCATTCAGTAAAATTCAACAAGCACTGAATGAATGCAGATGAGGTACCATTCTGAGCACCTGGGAAACATCAGTGAACAAATCAAAGTTGCCTACCCTTGTGAGGAAAAATAGATGATACATAAACTATAATATGTAAGTAAATTTTATAGTATGTTATAATGATAAGTGCTATGGAAAAAGAAAACATGGAGTGGGTTAAGGGGTCTGGGGTGGACTACGGTACAGAGGAAGGTTCAGGTTATAGTATTAATTAGGGTGGCAAGGTAGGCTTCTGTGAGAACAGGAGATTTGAGCGAAGACTCAAAGGAAGTGAGGGAATTATCCCTGTAGATCCCAAAAGAGGAGGCTTCCAGGTAGGGGAAAGAATTAGAGCAAAAACCCTCAGGCAGCTATATGCTTGGTGAGTTTGAGAAAAAGCCTGGAGGCCAGTGAGTCTGGAGCAAAATGCCCCAAAAAGGAGTAGAGGGGGAAGAGAGAAGTGAAGCAGGGAGCATCAATCATGGGGGTTTTGGGGGCCATTACAAACACTGGCTTTTACTCTATGTGAAATGGTGAGCTATTGCTGGGTTTTGAGTAGTGGAGAGACATGATCTGACTTATTTTGCAAGATTCATTCAGGCCATTATGTGGAGAATAAAATTGTAATGGAGCCAAGACAGAAGCAGAAAAACCTATTAGGAGGTAATTATAAGTGAGAGAGGATGATGCCCCAGGCCAGAGAAGCAATGTAGAGAGGGGTAGATGAGACCCAGAGTTTGGATTTAGCGTCATGGTAAAACAGATGTGGAGCATAACAAACAGAGGAGAGCCAAAGATGACTCCAGGGATTTTGTCCTGAGCAACTACTACAATGGAGGTGTGTCATGAACTAACGTGGGAAGACCATGCTTCCATGGAATTCACGAAAGAATAGGAATTTGGTTGTTATCTGAAAATGTGCTGTTGATACTTTCTGGTAAGATGGAATAAGCACAAGAAGAGTGGGTGTCAGTGGTTTGAAAGAAAATCTGGGATTCAGCAGAGGGGCACATTTTAGAAGTGCTCCATTTCAAATTCCCAATACTTGCTATCACAGACAACATTGTGAGGAAAAACACAGAAATTAATGTCTCTGAGTCTTAAAGTGATTCTGAAGAATTAGACTCTGAACATGAAAAAGTTCTAGAAATACCTCAAATAATTTATTTACATTTACCTTTTCATGTATGACCTGAGAATAAAATATTATTTTAAAAATCCATCTAGATAGACCTAAATTTTCAAGAAACAGAAAATAATTTTGGTGATAAGAAATCACCATGTAACAGTTTAACGGGGAGTGTTTTTCTTAGTGACACAAAAAATATATTTTAATTGGATACAATGAAATATGATAAAAATAACTAATATTTACTAGCCACAATGAGCCAGCGACAGTGCTAAGTGCTATATATGGAAATTTTTATTTCACTTCTCACAACAACCCTATGAAGTAGCTACCAATTTCACCCCGTTTAAGAGAAAGCTCAAAACAGTGAAGAAAACTTACGTGTCTTCTGTGTGTCCCATATGATCTTCGTGCTTTGCTGTTTTTTTCCCCTTGGAAAAAATATTATCAGCCTCTTATTTAATAATTCCTCACCTTTAAGAATTTTAAGAATGAAATCTTTAGCATGGGTCTTCCACACATGCTCTACATGTTACCCCAAGCATGGCTGCTCTCTCTGCTACACATAGACCTCTAATTCCAGTCTTTTCTGTCCTGGGTTTTGTGTTTTGGGTTGTTTGGTTCCCTCTGATCAGGTCAAAAAACAGGCATAGAAGGAGGCGCAGGGCTAAAGGGATGAGTAAAATTTTGTCCCTGGGCTTGAGGCACTTACAGTCTAAAGGGTGACAATACATGAATGGGTGATTTACTTCCTTTCACATGCCAGGTGCTCTGCCTCTGTGTGTGCAGCAAGCTCTGACAGTGAAGCTACAACTTAGGGCAAGCCCTAACAGAAAGAAAGAGAGGGTGTTTTCTCAACTCCTTCAGCTTCACGCTGTATTACGGGTAATTCCAATAAACATTCCTGGGCTGCAGTGAGCCACTCAGGGAGTGTTTTGATTATAGCTCTCTCATACCTTGTATCACGTAGGCCACAAGAGCATACGCTGTTTGTTTAACCTTGGACTAAAGATGACACACTAGGTTATACAAAAGTCCTGAAAATGATTCAGTTCCGGCTTCCCAGAAAAAATACGAGAAACTCTGACACACAACTACAAAAGCATTCTACCGGTTGGGCTCAAAATCCACAGTTACAAAAACCATTTAGCAATGTACCATAGAACAGATGTTAGTGACATTTACAGAGTATTAGACAATAATATATTAAACAGTAACATCTGCAGATTCATTATATGAATCTACGCAGGGTAACTGTACTGGAGGGTAGGGAGTGGGGGGAAAAGGGATGTAGTCCATCCTGGAAAAGGATCAGTCTAGTTAGGGAGACTCTGTGAACCTAGAATAAGAACCAGGGCTGTAAGCACACCAAATTCTAGTAAATTCAATTCCATTTCACTGATGTTTATAACCCTCATTCATAGTTTGAGAATACATGTACTAAGGGATCTCTTAAGAGGATCTCAGAACTGTGACAGTATCTGCTCAAACCAATGGATTACGATGAAACAAAGTTTTTCTTCCTGATCTACAAATGCAAGACCCTAATGATATAAAATCTGCTTGTGCAAGGAGGCACGAGCAAGTGCATCCTCTAAATTCTGTTGGCAAGAAGGTATTTCCTGGGAAGAAGTAACACTGTCGTTAATGCAGTTTACAGAAACATAGACCAAATCACTGTCATTTTTGACAGGTCCCTTGAAAAAAAGTGTGTCAAATACTAAAATATAAGAATTTAGCTGACAGGACTAGATTCTTTGCTAAGAACTGTCTACACAAAGAAGGGACACTGGCAATCGTGACACTGAGATTTTTAAGGGTTCTTATTCTCATCTGCAGCCTTGGGATGTATACAGATGAAAAGATTTATTCTCTCCTTCCCTACCATCCTTACATATTCAAACAAGTAACTTCTTTCTAAATTCCTTGTAGAAGGAGGGGGGTAAAAGTCTAGCTGGGAGGAACTTTTGAAAATAGACAGTGTCCCTTCCCCCACTCCATCTTTGGATGCTGATGGAAATGTACTGCGTGTGAAAAAGATAGAAAACTTGAGAACCACTCATTAAGTATCTGAACAGACAAATCAGATACCTTGATGCAGTCTTAGGAGATACAGTAACTCCTACCTCACAAGCTAACCTCCAATAGCCTTTCACTATGCAGAGATGGGATGCTTCTTAGAGTGTGGTTTGAACCCCTGTATCCTGTACCTGAGTTAGGAGTAGCAATTCCTGTTAGGGTATGAATCAGCTGTGTTGTTTTCCAGTGTCCCCAAGGCAACATACATGACTGAACCACAACTAATACAGAGATCAGAAAAGTTTTATCAAGGTGAACATCAGCATTAAGATTGATAGAATTAATGACCACTTCATTCTTTTTATCCATGTATTGAAAGAAATGTTACTCTTCTGGAGAAGAAATGGGCTCTGGTACTTCTGAAGTACATCCTATGATAAATTATATTTTACTTCAGCACAGTAAGCATCAGTTTTTAAGCCACAAAAGACATTTAGTGTGGATGTTTTCCTTGCTTTCTTCGAATAAGCATCAGGCAGCAAAGGCATAAAGCCTGAAGGGAAAGGACCTAAGAACCTAGTAAGACAGTTAAAAAGGCAAGAGAAACCCTATCTTGTTATGTTATTATTACTAATGCCTTAGATATTTGACTATTAACACTAGTATGAGAGTACTGCAGTCAAAACTGCAGAATTTGGATAGGACTGCAAAAAAGAAAGCAGTTATCCTTAGAAAGTCAAATGTCTCCACCTTCTCGGGGTTACTAATGCTGTTTCCCATGGCTTCTTGGAAAATACCACTGTTTTATCTGGTCTCTTTCCAGGTGCTTTATTGAGAGAGTAAGATGAAGGAAGAGGAAAATATCATAAACAACCTTATTGTGGAAGGACAGCAAATGCTGACCTCAATATGCTTCTGTTCTTTCTACATAACATTCTCACATTTATAATTGTGGAGGAAGAAGGATGGTCAGAAAATGTGGCATTGGTCATTTGCGGATTGTTCTAGCACAATAATTCTCAAATATATTCATCCTCAATCCTTCCCTTTATACTCTAAATCAGTGCTTCTAAAACTATCTGTGGTGAAGGACCAAATTTTAAAAATTCCAATCTACTGCAAACTTTTGTAAATTACATAGAAATGAGTTACTAGAAAAGTAAATTAAAAAAACCCAAAATATACAAAACATAAACCCCCAAATTTTGTATGATTGATTTCAACAGACACAAAATACTCTGCCGAACTGCTATTAAAGTTTATAAATGCTTATTCTCAACTTCTATACTCACCTTGTGGCAGATGGGTAACAAACTATTCCCAACTACAGTCTGAAAAGGACCATCCTAATCACACACATATCCACAAACACAGGACACATATACATCCCAGAAGCACACACAAACACATCAAAGTAAAGCTAAATTTCTATCCATTTAAAAAATAATTCAAATTTATATTAAATTATTATATTACATATTTCTTTAGATCTCACTTCATACAAAAAAAGCCGACAAGAAAACAGCAGTTTCCTACCCCAACTCTGTCTTCCAGTGCCTTCTCAGAGTGGCAGCTATCTAACAATCAAACCTGTCAGAAAAGCTGTTAATGCCAATCTCCCCTCCCCCCAGTCTGACCTTCCTCCTGGGGCTCTCTTCTCCTCACAGCTGCTGACCTGGGTATTCCCTCTGCCTCCTTCTATGCAGGGGTTCCCTTTGAGAAAGACTGTACTACTGTTTGAAATATTTGCAGCTCCTGCCTTGGGGTCGATTATATGAATATGTGCCCCATGGATGTCAGGCTTGGTTATGACTTGTGAGGTTCCATCCTATGGAAGGATTTTACATTTTTGCCTTGTTAAACTCAGAAGTGACCATGTGACTTGTTTGGCCAATGACATGTGGCATTCCAAGGTGGAAGCTTAAGAGATCTATCATCTCTTTTCCCTCCACCACAAGACTAGCATTTTCCCAGATAAAGGATGCTCCATCAGGCTAGGTCCCATTATGAAGGTGACAAGGAGCAGAACTACATGATGGACACATTAGGTGAAAAGAAATAAACCTGTATTGTAAGCTATGAAGAGTTCGGTATTGTTTGTTACTGCATCATAGCCTAAGCTGACAGATAACACTCTTGATTCCTAGATCTTCTTTTTTTGGTTTTACCACCTCATTTTGGTAATGCATATCTTCTAGTAGTTTCCTGAGAAAGTGTTCATGACAAGAAAGATCTAATATGTCTGAAAATAATAGAATACTGAATTTGAAATAATTTTCCCACAGAATCACAAAGCATTAAGACACTGTCTTCTAGTTTCCAATGATGCTGTTGAGAAGACCACTGTTGTTTTTATTTCTAGTCCTTTGTATGTACCTTCATCCCCTGCCAGAGGCTTTTAATAGGTTGTGGTCGTGTGCTCTGATATGGGCCTTTTTCAAGAGATTTGAATATCTTTTTCAATCTTAATTCTCATGTTTTTCAAATCTAGGAAAGAATCTTCAATATTTATTCCCTTTAAGATCATCTTTTAAATAAGAATTTAGTTGTATCAAAGTTATACATGCTCAAAGTTTGCAGAGTCAAAGCTCTCTCAATGAATATTTACCCTTCCCCAGAGATAACCACTGTGAATTTTTTTAGCTAATTCTTTGGAATTGACCTCCACGTCTCTACACATAATGGGACCCAGCCTGATGGAGCATCCTTTACCTGGGAAAATGCTAGTCTTGTGGTGGAGGCATTACTTAACTGATTTTCACTATGGAAATGAGGATTTACTCTCCTCCTTCTTTGCATGCCCACCACATACGTGCTCCTTTCCCTATATATCATAAATTTAATTAGATTAATAATGAGTATTTACATTATTGGGACCTTGTATTCTAGTTAGATTTGAGCCATATGATATCTGTGAATACTTTTCCTCTCCTGCCTAACGTTTTGTTTTCCCTGGAGTTAATAATTGTATTGTTCTCTTCGTTTACTTAGTTTCCTAAGCGCATATCACCAATTCAAAATTCTCTACTACTTGTTTAAATCTCATCTCAATACATTCATACATATCAGACTTTCTGTTTGGTGGTTAGTTGGTTTCTCTCTTTCATGCAGAACAATTTCCTTAAATTCACAGGAGTACCCCCAAACGGAGGTCCTTTCTCCGCATTTCTCAAGATAGAAGGATTGAATATATTTTAGTTAGCGGTTTGTTCGCTGGATTTATAACTTTTAAATATTTGGACAAATGTTCTGTAGGCCTCTCTTGGTACTCTTTTCCCAGGCTCTGCAAATGGGATAAAGCAGGCATGGCCTCTAATTCCTGAACCCTTCTGGATTTCTGTCAGGCAAATTGGCTTCCTTCTCACCGGTCTCTCCTCTGCAGACACTTAGGTACCAGCTTCTCCCACTCTGCCAAGTCAGCTACCCTTCCTCCATCTATCCTGTCTTCTAAGCATGTGTTGAATCCTCTCAACTGCTATTGTCTGCTTTTCTGTTCTTTTTGTCCTTGAGGGCTTGTATAAGTACCTTATTGCTACTGTAACAAATTGCCACAAACCTACTGTCTTAAAAAGACACAAATTTATTATCTTATAGCTCTGGAGATCTGAAGCCCAAAATCAGTCTCAGTGGGCTAAAATCAAGGTGTTGGCCAGGCTGCATTCCTCGAGGAAACTCTAAGGGAGAATCTGTTTCTTTGTCTTTTCTAGTTCCTACAAGATGTCTGCATTTCTTGGCTAGTGATCCCATCCTCTATCATCAAAGCCAGCAGCTGAGCATCTTCCAATTTCTCTCTCTCTGACTCTAACTCTCCTGTCTCCCTCTTTCCTTTATAAGCAGCTTTGTGATTACATTGGGCCCACTCACATAATCCAGGATAATCTTCGCAGCTCAAAATCCTTAACTTAATTACGCCTGCAAAGTCCTTTTTTTCAAGTAAGATAACACATTCATAGGTTCCAGGAACTAATACATGAGTATTTATGAGAGGACCATTTTTCTATCTATCATAAGGGTTTATACTTTCCTTCCTCCTTTACTGCGGGGTGCCAGGAATTAGCAAAGCAAAAAGTATGTGTTCAATCACCTTGTTTGATCAGGAGCCCAAGTAGTATGTGTCCTGTTTCCAATTCCTGGGATTCTTCTCATATCTTTTTCTCAAATAGATAATAATAATAGTATAGGAATAATAATAGAAATAACCAAATATCACTAAAGCCCTTAATCTATACATGAGATTAGGACAGGCCCCAGAAATGTTTTCATAAACCCTCAGTGCCACTGTTTGGGAGAGAATTTGGCAGAGTGGAAATGGGAAGAAAATAAATAAAATTGGAAAACAGAACAAAGGAGTGGGGAAAAACTTTTTGAAGGAGGTGCTTATAAGATTATCAAATATGCTTGTCGCTCAGTAATATGGGTGCTAACCAAAGACTAGTAGACAAGAATCAGAGATAGGAACAGAAAGGCAACATCACATATGAAAAAAAGAAAGCTAAATTTAGAATTGGAAGTTCTAAATTCAAACCCCAATTCTCAAACTTACAGTCTGATCTTGCACAAGTCAATCAGGTATCTTGGCTGTGTAGCTGAAGAAGCTGAAACCCAAAGAAATTGTCTTAATTTAAATTAGCAGACATATATGAAAGACCTCAGAGAGACATCTGCTACATTACAGTTGAACGTTAGTTGAATCTGAAGCAGAAACAGTCACTAATTGAAAACTAGCATTATGGCATAAGAAATGCTAACATAAAAACCCAACAGCTGGAAGGCAGACTGAAAGAAAATTATCTTTCGCATTTCTAAAAAGATGGACTAGTCTGGCCATAAGAAAATTCACCTTAATGCATGGGTATGATTGCAGATATTCTATAGAAATATCACTTTTATTCATTTAAAAAAACATTTTATTGAACTCCTCCAACGTGCCAAACGCCATGCTAGGTATTAAGGATATAGCAGTGAATAAGGCAGATGCAATCTCTGCCCTCACCGAAGTTAGTCTAGCACAGAACTAGACATTTAAACAAATAATGACAAGTAGTGTGATAGGTACTTTTTAAAAAAATTTTTTCCTCCACATTTGTTACTTCTTTTCCCTGACCAGGTATTGAACCCTTGCCCCCTACATTGGGAGCATGGAGTCCTAACCACTGGACTGCCAGGGAAGTGCCAACATTTTTATTTTTTTAATTTATTTTTTTGGCTGCGCTGCACAGCATATGGGATCTTAGCTCCCCGACCAGCGATCGAACCCTTGCCCCGTGCAGTGGAAGCATGGAGTCTTAACCACTGGACTGCCAGGGAAGTCCCAAGTGTGATGGGTGCTTTGACAGAAACAAAAATATGGAATTCAGGCACCTAAATCAGACTAGAGTGTTGGTTTGGGGTAGGGAGTTAGGTAGGGTACTCAGAGTTCATGACACATCCTTCAGAGCTCAGCTAAAGACTAGGAATTTGTGAAGCAAAAATGAAAGGGGGTGGCTAGGCAGAGTGTTTCAAGGAGCCCACTCATTCGCCTAGGAAGAGTGACAAGGTATCGTGGAAGCTTTTTAGCCTAATTCTTGTGTCATGCATGAAAATGGCGATAGAACTGACATGAGAAGAAAGTGCTTGCGTTACAATGATGCTTTCAGAATGACAGACTCACATCGATGGAATTATAACTTGCTTTCTTCTCAAAGCAAATTCCCTCTGCCACTTTTCATTCTACAACCAGGCAGTTGAGCACAGTGGCTAAGAGCGCAGGCTCTGGAGCCAGGCTGCCTGTCTGGGTTCACATTCTGACTCTGCCACTTGCTAGCTCTAAGACCTTGGAGACGTTTATCTCATCACCCCTCCACGTTTCAGCTTACTCATCTATAAAATGTTCCTAATGTTAATATTTTCCTCATTGAGTTATTACGGGGATTAAGTTAGTTAATAAATCAAAAGTGTTTAAAACAGTGCCTGGCACAAAGTAAGAGCTCAAAAAATCTTCACTTGTTGCTGCTACCAGTTTTATTTGCCAACCACTGGCCTTTTGTAAATTTCCAGGAGGATAAGAGGCCATCTGACTTTGTTTACATGGCACTGCTTTCAGTCACAAGGAAGACAAGAATGCAGCAGTACTAGTAGCTAACCACCTGGTCCTCAGAATAGAAATAAGAAGCAACCAGAATCTTCCTGATCAGTTCTGACTCTGAGACATGGGAAGATCAGAAAGCTTCAAAGAGGTCTTCACCTCTTTCAAGTTCTATGGAACTGAGACAGAGATGGCAGAGAGCATGGCCATGATGAAATCAGGCCCCACAAGAAGGCAAAACTTTGGTGGACCCACCATGATTCAGGCTGCAATACAAAAACAATATTTATAGATGCATACAGAGATGATCAAACTGAGAGAGACCTGTTTACACAAACCAAAGCCGGGAGATTAAGTCCAGAATTTCAACTTCGTTCACGCAACAAACATTTGAGTGCCAGCTATGTACAAGACACTGTTCTAGATGTTAAGAATATAGCAGTGAAAAACGAGACAAAAGTACCTGCAAACACAATAAATGAGCTAAGTAGATAACATACCAGAAAGTGACAGGTGCTGTGGAGAAAAACTAAGTAGCAAAAGGAGATACGCAGAGCAAAAGATCAAAGAGAGAGGTGGGGTGTAGGGTGAACAGTTTTCATCAGGGTAGTAAGGGAAGGCCTCACAGAAATGAGGACGTTTGAGCAAAGACCTGAGGAGATGAAGAGGACATGGAAACGTCTGGAAAGAGCATCCCGAGCAGAGAGAAGAGCAGATGCAAAGTCCCTGAGGGGAGTGGGTCCAAAGTGTTTGAGGAACAGCAAGATGGTCAACAGGCCTCTGAGCAGAGAAAGGTAGGGTAGGAAGAGCAGAAAGTAAAATCAGAGAGGAAACGGGGTCTTGTAGGCCTAACTGTAAGAATCACAGCTTTTTCTGAGTGAGATGGGGAGCTACTGGATAGCTTTGAACAGAATCATGGTGTGGTCAGCTTTAAAGTTTAAAAGGATCACTCTGGCTGCTGGGCTGAGAAAGGAATGAAGGTTAAGGGTGGCTGATGTAGAATCCTAATCAAAGGTAACAGCGGCTTGGACCAAGGTGGTATCAGTGGAGATTGGAAGAGCGGTCACATATTTTGAAGAGATAACAACAAGATTTGATGACAGATTGGATGTGGGGTGTAAAAGAGCTGCTGAGTCGCCCTCAGCAATGGGAATGATGGAGGTGCCATTAACTGAGATAGAGAAGGTTGTAGGCAGAGAAGGTTTCTGAGGGGAGGCGAGATCTGGAGTTTGGTTTTGGGTTTAATAAAATGGAGAGGTCTATTAAATACACAAGTAGAGATGCGGAGTTTCTTGGATACACAAGGCTGAATCTGAGACTAGGGAGCTGTGAGCATATTTATCATATCCAATGCCGTAAGAACGAATGAGACACTGAGGGAGAGAGTATAGTAACAGAAGAGGTCCAAGGACAAAGACCTGGGACACTCCAATATAGAGAGGTCAGTGAGCAAAGGAGATTGAGAACAATGACCAGGAGTGCATGATGAAAATCAGGAGAGTGAAGTGCCCTGTAACACTGAAGAAACAAGTGTAACAAGTGAAGAAAGTGTTACAGGGAGGAAGTTGCGATCAACTGTGTCAAGTGCTGCTAAGTGAGACCACTGAGAACAGGCCATTGGATTAAGAAATGTGGAGAGCAGTTTCGGTGGAATGCTGAGGGCAAGAACTAGCTGGAGTGGACTTAACAGAAAATGAGAGAAAAGGAATTGGGACAGTAAATATATAACTCTTTCAGAGATACTTACTGTAAAAAGAGCAAAAAAATGGGACAGTAGCTAGAGGAGAAAGTAGAAATGGAGAGTTTTGTTGTTGCTGTTGTTGAAGATTAATTTTAAGAAGCAACATATTAATTTACATAGGGAACTATAACTGGTAAACAGAACAGAAATAGATGTAACAGATCAGTGCTTTCTCCTCTCTGTTGGAAAACTATTGGGAAAGTACAATTAAAGTCACAGGATTACTTCATGCATGCTGACAACAGCTCCACCTTGCGCTCTTTCCAATTATGAAGACTCTCAAGCATCCATCTACACTGCAGGGGAAGAACTGCTAAGTAGATCAATGTTTGAATCACTTGGGCAGGGTACCGCTCCCTTGACCAGTGCTGGAAAAACTCTAACCATTCATTCTTTCTTTCATTCAAGAAACATTACTGAGCACCTATTATATGTCAGTTACTAGGGATGCAAGTTCAACAAAACACAACTTTGCCTTTAGGGGAGCTCATGGTTCAATAAAGGATGCAGACAAACAAATGAATAGTTCCCATGTAATGTTAAAAGAGGTATGAGTACATATAAGGGACAAAAGTTGAATTAAATAGTTAACTGTTTAGTATGGGGACATTTGGGTCATTCCTTTTTTTTTTTTTTTTTGCTGTTATAGATAGGGGGGTGTTTGGGATTTCAATTGTTTCCAGGAATTCTTATTGATAACTGTTACATCAAGATTATAGGAAATCTTACCAAATAAGAAGGAAAACTATTATATTCCTGCTCATTACAAAAGCAACCAAGAAAATAAATCTGAACAGTATGAACCACCTGAACACAGGCAAGTTGGGAATTCATTCAACAAACATATATTGAGCACCTATTATATGTCAGGGCATGGTTCCAAGTGTTTGAGATACAGCAGTGAACAAAAGAAAGATAATGCTTTTTAGAACGTGTATTTTAGCAAGGGAGCCAGTCAACAATAAACATAAATAGTAGTAAAACAGGGCTTCCCTGGTGGCTCAGTGGTTAAGAATCCGCCTGCCAATGCAGGGGACACGGGTTCGAGGCCTGGTCCAGGAAGATCCCACATGCCACGGAGCAACTAAGCCTGTGCGCCACAACTACTGAGCCTGCGCTCTAGAGCCCGTGAGCCACAACTACTGAGCCCGTGAGCCACAACTACTGAGCCCACGTGCCACAACTACTGAGCCCACATGCCACAACTACTGAAGCCTGCACACTTAGAGCCCGTGCTCCACAACAAAAGAAGCCACTGCAATGAGAAGCTTGCGCACCACAACGAAGAGTAGCCCCTGCTCACCGCAACTAGAGAAAGCCTGCGTGCAGCAACGAAGACCCATTGTAGCCAAAAAAATAAATAAATTTATTAAAAAAAAAGTAGTAAAACAGACAGTATATTTGAAGGTAATAAGTGCCATAAGAAAAAATAGGGGTGATTGAGGTGGGTGTCAAATTGTAATTTTAAGTACTATTGTCAAGGCCTCAGTGAGAAAGTGACATTTCAGCAAAGACCTGAAGGAGGTGAGGGAGTTAGCTCTCTTGATATTTGGAAAAAGAGCATTTTAAGCACTGAAACAGCCCCCAGGTGCTAAGGCAGAAGAGTGGCTGGTGTACGGCAACGGAAGTAGGGGGAAGTTCTTAAGAAGCAATTGCAGTAATCTAGGTAAGAGATGAAAGTATTATACATCCAGCTCACTTGCAGTGGAGGTGATAAGTAGTCAGTTTTTGGATATATTTTGAAGGTACAGCCAATAAAATTTCCTACGGGAATAGATGCGGGATGTGAGAGAAAGGAAGGTATTAAGAGTCATTCCAAGATTTCTAACCTCAGCAATTAAGATGGGAAAGACTGCAGGTGCAGATGTGAGGGGGAAAATCAGTTCAGTTTTGGACATATTGAGTTTGAGTTGTCTATTAGACACCTCTGTATCACCTAGGATCCTCTTGGCCTCCTTGCCTGTAGGGTCTTCTACCACTTATTTTGTCTTCATTGCCATGGCCAACCAACCTCAGGCAGTAACCACCCAATAGTGCTTTGCCTCATGCTCAGGCCACACATCTCACACAGGGGTCTGTTTGGTGCCCACATGAAACGGAAGTATGTGTATGTTGCAGAGGAGGGTAGTGTTAGCATCCCCTGACTGAATCTTAACCTCCTGTCCTGACTCACTACTCTTCCCTACCCTCACTTCCCCAAGATTGTACTCCCTAATAAAATAAGAGCACAGAAGACTGCCTCAGATCCTGCTTTCTGGGAGAACCAAGGCTAAGACAACATCCAAGTGGAGGTGTGAGTAGGCAGTTGTTTAAATGAGTCTAAAGTTTGGGAGAGTGATTTGGGAAGATATAATTTTGAGGGTTGTCAGCATGGGCATTGTATTTACAACCATGACGCTAGATGAGGGCACAAAGGAGTGAACAAAAAAGAGAAATGTCAGAAAGAGGAGAAGTTGAAGATTTTATGCTAGTACCTTTGAGAGCAGAAACAATGTTTTATTTACTGCGATAGCACCAGTTTTGTAGTACATAGCACAAAATAGGTGCTCAACAGGTATTTTTAGAATAAACAAAATAGGTCACCATGGCCTTGGGGTTAGGTAGAAAAACAAATTAAGTCCTGAGAGGTGATGAACTAGAATAGGCAGTGTTCATGGAACTTGAGTTCACAGTGAGGGTGAAAATTAGGTTCAACAGCGGAAGCAAGAGAGAAAAATAACAGGAAAAGGAAGCCGTGGTTAGAAAAAAGCTCTCAGATACCACTTTCTCCTTGAAGCCTTTTCTAATCATCTCTTGAGACCTTCCCCCTTTGCCATCTTATCTATCTTATACTATGTCAACTTACATCCATGTGTTCTTCCCTACTTTCATCTCCCCAATATTGACCCTGTTTTCCAATTGAAAAATTGAGTCAAAAGTGGGAGTAGTTTTCAAGTCCCAGAGATAAAAACGGATGCTAAAGTTTGACATTTCTAGTTCATTTCTATGGTTTATGGAGATGCCAGAGCACATATATGAAACTGGGAGACTACATTTCAAATCTCAAGTACATCCAAAGCATTTAGTAAAATAACTTGCACTTGAACGACTGGATGATTGAATGAGTGAATGAACAAAATTAGGTGAAAACAGAGGCCAGGAGAGCATAAGTCAAGGAGAAAGTATGACTTAATAACTGTTTGAGGCTCACTGGTCTGAGAGTAGGGCACAAGTGAATAGGAGAAGTGGGCCTGCAGTCCCACTAGCACCTAGGAAGCACCCAGGAAGTCAGCAAAGTAACTAAGGCATGAAGAGGTAGGCCCTAAATGAAGATCGGTGTGAACAGAAAGGAAGAATATACGGAAATTTTTAATAAAAAATTACCATATTTGGTGAATGAGAAGCATTGGTTATGAGCAAATAATTCTAATATTTTGATATCATGTATAGGGCCAGGGTAAGAAGAGCAGGAAGATGATAAGCTCAATTTTGCAAATGTATTTGACACAAGGGTGAGATATACAAATAAAGCTAGTAATAGGCAACATTTAAATCGACACTTATTACATGTCACTGTGCCAAGTACACTTTCCATGAATGATCTCATTTAATTACCACAGTAACATTATGATATAGGTGCTATTATCATCTTCTCATTTCACAGATGGGAAAACTGAGGCGCAAGAATGAAAAATATGCCCAAGTCACACAGCTAGTAAGTGGCTGAACCAGGATTTGAACCCCAAAATATTAAGGATTTTTTCCCAGGACCATAGAGATATTCATCATTTGTTCAATATTTACTGAGCACCACTACATTCTAGACATTGTGCTGGGGATGGGAGGAGAGAAATTCTGGTGGTGAACAAGACAGACATGGTCCCTACCTGCACAGACCACACATGGACATTAAACAAATAATTACAAGTATGATGAATCAGAAAAGAATCTCAGGGGAAGGGAATAGCATGTATAAATTCCTTGAGGTGAGAGTTTACAGTAGGGAATAAGAGAAAAGAGCCTAGAAAAAATAAGAAGACTAACATGGCTGGAGTGCAGAGAGCTAGAGGGACTGCTGGGGAGGCTGGGAAGAAGACGAGCCCAGATAATGGAGGGCCTGGCCTTAATGACAAGGACTTAAGATTGTGTTCAGTAAGCAAAGGGAAGGACTGAAGGAATTCAAGCAGGGTAGTGACTTGATCAGATTCGTATTTGTAAAAATTTGCTCTGGCTGCAGTATGGCAAATGGATTGGAATGAGCCAAGAGCAGTTTTGTAGGACCTCGATGGTAGTTAGTGCAGAACTTCAAGCAAGAGATGAAGGTAGCTTAGACTAGAGTGGGATGAGAAGCCACAAATCCTATTTTTTTTAAGGCAGGTCTAGGTGATTCTGATGTGTGTCGGAGGTGTCTTAGGTTTCTGAACTGAGTAGATGGACAGGCTGTACTTTACTGATCCGAGGTCTACGGGAAGAGGCTTTTGGAGGGAAGAGGTTGAGTTTGACATCAAGTCATCCAGATGAAAGTGTAGCACAGGCAGTTAGAAATATGAATCTAGAGTTCAAGAGCAAGATCTAGGCTTGAGTTTTGAGCTGGACAGTCTTTGGCAAAGGGTATTTGAAGCTACCGGAAAGAGGATGAGACCACCTAGGAAAATGTACATGGTGGGACTCGAGAAGAGGATGAAGCTCGACAGTATTCCAATATTTAACAGTTGGCTAAAAGAGAAGCTGGTTGTTAAAGAACAACCAGAAAGGTAAAAGAAAACAAGAGCAGAGGGCAGAGAATATTTGGATGAGGCTGTGGGCAATGGTGTAAAATGCCAGAATGAGGTCTTGTAAATGAGGCCTGAAGCTTGTCTGTGACAATTCAGAGCTGATTCAGGTGTGTGGTAAGAACAGAAGCTAGACTGGAGAGGGCTGAGGAGACTGGGACATAAACGTCCACGGGGTAAGAGACAATCGCGGTTGGAGAGGGATTTAAAGAGAAAAATGTTTTCCAAAAAATGAGAGACTTAAGGATGTTCAAATACCGGACAGAAACGCCGGTTGAGAAGGAAAGGTTGAAAATAACAGAAGGAAAGGGGGATATTCTTCAGCCCAAAGAGAAAGGACGAGGGGATCTACAGGACCAGGCTAGGGAACTCTTTCTTTTTCAACAGTAAGTCAATAAGGGACGGAGCTCTGTTTTGGACCCTCTCGGCTTCCTAAAACATGTTTGCTTTAAGGGACTGAAAGTGAATTACAATAGACATGAAAGCCCGGGATAGGACTGTAGAGTTCAATAAAAAGGATAATGGTAAAGTCAGTATCGTGTCTCGGGTGACCTCTGAAAGGGCAGTTACAGCAGCTTCGAGGCAACGGAAGTCACACTGCAGGTTCACAGGGGGAGTGGGTGGTGAAGAAAAGGGTGCAGCAGCTGCAACCCTGTGCTGCAGAAAACGGGCTGTGAAAAGAAACCGACACAGGATGGTGCATGGAAAAAAAAAGCCACAAAGGAGGGGGAAAAAAAAAAAAAAAAAAAAAGGCGGGCAGGTGGAAGAGGAAGGTAAGACATTTCGAAAGTGTAGAAGAGCAACCTCGGATAGGGCAGGTCACGGCTCGGAGGCCCAAGATGTGCCCCCCAGGCCTGGCCGTCCTCGCTGTCGTACTGAACCCCGCCAAGGTGACCGGAGTCCCAGAGCCTCCGTCCCCCGAAACAGAACGGCCCCGCCGGCGGGCGCCAGGTTTCTCAGCGGATTCTCGAAGCAGAGCCCCCCGGCCCGCCCAGAGGGGCGGAAGACCCTCCCCACAGGGGCCAACGACGCCCCCGGGCCGCGCCGGCGCAGCGCCGCGGCCTACCGTCCCAGAGTCCAGCCCAGGCCCCAGACCTCGGGAGCGACCGCAGAGCCGCTCCGCTGCAGGCCTTCCTCCCCAGCTCGCAGTACTCTCGCACTCAGGCGCGGCCCCGACCCAGTGGCGCGTCTCCCCCGTCCCGGCAGCG